>NC_087204.1:90424776-90449776 GCF_015104395.2 Macrobrachium nipponense
GCTTATAGACTGATGTAAATTTTTCTCTCTTCTTTGAAAGCACATAGTTGTGAAGCTGCACCCAAACGAACGCCCCCCCCCCCCCCCCCCCCCCCCCCCCCCTACCCACCCCCCCCTCCCCCTTTCCCCTGTCATGAATTTAGGTTTCATTTCGTGTCTCTTTACAGCAGAGGTATGACACAATATTAGTAAATGGAAATTTAAGGCACCAATTCCCGACGGCTTTTTAATAATGTCGGACCATTTCCACATTATGCCGGTAACTAACTGGATATATCAAACGCCATATGATATTTTTCTACGCCTTTTGATGTCCTTTTTTATTCATTGGTAGAGTTTATTCAATTAAAATCAACAGGTTTTTCGTTTCAACCTGTTGGATTCGGCTGCAATAAATGTTGCATAAACTGGACGCTGCCATTGGCGTAGCACGAAAAATACAGAGCAGTTCCCATCTATTTTAGTCGCCCGATACTGCTTTCAATTTTGATTCTGTTTCTCGCTTTAATATTCTCTACCTGTGACTTTTCTTCTCTTTGATTCTTTAACACCTCTCCTTTCTGTGCATTCGCTTTACGTGCCTATGTACGTTATCGCAGCCAATTCATGATAAGTGAAATCACATACAAACACGAATTTCAATACTTTTCGCTTCCCTATCCTTCTCTTTTTGCAATTATTCCATGATAAGTGCAATTTGCGTAAAATGATATACAAGCGCGCAGGGAAAGAACGAATCAGAGAGACAAATGGCAATTTCGATACCTACTATCATAACTTAATACTAATCATTAGCTGAGCGCTGAATCTCTAGAGCAAAGGAATAACACATTTTACACAAAATAAACGACATAAAATTGATTACGATGAATAACTGCTATAAACCAGGCTGCGTTTCTAGATGGTCTCTATGACCTGCAAGTGCAATGACTAATAGCACACGTGAGCCTCTGTTTACACCGATAGACGATGCTCATATCTCTGTGCTAATGCAGACAAATGAAGGCTGCGAGGCTGTTTGCGTGTTGGCAAATGACAAATGAATCAATTCACGCACGCTATCAGTGAGAAGGTCTGTTTGTGTGTGTGTGTGTGTGTGTGTGTGTGTGTGAAAGTTGGCAAATGTTGAGAAATGGGAGGAATGTTTGATGTCTGATTAATTGCGTGTCATAAACCGTTGCCGGAGCAACAAATGCCAAAAATTTAGACAATTCTCAAGGAGTTGAACAATTTTAAATTTTTACTGAAAAGATGAAAAAAGAAGACTTTTTTTGGCGTCAACGTGTTCAAAATACTATTTAAACCATGCACAATTATTGAATCATGATAAGTTTTACACGAGGGAAAGTATATATAAAAATTTTTTTACAGATGTGTATGAGTAAGGCTAGTCTTGAATTATATCCTAAATAATATTAATTTCTCTCTGAAATAACTGGTAAAGAGTACTCTGAGAATTCTGTTTTCATATCATTTTGCACACTTTTGTATCAATTTTCATCAATAAAAATAAAAAATAAAAGAAAAAAAGTATTCTGAATGAAATAAATGGCGGCCACTGATTATAATACTTCATTTTAGTAACTGCTTAATTGTTTTAGGTTATACATCAAATCAAATATATCCCTCAGCGTATGACATATAAACCTTGGAGCATCATTTCTCCAGTGCAAGAACAAATCACCTCTTGGGTTCAAGTATTAGAAAATTACAATTGACAAAAGAATAACAGTAAACTTTCCAAAATTATTTTTCCTTATATTCTGCATCATGAAGTATACCGATGGTTAGGGAAAGATGGAAAACAGAAAATATAACATTGCGATAAGATGTTGACATACAGAACTTGGCGTCTTTGTTTCCGATATTAACAGAGAAGATTAATATATGATTTTTCAACTATTCCCATAGCTAAAAGTTTATAACGATATTCCAGCAATCCATCAAACCAGAATATTGAAAATTTTATAGAAATAGTGCAATTATAAACAAGGATATCAGTTCACTCAGATTAGTAAAACCTATTTAAATCAAGTTGTTTTAAATCATTAAATTCATCGTAAAGTGAAACTCAATTCAAGTATCAAAATCTTTATGAGAAAACTCGAGGGAGAAATTCATAACAAGTTGTATCAGGAGTGAAGAAAACTACTGATTCAACTTAACATGATGAAGATCATGACATTAATACTGAAATTAGTTCAATTCTCATACAAAGATTTAAACATGCACGTACATGAATTTCTGTCACATCACAGTGGCATTCTTTATATTTACAAACATCAAGCTATAAAAGGTCCTGTAACGATAAAGTCGCTTTACCTCTAAATTAACACCAAAAGGAGATTATAAATGATGAGTGATTAGTCACGACAGTGATCCTCTCCGATTTCAGTGACGGGTATTCACGTTGAGGAATTACTTATGCATAATACATACACATTAGCAAGCACACACACAGACACACACACACACACACACACACACACACCATAACCAACATATCTATGATATATATTATTATATATATTATATATTATTTATATTAATAAATTTATATATATATATAATATTATATAATATATCATATATATAAGTATATCTAAAAATGGAAGTATGTGTGTGTTCCAGCATAACTTTAAAACGTATCGAGCAATTTCGACCAAACTCGGTGTACGTATGACTTGCTATCTGGGAAAGAATACTGTGATGATAAGACATCACTGGTACCAAAGGGGCTGAGGGTGGGAAGGGGGTGGCATGCACAAATGACAGAAAACGACAAATATTAGTGTCCTATTTCCATAGTTACTGAGGTCCATGAAAATGAAATAGTGACACTCCTGATAACTTTCAAGTCCAAGTTCAGCCCAAATAGGAAGGGGGCGGGAGGAGGGGGGCCGGGTGAGAAAGGGTGATAAATGAAATGTAAAAAAAAAAAAAAAAATAGATTAGTGTCTAATCCATAGTTTTTTGATGCCACTGAGATGAATCGTGAGACTCCTGATGCCCTTTAAGTGCAAGTTCAGCACTGCTAGGAATGGGTGGTAAGGAGGGGTGAAATACTAAATGTCAAAAATGCTGGGTAATGTAAATGATGCAACTACATTGAAAGATGAGAGAGAGAGAGAGAGAGAGAGAGAGAGAGATTATCGGTTGTTATTCAGAGTTTTCCCTGGCAGCATATATATATATATATATATATATATATCTATATATATATATATATATATATATATATATAATAACATAAGTATGTGTGTATGTATGTATGTATGTGTATACAGAGAGAGAGAGAGAGAGAGAGACTTGGAGAAAGAGAGAGAGACGAGAGAGAGAGAGAGAGAGAGAGATAACCACAGGCGCATGAAAATAAACTAAAAAAAAAGATAATTACAAACTAAATAAACTCTTTGAAACTGGTCCAGCAAAGCGAGGGTTAATATTGAAAATTGTATCTATTTCTAGTTGATTCAGAAATCCCGAATTGGTTTTAATTCATTTTCGTTATATAGAATGAGGGCATTTGTAAGCGATGCCAATATCTGGGGTCCGACTAATGGAAATTTGATATTCCTTTTGCTTTTTTTTTATTTTTCCTTCATTTTATTTCTATTTCCTTTTACCTCGCTTTATATTAGATAAGCGAAACGGAAGAAGTATAGAGAATGAAGCAGACCCGCTACCATTCTTTATAAAATATATATATATATATATATATATATATAGATATATATATATAGCATATATATATATATATATATATTATATATAAAGAATAGGTAGGGGCGGGGTTTTTTTTTTTTCTGCTTCATTCTCCATACTTCTTCCGTTTCGCTTAATATATTATATATTTATATATATATATATATATATATATATATATATATATATATATATATATATATATATATATATATATATATATATATATATATATATATATATATATATATATCAGAATGGATTAAATTGTTGTAAAGTGGAACAGGCCCTATGCTCGTTCATCAGACGTACACATACATACACGCATACATATGTATATATGTGTACGTCTGATGAATGAGAATAAGACCTGTTTCACTTTATAGCAATTTAATCCATTCTGATATCTGAACACATAACCAATTATGTTCTGGGAACAACATCCTGAATTAGTTAATTTCATTAGCAAACTTTCCGGCTGGCAGCTAATTACTAGTTCCTCATTAACGGGCAATCAGTCTTCCACAACGCAATCAACAACAGGGTCTGATAGTCTTTCTAAGCCTATGTCGTCCTTGTATGTTGCCGTCTTCTTGTTCAGTGGCAACATAGTTACTTTTGTTCGTTGATTACAAAACTGATTTTCGTTAAGTCGTCAATGTTTAAACTACAACAAAAAATTTGCCTTTCATAGATTTGCAACACGTTCAGTGACAGTATATTAACAGATTACTTTAACATACGCTATTTTAATACATTTAAGAGGCTAAACTTGTTTTTGGACGTTTTATCATGTAACAAATTTCTTCGTAAAAATTTTGCCAATAGATTAACACATTCACTTTTGATCGTATCATATCAGTAGGTACCTTTCAGCAACTTAACAGCATAGTTACCAGACATTGCTGGTATTCACGTTTTAAAATAAACTATTTTTCTCAAAAATTTACTCAACGCTAACGTTGTTTTTCGAGATTGCTGTAATAAAATTATAGTTTCAATTAGTGACTGAACTATGCGTGTGCCAACGTCTGTGCTCTTATGAACATGTAACCACGTAGTCACACCAATATTTTGCCTTTCTAACCAAAATGATCCTAAGGTAATCTATCACTGGAATACTAGGTTACCCTACCTGTAACTATGCTATGGCGAGATCATGAACTGAAATTATCGTCAAAATATAGCGCACACGTTAATAATTATAGTTTATAACATAAGTTAATTTTCAAACCATAATTCGTTGTTCATCAGGAGTACAGTTCAAACCACTACGATTGTCTTTTCTTACTTTAAGTCATCCGAATAAAAAAAGCAGGAATTCAAATTCGATTCCTTCCGCTTTAACAGCTTACATGATGCAATTATCATAACTGTTCTATTATTCAGCTGTCGTCATAGTAGTAATAACGATAATCACTACTACTTCCACTACTACGACTACTAAATATTAAGTAATCATTACGATTTGAAATCTATGCGCTACTATTACTACTACTAAACATTAAATAATCATTACGATTAGAAATCTATACTATTTTCATATTATTTTACTACTACTACTACTACTACTACTACTACTATATACTATACTATTAATAATAATAATAATAATAATAATAATAATAATATAATACTAATAACAATAATAATAATAATCATACAAAACGTAAACGCGGTATTTAAAAATGATTTTTTATATAAGAGATGTAGCTCTGGGAGTAAATACAAATGTAATACATTACCTACCGATTATGGATGAAAGACCCAATTATATGGCGAAGCTTCAGACTTTCTGGCATGACAGACCTTTCTATATATAGAGTACTTTACCTCAAAGGAAAGCGCCTTAGATGATTTCCACCTTCACTCTAGACACGAGGAGAATAATGGCAGGGCAACTTTGGCCTACGTAATACACTCAAGCAAATTAGTTTTCGGAGGTAACATCCATCCCATTAAGAGGAACATAAGAAGTTCAGATGGCTACGAAACTTCAAAATAGGACCACCTACTTAATAATATTGAAATAAGGATTTTACACAAGTATTGTCCCGTACGATGTGGTTTAAACACCTGTGAATTTTTTTAAGGTATACGAAAGGTAATATTTGTGGCTACGATTTGGAATATCTATAACTCTAAAAAAAATAATAGCCAGTCAAACTTGCAAAACATTAAATGTTTTGTGTTTAGCGCTAAATTCGGAACAGGTGATATTTCAATTTTGATCCGATAGGAAAGTTATCTGAATTATGCTCAAGAAGTTATTATTGATATACAAATTCAATTTCTTTTACAGCAGAAAACTCTTAGTTAAGAGAATAAATATTTATAGTTCGAGTATTTTTTTAAAGAAAAATTCTATTTACATACACGTTTAGCTAAAATATAGGGTGATATCAGCCTTATTAAAGACCAAAAACAATATTATATATCCTATCATAACTCCCTCCCTTTTGCCTGATCTGATACGTAATAATTTAACGTGAAGCATATTGCTTTACTTATAAATTTGATGAACTCTAATATACACTGTCACTGGCATGAATTGATCAGATTTTTCCAGGACAGGAGAGAGATTTCCAGGACGTCCATTGCTTCATCTGAGCGCAACTTTGTAATCCCCGAACGGTTTCGTTTTAAAATGTTTTTCACTGAATTATCTACATTCATATATTTCTCATTTACTTTTAATTTATATCATTACATTTCTGCTGAAGAATACTTCATGTTTTTTTTTTAATATAAATTACTAATTCAAGTCCTTATCAATTTTCTTTGATGGTCATATTTGCAAGTATATTGGAAAGAATACTGAGAGGAAGAAAGCTTCTTTTATATAATAAAACAAAAGAAATTACGAAGAATTTCACTAGAAAATATAAAATACGCTCGTCTACTTGAATAGGGAGGACGAACGAACAGTCCACGAAGAAAACCCGGCAGTTTTAGTAAGAAACTAAATATGTAATAAAACTATTCCATCGGCTATAGGCAAATCAAATATTACGCCGATCAAAATGTATTCCTCTGAGGGAATGAAATTTCAGAAATAAAGTTCATATTTTTTCAAACAGTGCCAAACAGTACAATAAAACAATGAACGTGGCCCAACTTTTAAATCATTTTATAAACACATCAGTAACACAGTTGATAATACCCTGAAATGCCAGAAATTCCGTATGGAATAATACGGATCATGCAAACCGCGGCAGTAGAAATTGCAATTACGCGGAAATATTGCAGGGAGAAAGTTCGGTCGCGTTTTACTCGCAGCGATTGTCCAAATGTTTCAGAAACAATGTCAGGGCCGCATATGTTTGCTATTTCCATCACACCGTGTCCGACATTCGGAATCGATCGCTCGCCCGCTAGCCACAGCTCATATTTGGCGAAAAAAGTTTTTCAGCTGCTAGAAAAGTTGGTGTTGTCCGTGGGGAAAGATATTCTGATACATGCATGCATGCATACGCAACCCACGCGCTGGCGCACACACACACATATATACATAGATATGGATGTATGTTTTACAGTAGTTCGGCATTTACCTAACAAGAGAGAAGCCACTTTAAACGCTTTAAACGCAACGTACTACCTCCGTTCAATTCGATCGCAAATTAAGGTCATAAGGCTAGAAACTTCACCTCAAACGTAAGATCTTCAGAGGATATTCCCATTAGGTAAACATGAATGTATGTTTTATACAAACACACACACATAAACACACACACACACACACACACACACACACACACATATATATATATATATATATATATATATAATATATATAATATATGTATGTATATATATATATATGATATATATATAACTTATATATATATATATATATATATATATATATACATATATATACACATATATATATACATATATATATATATATATAATATATATATAATATTAATATAATATATACTATTATATATATAATTATGTGTGTGTATTTCTGTGTGTGCATGTGCCTATAGATCTGGC
Organism: Macrobrachium nipponense; assembly: GCF_015104395.2. Taxonomy (NCBI): domain Eukaryota; kingdom Metazoa; phylum Arthropoda; class Malacostraca; order Decapoda; family Palaemonidae; genus Macrobrachium; species Macrobrachium nipponense. The sequence continues at coordinate 90,432,484 of NC_087204.1, forward strand.
ATTCACCACATTGCATAACTGCATCGTTACAAAACCTGACAAACAGAACTAAAACTCCCACGCTGAAGGAACTCTTTTCGCCCGAAACCCCTCCCACTTACAGAATAAGGTAATGATCATCAGCATATCGGCGGAGGCCGAATTATTCCCGGGCTATTTGGACGGATGTGTCATTCCCAGGCGCCTTCCACCTAGCTGAAAGAAAGCGGAGACGGTAGAATTCCCTTTGCCCGGCTAATGCTCGCCATCTGATAATGGCAGCCTGGTTGAAGCCTCGAATTTTATATTTTACCAATCTACTTTCGGGGGGAAACTGGCGCTGGGTGAGATTGCGGGTAACAGCCAGATTAAAAGGGGGAAAAGGGAAATGGCGTGCATGCGGTTCTGCGGGTGAAGGCAGGGGATTGGCCCTCTGATGAAAGGACCCATTTTATATTACTACTCTTTTTAATGGACCGCTGATAAACGATGCATACATGCACGCACGAACATACACACAAGTACCTACCTAGATACACTTTTGTAGTATAAACGCACATACATACATTTATACACACACACATACACACACACACACACACACACACACACACACATATATATATATATATATATATATATATATATTATATATATATGAAAAATAATAAAAAATAATTATATAATTTTAATATATAATATATATATAAAAGTGTGTGTGTTGTGTGTGTGTGTGTGTGTGTGTGTGTGTGACTGACTGAGAGCACAATTGTGAAGTTAGTAGAAACCATGAACAGAAAAATTAGTGTGAATAAAATGAATGATTAGCACAACAAAGAACAACAAAAGAAAGAGATTACCTTTCAACGGTACCCCGTAAGAGAATTATCTATTGCTCTATAAACGTGAACCAACACCTGTTATTTTTATCTAACACAAAGATATTCTAATATCCGAAGACTGCACGCACACCTTGAAAAATAAGAATGAATCACTGAAATACAACGTAAACACAATGAATCGGAACTACGTCATCAAAGCAGCAATCTATCGACCTCGTCCTTATAAAGCCTGTTAAGCTCATCAGTTCACCATCCCTCTTTTTTATTCGGAGACAAGCATATTTGTTTAGCCACCCTGCCCCGAATTCCTGCTTTCCGTTTCCGCCATTGTTTATTGCAATCACTTCGGGTTCCTGTTGTTATTGCGACATTTGTTTACCGGCACGCAGGTAATTTGGGACGGCCACTTTTCTTCCTAATTCCCATTTCCTTCTTTTGTAACTCCATTTTCTCCCTTTGTTTTATCGTGGTTCTTTTAGTTTTGGTAAAGAATTATTTTACTATATTTGTTCATGGATGCGTGTGTGTGTTCTTATTATGGTGGATATTGCATCTTTGTATCTAAACTATAACAAAGTAAGTTCACCATCATTATATTTCCATTTTTATCCAGCTGTTGGCAGCGGCAGGATTCTTCAAAAGTTATCGTTTCGGCATTTCGGAGGCGCAGTTTTGAGTTTAGGAAACTTCTATGGAAGCAAGAGCGGGGTTTACCAACCTTATCCTTAAATGTATAGTTCAAAATGTTGCCATAGAACTTAAAAGTTAATTTGTCGCCTGATAGTCGGAAAAGCCAGCACAATACATAAGATTAATTTATCCAATATCGTTCAAAAAATGTTCACCCTTTAATACTGAACGTCTAAAAATGCTATTTTGTCTCTTAATCGGGAATATAATTTTAAAAAATCAATCACCTATAGGTACTACATTCTGAATTTCTAATAAAATTTTACGTTTTAAGCAATATTCTCGTAATTTCTTTATAATAAGCGAAAATACTAGTTAAAATTAACCTGTATTCACACGAATCTGTTTCTATGGTATAAAAAAAATTCCTATTACTAATATTTATAATAAAAAAAAAAACGTAGTTTACCAACATTCCCCAGTGTTCATCAGTTTCTTAGCTATAATTAAATATTCTTGCCACTAACATTCACAATTCCTAAAAAGAAGTACATCAATACTTCATTACAAAAATAATACCCCAGTTAAGTTTAACCACATTTTAGATGCACAATAATCTACTAATTTGAATTTGAAATGCAATGCCGCTTTACACCATAAACAAAAAATATACTGAATAAATTAATGCATAATTGGGTTTAGTTGTTTATCATGAAAAACCGAAACAATTTTCTCGAACGTTTATGATATTTTAGGTAGTTTTATTATTATTATTATTATTATTATTATTATTATTATTATTATTATTATTATATTATTATTATTATTCCTTTAGGAAAAATAATAATAATACAAATATTTCATATTGTTCACAATAATAATAACTAACTGAACCAAACAACCAAAAAAAAACTTCTTTCAAGTTTTCTTCTGAACGATTGAAAAAGAAACCCACAAATTCAATTTGTAACTTGTTTACTTCTAAGTATTTACATAAGTTTTACTCCACACTCGAGTACTTTCAGGCCCTTCTGTGGCCCATTCTCAAGAGATGTTTGGGATGTTAGCCTGGGTCAAGGCCCAGCAGTCTTCTAAATACTTAGAAGTAAACAAGTTACAAATTGAATTTGTGGGTTTCTTTTTCAATAATACTAATAATAATAATAATAATAATAATAGTAATAATAATAATAATAATAATATAATAATAATAATAATAATAATATAATAATAATAATAATAATAAATATTATTATTATTATTATTATTATTATTATTATTATTATTATTATTATATTATTATTATTATTATTATTATTATTATTGTTAATATTATTATTATTATTATTATTAGTATTATTATTATTATTATTATCTGGTACTGCTAATCTTTTTAATCTGTCCGAACTTGAAAACACGAGTCAACTGTACCTATTAATATCTTTTTCTGAACGACGTCTTCCCGTTAAATAACTCTCCCTCTATATCAACTTTAATTCAAACTAATTTCACATGTTTTCTCTTAAATGAAAATCTCCCCTTACCTACTAATTAACGGAATTATAATTATTGCCTCCTTTTTATTAGAATCTCTTTTCTTGCGCAAAATAATATGGTTTTTGCATTGTGAGTTTTGTAACCTAACGCTTCATTACATTTCAATGATAATTATTTGTTGCTAATTAATAAAAGTTACTCAAGATTTGATGGCAGAATTAATATTACATCAGAATATGAATATCAGTAGGAGAATTGTAAACTTCTTTAATTTCTTAGTTTTTTAATTCATGATTATATATATATATATATATATATATATATATATATATATATATATATATATATATATATATATATATATATATATATACATATATACATATATATATATATATATATATATATATATATATATATATATATATATATATATATGTAGATATACAGTTAATAATACTCAAGTATTAAATGGCCCTAAAATATACCCAGCGGGGCATAACAGATGTCAATCTGTATTTGCATGCATGTATTGTTCACTTAGAATGCGTATTATGATGTAATTTTACCGAACTCTTACATGAGCGCCTAGAGTCTTGGCTATTCTATGATCCCTTCAAAGGCACAATTACGTAGCCAGATAAGCGAGTCTAGCGCTTATCTGATTCCTTTCAACATCGTCATACTTTCCTGAGCCTTATGCATATTGCATTACCTCCTTCTTAATAGAAACCGATAACGATGTTATCCGCTCTAGCCCTCACCTAGGCTACCCTGAATTATGACGGAGCCGGTCCCTCCTATCGAATTACGAAACCCCGACTTCTAAATTGATATCTCACTAAAGAGTTTACCGGTTTACGGTGTCTTGGTGACTTCACCGCCAGGCGTTATCGAGTTAATTCCAACAATCCTTCCTCTCTCTCGAGTCATTACGGATTTATGGGTCATTAATATTTAATAGCACGCGGAATTGTTTGCTCGCATTCTATGAGAAGATTAAATCAAAACGCTCCTTCCATTTAGCTAGCTAGCTTCATATATGGTGGGTGTTACGGCTGGTAGTACAGCTCTCAGCTCATGTTTGCTGGGGTCGTGACTTATTCCAAGACGACCATTCAAAAGTTCACCGAAGCTTAAGAGTAACACCGTCTGTTGGCCCTAATACGTTTCAAGAACAGAGGATGGTCCCATATATATATATATATATATATATATATATATATATATATATATATATATATATATATATATATATATATATATATATGAATTTTTATCACATCACCGTAATTCGTATACATACATCGAGCTACAAATGTCCTTTAATATCCAATTCACTCTACCTTGGAATTAATATATTTTTATATATGTTAACCGAAAGGAAATCTTTTTAGTTGATAACAATTTCTCCTCTGTCCGCTGGGCGCTGGTTCGAACCCACGAGAGGATGAAATTATTATCAATTAAAAATATTTTCTTTCGGTTACCACAATTGAAAAAATATTAATTCCGATGTAGAGTAAATTGGATAATAAAGGGCATTTGTAGCTTGATGTATACATGTGTATATAATGTCGCTGCCTGAGAGATTGGAAAATGATGAAATAAGAAGAAGGGCAGGTTTAGTAAAGATTACAGAGGTGATAAGAGCCACGATTCAGATGGCAAGGGCATGTGTTGAGGATGGAAGACGAGGAGGGAGTGAAGAGGGCTTGGGAGGAGAACCTGTTAGAGGAAGAAGATCGAGAGGGAGACAGAATTAGATGGCGAGATAAAGTAAAGGAAGATATGGAGAGCAGAGGTTTGGTGGAGGATGATGCCTTTGATAGAAGGCAGTGGAGAAGGCGCATCAGGCAGGCAACCGACCCCTTAATGTAGGGATAACGGTGGGAAGGAAGGTGTGTATGTATATATATATATATATATACATATATATATATATATATATATACTATATATATATATATATACATATATATATATATATATATATATATATAGATATATCATATCTACTATATCTATATATATATATATATAATATATATACTATATATATATATATATATATATAAATATATAGATATATACATATCTATATATATATAAATATATATATATATATATATATATATATATATATATATAAATATATAGATATATACATATCTATATATATAAATATATATATATATATATTATATATATATATATATATATATATACACACACACACATATATGCTATATAATAGATTACCATATTAATATTAGAATAATATATATATATATTATATATATATTATTCAATACATAATGTATATATATGTATATATTATATATACATATAATACGTATCCATTATATATATATATATAATATAGATATATATATATGCAAGCATATGAACCCATTTTAGTTGTATATAGTCAAACAAGATAGACTGGTAAAATTATCAGTACACGCAATACCGTGTTTGGGAACATTACAACACAAGCAGAGTCGGGGAAAATTCAGGAATATCCTCGAAGTATAATTGGAATTACTGGAGGATGTGTCAGCCTGGATGTGACTGCTCTTCACCCATTTTTAATACCAAAGTAATACTCGACTCGCAAATTATAAGCAGAGCATGAATTACGTATTAATATATCGCGCCTTTTTAAAAGTGGAGATTAAATCTTCCTATTACATGACATGTAGATTTTTATAGACAAGGAATGATGTCAAGAAATTGCATGATCTTATTTCTTTTAAGCAGAGCAAGCAAATTGAATTATAGCCCTCCAAGGCATAGGGAACCCAAATATGATCTTTCCACATATTTCTGTTTAGATACTTTACGAATGAATTAGTGTAGGTAGATACGAGTATAACCATTAGGTTAGGTAGTGTCTGTGAGTAATTAGACATGTTGACTAATATCATACTATTCTGAATGTCATATTGCCATGATAAGAACTCAAGATTTCATCTGATTGGAGATCAAACTAATCGAATTCGAGTCCAACAACAGCAATAAAAAAGACGAACAGAGAGAGAGAGAGAGAGAGAGAGAGAGAGAGAGAGAGAGAGAGAGAGAGAGATGTGGGTGCATGGCGAATAAACTCATAAAAAAAGTAAACAAAAAAGAAAATAATGTATAATGATATTTAGGTGAAATGTAAATACCCATAAGCATTAGATATGCAGTTTGAATGTAAAGATAAATGTCCACTTTTCTTATGCGTCCGAATCAGAGCCTTTCGCCTGAATAAAGGCAAAAAGAAATCGCCAGCCATCGGCATCAAAGGGGATAGAATCGTATATTCCGTCACTGAATGGCCTGACTTTATGGAAGGTCATTTTTTTGAGAGCCATTATTTTTTACATCCCTTTATCGTCGCGGGCCGGAAGCTACAAGGGCTGTTTCGGGGGCACTGACGTCCCTGACCATTGGGATACTGTAAGAGGCATTAACCCTGATAACTGATAAGACCTCTGACATGTGGGGAGCTTCTTATATGTACTCTTGGGTTGTCAGGAAATCGTCATAGACCACTGGGTTACTTAAAGAAGCATTAATTCCGATAAAACTGATGCTTTGTAGAACGTTTTTTGAATGAGCGTTGGGTTTATCAGGAAGTCGTACCGTCTATTTAATATCCGGTTGGTAAGGGTTCAAAAGGATTTTCGTCATGCAACAGAGAACAGAAATGCAACGTAGTTAACTATTGCATGCAACAGTTCTACGCGTCATGATGTCACTATAAACTTTTCAATAAGCTTCGAGTTGTGAGGTTATTGTTACATACCGTTCTCATGAGAATGGGTAATTTCATATTTGAATAATTCAAGTTTACTAATAATAAACCGATAACAAAGTGCAGGTATTGATGGGGGGGGGGGGGGGGGGGGGGGGGGGGGCGGGGGGGGGGGGGGGGGGCGGCGGGGGTGGTAAATAAAATAAAAACGCTGCTGCAAAAGTGAATGTTATTCTAATAACACCAACGTATTCAAGCCTAATTACATTATATTAAAAAAAATGTAATGGCAAAAATATTCTCTTAACAAAACGTTTCTCCGTTCCACTAGCCTCACGTATTCCATATTTCATTATCGTATGGTATGGCCTTTCTGCTGTACCCGCGACCACAACACTTACGCATTTCAAGATCGTGTATCCATGTAAGCACACGCACATTCGCTTACACACACACACACACAAACACACGCATTATATATATATATATATATATTATATATAAATTATATATATATATATATATATATATATATATATATATATATATATATATATATATATATATATATAAATGTGTGTGTGTATGCATGTAAACACACGCACATTGCTTGCACACACGCACACGCACGCATTATATATATATATATATATATATATATATATATATATATATATATATATATATATATATATATATAATATATATATTTCAATGCATGTGTGTGTGTGTGTGTGTGCGCGTCTGTATATCCTTTGAACTCCTAATAGTGTATAAATCTGAAGTATAAAGTAACAGACTTAAAGTCGTCATTGAGATCATAATGATCTACATTTAAGTAAAATTCTACTTTTTCCTTGCCCAGCACTTAACAGCACAAAAATAATTTAACTCTGATTAAAGTAGATTGCAAGGTAAAATATAAGATAAAATGCTGCCGGATTAGTCTTACGATGAGGATCCCTGATATATTACTATAGTCTTCAACTTCAGAAGGAAAAAGCAACTGTTTAATTTCGTATTTTGCTCTTTTATTTATAAGTTTAATAGTATATTACAATCAGACTAAAAATTTTAGCGTGTTTCAAAATTCACTGCTACTTCTGCGTTATTTTAACTCCTGGGCAGCAAAGTGCTGAAATCAAATTTTATTCAAATGTATCTTATGACACTTCCCCCCATGAAGATTCCATAATAGCAAAATGCTTATTCACCGGATTTCAACCGCTTCCGATGCTCTGAAGGCAAAAATGCATTAACTGAAGGTCTATCCTTCCACCTTTAGAGACTTCTCTAGCTTTTGCTTTTAAAGTTACTGCAAATCCGTTAACAGCAACGTGGATCTACCTTAGGTATTTTGTCTTCGGTTCTTTATCGTCCTTTCTTTGTCATTTTTGGACAGTCAGCGATAAAGGAAAAGTGGCGTAACGTAAAGGATATGCAATTGTTGTTTATTTTATTTTAATTTTTTGGCAGATAGGTTCTTGTAACGTCCTTTGTTTTCATTCATCTTAGGGGTGAGATACAGATTAGAAATTTTAAAATGCCCATGGTCACCAGTTCTTGTTTTATGATTATATTTGAGACCAACTGGCAATTATTGACTGCACCGTTGGAATTCATCTCTTTTGTGACATTTGTGTGCTATTCGTTCGGGTGAAATTGAATGGGTGATTCAAACAGTTCCCCAGTTATCCTGCTTGTGTTCAGGTTCTAAGCTTATGTAATCATTGTTTCTTGTATATAAATATTCATCACAATCATTCTGCCACAAACAAAATAAGGTCCAGTTTGATTATTTACGAAAAAATATCAAATGAAAATGGGAAAACTATAATATTCTTTTTATGCTTTATTTCATTTCCATCGTCAGTGATCTTAAGACTCTACGAAAGTATTTAACTTTGTGTTTTATAACCACAATGGAAAACAGGAGTACACCCTGCAAAGTCTTAATAATAATAATAATAATAATAATAATAATAATAATAATAATAATAATAATAATAATAATAATAATAATAATAATGTGTAAAGCTCAAAACTATTGTTCAAATTCCAAGAATAACTAAGTTAGTGTTAGTTTCCCGTCCCGCCCAACTATTTTCCTCAGGTACGTTTTACCAAAGCTCTGATTGAAGCTCGTCTATAATGCAACTTCACTAAATTACAATGTGGCTTAGTTCTAGAAGTGATTGTCTCTAAAAGTGAGGCTAAGAAAACAAATACAACAGCAACTAATACGACGATGAGGAACATGTACTATGTTATTGCATTTTCCTTGGGTTAAAGATGTATTTTCTTCTTGACTACTTAGAAATTTTTCTTTTAAACCTAATTGCGTGCTGTTTTCCTTATTACCAGACAAAGAGAGAAGGGTGGCTAAAACATAACGTGGACAAAACTCAGTGAGTTCTGACCACGACTATTAATTACAGAAACTTGAACCAGGTAATTCATACGTATTTGTGTCATGCTTCTGGTGAGGGGTGACGGAGATTAAGAGTGTTTTATCCTACTTTATATTCCGTGAAATCCGGGGCTCTTATCATGCTTGCAACTTTTAATGGGAAATTTTTCTTTTCTTTAAGAAGTTAATTTATTTTACTTGCTTAAATCAAGGAAATACATAAATACAGTGAAAGGAATACAGACACTTATAACAACTTCTAACTGAGATTAGCGATTGGATAACATGTAAGATTACAGGTAATACTAAAACAGTTACAGGTGAATGTCCTTTACCTTTTCCCTGTATACACAGTCAAGGGTGCGTCTTAGAAAGTATTGTGACAACTATTACAAAACAGAAGAGTTGAAACGAAAAACAAACAAACAAACACAAAAACTTAAAAAAAAAAAAAGTGACAGCAAGAGTCGTAAACACGTATTGCTTGTTTTACCTGATGACGTCACAGCGTTGTTTCCAGTATGCGAGTTCCGGATGCTGCCCAGACCTGCCGTTGGATATACATTTGTTTGAGTAATGAAATATGAAATGGATATGGTCGAAGTCATTATGTGATTTAATTCATGAAACTGCGGCCAAAGTCGGTACAAGTGACTTAGGAATCACCTTAAATCATCTTATGATTTATGCAATAATAAACCAATATAGCTCATGACCCTAGATTCAACACGTGACTAAAAGCTTACCATGGCTATACCCGATAATTATTATTCACTTAATGAAATTAAAAAACTTACAACCCAAATCTTACCTAAATATAAATCAATACGATTTGGCCGAAGACTAAATTCATGACTTATAATGAAATATAACAAAACGAATATGATTCAAGGCAGAACGTGTAACCTGTGACCAAACAGAAATTAATGACATCTGAAACAAGACACAACACATTAATTACGATTCAGTGTAAATTAACAACACACAAACCCAGTCACAACGCGTGAAATACGACTCATCGTAGATGAAATTACGTAGGGCTCATGATTTAACACAACGGAAGAGCACACATTAAAATGAAACATCTGCCACATTTACCCTCAAAGTGAATAATGGCGAATGGAAGCGTAAATCATAAAACATGCAATATCATCGCTCGCGGAGACCATATTTCAAGAGGAAATCAATGAAAAAGAAATTGCACTTGAAATATGGCCAAAAAGGAAAACTCAATCCCCGGGATAATCATCCCATTTGTGATTATTCGTTCTCAGAGGTGATTTGATAAAGCCGGTGAGCGAATGAGCTCAAGCAATAAGAGCCTTCGACTAGGGAGCAATAAGGGCCTTAATCCATTAGCCGATATTGGGAATTATCGTCTAATACAGTTTCAGAAAAGAACAGGGGATTAAAGGCAAAGGTGGGGAGGAGAGAGAGAGAGAGAGAGAGAGAGAGAGAGAGAGAGAGAGAGAGAGAGATATGAAAAGAAGATTAAAAACAAAGATGAAAGAAAGGGAGAGAGAGAGAGAGAGAGAGAGAGTGAGGGATGAAAAGTGAAAAGTTTCAAAGCAAAGATGACGTAGGAAGGCAAACGAGAGAGAGAGAGAGAGAGAGAGAGAGAGAGAGAGAGAGAGAGAGAGAGGTAAGGCGTAGGTGGAGTGAAGCAATGAATAAGAAATAGAACAACTCCAAGAGATAGACTGACAGTTAGAGAGAAACATGAAGAAAACAGTTTTGAGAAAGAAGGCAGGAGGAGAAGGTGTGAGAGCCAAAACCGAATGGAAAATGGAGAACGCTCATGAAAGGAGAAGTAATTATTGCAAACAAAACGAGTGGTCGATAAAGAACATGTAATATTAATGAAAACCAAACAACATAAGACCCGCCGGATACTAAGAAAGAAAGCAATCATATTTCACCACCGAAAACTTATCAAGATGATGATTTGGAAGGGTTTATCTCAGTTCCGCATTCCTGTCGTTCATTCTTTAATGATAATAATATCTCCCATCTGGTTTATCACGATTTATTCTTTGTCCTCCTTCGTCATCCACTTCTCCAATTCTCCACCCTTTCCAGTCCCACCCCGGAAACCCACTCCATGGCCAAAGCTCAGTTTTTTCCTCTCTCTCTCTCTCTCTCTCTCTCTCTCTCTCTCTCTCTCTCTCTCCTGCATCCAGTGGCTGCCTTGTTTTCCATGTAATTCCGCCTGAACTCCGCGCAAGACGCTCCGAAACCGCGCTGTTGATCACCTCGTAGTCTATTGAAGGGCAAGAATTAATTACGCTTCGGTTAGTAATTACAGCCTTTAAGAGAGATCGATTCATTGCTTCCTCATAAAGAGTTAATCCTTTGTAGACCGGCGGCTGTTTGACTTAGACGAAACTTATCGGAACCTCTTAGGGGCTTAAGCTTTTTATTATCATTTTTACTTTTCTCCTCCGTCATCTCCCCCGCCCCACCCCAACCCCCTTTCTCTCTTTCGAAGTCTATCTATCTTTTCCATTTGCTCCGAAGATGAGTCTTTGCCTTTTAGACTTGAAGGCGTTCTTTGCTGGTACGATAATCCTTCGAGCGAAATAAGAGGTTCACTTGTGCGACCTCCCAAAAAAAGTTTCTTTCTCTCTCTCTCTCTCTCTCTCTCTCTCTCTCTCTCTCTCTCTCTCTCTTTATTTCTCTTTCTGGTATTGGCCAAACAGACTTGCTTTAAATCGTAGGAAGTTTCCTGTTTACACCATCAGTCATAATGGGAGCAAGTTTCCGTTCACGGAGTGAGATGGATAGAGGAGAGACAGAATGGGGCAACGAGCTTGGAAACAAATATACGAAACAGAGAGAGAGAGAGAGAGATAACGTGGGTGTGAAAAACATTACGGAGACACAGATACAATTCACACACAGCTAGAGATAAGGAGAGAGAAAGTAGGATGGAAAACCATAAACGTAATTAAAATAGACTATAAGAAAGACCTATGAACAAAAATAATGTGAAAAACGGAATAAAATAATAAAAAAAAATATCAGAAGCGGAACCAATGAAGGAGAGAGAGCTATTTTTGGGGGAGAAGGATCAGAGTGAAAACAATCTAGAAAGAACGAAATATACTAAGGAAACCAGAAAATGGAGACGTGTAGAAGAAAAATCAAGCTGTGAAAAATAAAATAATGAAATAAATAAATAAAAAAACATTGAAAAGGCAGAGGTATCAGCACTGAAATAAAACAATAAATGAACATGAGAAATAGGAGAGGAGTAAAACCAAGAAAAAAAAAAACACTAGAAATAGGGAAGGAAAAATAACTGAAATGCATACATACAAGATTGGGCGGGGGGGGGAGGGGGGGGGGGGGGGTGAGTAAAGGCATCAAAACAAAAGTCATAAAATCGACGGAAATAATAGAGAAATAACGATGACATAAACAAGAGAACGGGAAACATCAGGGGAAATATGACTGAAATGCACAAATGCAAGAATACAGAGGGGAAAAATGTCAGAATAAAAATAAGAACGTGATAAATAATGATGAAAAAAAGATGAGATAAACGAAACAAGAGAACGGGAAACAGCACGAGAGATATGACTGAAATACATAAATACTAGAGGACAGAGAAAAAAAAAGCAGATAAAAACATAACAACACGGTAAATAAAATAAAAACGATGAAATAAGAGAAAAGAGAACACGGGAAATATCAGACGGAAGAGGGACAGACTAAACAAACGCGAGAACGCCAGGTAAATAGCAGAAAGGGGAAGGAAACAAATCAAACCGACAAACAAGAGACGCGGACAGGAAGGAAGGAAGGAAGGAAGGAACTGCTCGTCTGAGATTTTCGCCCATGAATAATTAAGGCAGATTATCCTCTTGACTTCATCAGGACACTCTTTAAGAAGAAAGCTCCAAGAGAGAGAGAGAGAGAGAGAGAGAGAGAGAGAGAGAGAGACTCGGATAAGTTGGGGAAGTCGAATAAGATTGAACTAAAAAAATTCCGGTAATTGGAATTGAGCCAGGAAATGGAAACGATTATAAAAAGGGGGCATTAAATGGAAAAGAATGAAAAAATGGAATTACTGTAAGATATGGTCGTAGATAGGAGGAGATTAGGTTTGGTAGGGGAAAAATTAACTAAAGTTCAATTAATTTTTTTTAATTAAGAAAACTCTATATCAAATATTTAATGTGTAACTACAAAAATGTCTATTTCCAGTTTAAACTGAAAGAAAATATTACCATAAATGGTTGAAGAAAACTGATCAGAGAGGTAATTCTTTTATATGTCTCACTAACATCACCAAGAAATGAAATCGATAAAGGTCTCTCTCTCTCTCTCTCTCTCTCTCTCTCTCTCTCTCTCTCTCTCTCTCTCACACACACACACACACACACACACACACTCACAACAACACAAACCCACTCAAATGCACTTATCCACAAGTTCAGACGCACACCATCTGTACAATGCTAACAATTACTTCAGTGAATTTCATTAGGTTTATATTACCACAACTTCATTGTGTTATACATACAGAGAGAGAGAGAGAGAGAGAGAGAGAGAGAGAGAGAGAGAGAGAGAGAGAGAACAAATCTCAAGATGAGAATGATATACTCGTAGTAACTATTTAAAAAGAAATGTTTATAAGACGACAATATTTATGAAAATAAAATCATTGTGTAATGTAATGCATCAACATTCTTACAACCTAATATCAACAGATATAAAATTCAATTAATGCTTTGAAAAAAAAAAGTAATAACTGGATTCATGAAAATACCATGAATAAAAAACATAATCTCATATTCGTCAAAAATTGTCCAACCCATTAAGTGTTTACAGACGAGCTGTGAAAACCTTTTCCTTCGAAAAAAAAAAATATTCGTTCCTGAGAAACGAATTGTACCCTATTCCTCTTGCCTCCGCCCTGTCCCCCACCCCACTTAGGGGCCGTCTCTCCCCCTCCCCGTTAAGCAATAACTTAAGGAGTCTGGGAAGAGATTCCATTCCCGTATTCCATCGTCAAATTTTAGTGGAGGAAAAAGAAAATATGATAATGAAAATCGATACAACGTGTGGCGCTAGTTTATTTGAAATATGGTGCAGAGGGGAATTGAGCAGGAGAGAGAGAGAGAGAGAGAGAGAGAGAGAGAGAGAGAGAGAGAGAGAGAGAGAGAGAGAGAGGTGGGAAGGAAGACTACAGGAAAAAGGAGATGGGATATGATGGAGAAGAGAAAAGAGAGGAAATATCGTTAGGGAATAATGATAAGGCGTGCGTTAGAGATTGATAAGGTGGAAATGAAAGTCACTTTCATGAAAGATTGTTTATTTAGTCAAATGTTAGAGAAATATATCATTAGGAAGCGTTCGGGATGTAAGCCCGGTATCAGGTAAGTTACAATCTTACTTTTTAGATTCAAATGTAAGATTGGCAAATCGCTTGCGAGTAGCTCAATCCGTGGGAATAAACCCAGGGAAGTAAATGCCGGGTAAAGCAATGAAAACGAAAGAAAATACGCAAGAACTTACCAAGAAAGGCATAAGATATTCTAAAATATAACTGACCAGACAATTATGGAACAGCGCACCGAATGCGACCGAAACGAATCAAGGAAGTTGAAAAAGGAATAAAACGGAGGAAATCAGAAGAAAATGGAACGGAGATGACCGAGATAGCAGTGGAAAGGGACCGCGATAAAAAAAAGAGAGAGAAAAAAAAGAAGGGACACGAAAATAAAACGCCTTTTATACCGAAGTTTGACCTCCGTCCGCCCTAACTTTGACCTTTTGCCGACGACCCTCAAAAAAGCTAACAGCCATTGTGTTCTTCCTAACCTGTCAGCATTACCAATGAAGAAGACTCAACAAGTGATTCGGAGGGGATTTCTGGACCAAAGCTCGACCTCCTTAGGCGAAGAAAAACGAGAGAAGGAAGAGGAGAGAAGGAAAGAAGATCGCCCGCCGGATGTTGGCCGGGATTCGTTTTCATTTAATTTGTCTGCGAATATAATATTCAGGTCAGGGCGGGAAATGTTGCTGCGTTCAGAGAAACTGGGGAGGCGAATGTTTTACTGAATAGTTCCTCTGGTAAAATTTTAGGTTAGTATAAATTTCCATTGTCTCAACCAGATCATCAATTATTACTTTTATTACTTTAATTAATGGCGAATAATCATTATTAGAATGAGTCTAGGGAGGCGATTATTTTACTGAACAGTTCTCTGGTATTTAGGTATTTCAGTCTAAATTTCCATTATATCAAGCAGATAATCAATTATTATTTTTATGACTTTATTTAATGGCGAATAATTATATAAGCACATTATAAAAGTAAAATTTTATCGCATTTAAAGAAAGGTACAGTAGATTGTGTTACATTATTATTATTATTATTATTATTATTATTATTATTATTATTATTATTATATTATTATTATTATTATTATTATTAAGTTCATCTATCTTAAAAGACCTAAAGGAAGTGTTTGATTAGACAGGTGTACAAAAGAGAATATCTAAAATATACACAGGTATCATATCACTTGTGGTAAAATTAAATCATAAAATTATGTATAAGTCTTAAGTCTGATATACCACGAGGCAAAGACATGAACACAATAGGATTATGGAACGCCAATTACAATTCACCCCTCAGAACTATAGTCTCTCAGCCTGGAATTGTAAGGTAAACCAGTTGCCAAAAATGTCGGCAATTCAATATAGACATGAAATATTTTTGTCCCTAATACACACGTAACTGCTTTTATACTATTAAACATTAAGCCACCAATGCTTCTCAATAAACAATTCAATTTTACCTGAATGTTAAACACAAATGGAATTACCTACGGTACGTGCATCTACCCTGGCAAGGATTCGAACCTCTGCCTTGGGGTTTGATGGAGAGTACAGGGCTTATTCATGCGGCTCAGAGACTGATTAACTGATTGATTATGAAATTTAGGTCTTGAAGGCCAAGCTATACCTTGCTTTCTTTAACCGGGATATTTTGCTCAGTGTTCAGCAGAATACATACAAGAGCTTTCTTGATTTCGTTCTTTCTTTAAATCTTGAGCAGAAAACTGTTATGGACAGCGTCAACAAACTATACACGCAAGAGAACTCGAAAGGGAAATCAGATGCAAAGAGAAAGGCAAGTTATAGGGGAAAGGGGATCAAATAGAATATATGAGGAAACAGGAGATGAAACTGATACACCTGAAATTTAGGAAAAGACAGCAGAGGGCAGGAATGAATTTTCCTCTCGCTTAAGTATTTGGAGACGTGAAGATAGCACAAGGTAAACTACCTTACATGTTAGTTGTAAACAAGATAAAAAGTAGTATTAAACCCCACGCTAAAAAAAACGACACAATGGCATATTTAAGGAATGTAAAACATACAAATAAAAAAAATAACACCTTTAAATGAAATCCTGCGATAGCAAACGTAATAAGTACGCTGGTGGAGACTTATCAATATCGCACAAATCTTCGAAATTCTCTTTAACCCCTTTCCCCGCGACTCCCTGCAGTTAATAAGACTTCATTAAAGTCGTGTCATAAATTCCAATTTTTTTTTAGCTCAGTAGGGGATCGACTTCCGAAGAATATTTTTGTGCTTTCCTTCGTTTTTCTTCCTTTGCTTCTTTGTCGACAATCACAAAACATTAACCCGAACCAGAAAAATAATAGCTGTTGTCATTCGAGGATGTAGTTACCGTGTGTAATCTACAGCTACAACTCACCGTCGAAAGTAACACAATCTACAAGTTTGGATCAATGTCTCTCATTACTTTCTATTTTAAGCTGACAGACTAGGAGTCTCTAATGTTCACCAACTTCCTTAGAAAAACTTTCAACGCCTCAAACTTGATAATGCATCGCTTCAAGAAGTCTGACTACTAATTTCCAATGTATTATTTCATGAAGTCTTTCTACTTATTTTGTATTTATCTTCCTCGTAAGTATTACTGAAACTTCTTTTTATGGCCTAATAACGTCTGGAGAGAGAAAACACAGTCAATTTCAATATCCTTTGATGCTTTAGATAGAATAACAGAGCACCGAAGAAAATCTTTTTCAGACAAAAGTATAAGAATCATAAACTTCTTGAATTACGAGAAATTACGCAGCAAAGCTTGAGGTTTATTGTAAAAGCGATAACATATTATTATCTAAGACTCTTGTAAGAGGA
>NC_087204.1:90457276-90459776 GCF_015104395.2 Macrobrachium nipponense
TGTAACTGTAAAGGAATAATAATCATGAAAGCAATCTGCAACAGAATATGATATGGAAACTTATGTTAGTAGCAAAAGATATACATTCGTATTCATATTTACGGGAATGAAATTAAAGTTGATAGATAATTAGAGGGTACACATTTATGTACATAGAAGCAAAAGCATCACACACATTCATTAAACTCACAAATATTTACATACGTGTGAGTGTGTGTGTGTGTGTGTGTATGGGTATTTGTGTGTGTGTACGTGTGAGTGCGCTCGTAGACGACGCAGTACTAATTGGAAATATTGAAGAAAAACTTTAGATGCTGGTGAAAAACCCGAAATTGTTTACCAGGAGGTGAATTCAAGAGGAAATATGCTGGTCTCCATTTTGGTATGCTCGTGGACGGGTGACCACCAATAGAGCCGTAAACTATTAGCACAAAGGCCTCTCGAACATCCACACAGCAGGTTGTGGGGCTACACACCTTATCCCATAACACGCTGAAAACGGTCATGATCACCTCTAACGGAAAACTGGTATATGTCAGAAAAATACAGAAATGTAAGAATACTTTCCTAAATATTAAACAGAAATGAAAACGAAAGTAATAAAAAATTATTTAAATAATGAGAGCCAAAATCTCAAACACCATATTATAAAGTACAAGAAAATACTTCCATTATTCCAATTTTTCATAAGACGAAAAATCTTGGGGGACTGATAATATATAATGTTATGCTAATCTTTACGCGCAGAAGAAATTGATATAGATGATGTTTCTCACGACCGTTGCGATATTTTCTCATTAGGGTGACTATAGAGCGAGTCTCATTTTTCTTATATTAATCAAGTTTCCCTTACCCCAACCCACCTTCTCTCTCTCTCTCTCTCTCTCTCTCTCTCTCTCTCTCTCTCTCTCTCTTTATATATAATATACTATATATAGTATGCTCGTGCGTGTTTCTATACTTCTCACCAGTTCTACCAATGAATCTTTAAGTTAGTAAGCTGAACAGCTGCCCAAATATCATTCCTGTTTTCCCTTCTCCGCCAGAAATCAGGTAAGATATGAATATCCGTGCTAACTCCAAAACACCTCTTTCATTATAATGGTAACATTTTCTTGTTAACTTTCATGTTATTTTGTATTTTTATTTTGTTTCCTGAAGAAAATTCAATGTTTGGTCTCAATTTTTTAGTATGTGTCATTTTCATCAAGAATTTTTCTGCTTGCTGAATGATTGCTCTCCTGAGATGCTAAAATTAATGTCACCTTCTTTGGGCCTCTTAAGGATCTCCATGAATTAAGCTCATACCTTTCTTTCTAAACCTGTCACCATCCCAATATAACTTAATTCACTAACATTTACTTTCAAGAAATGTTTTTCACAATAAAACTAAGTGACGAGCCGTGATGTTTACGAATAATAAGAAACTATTAAAAATCTACACTAATCCTAAAACATATGAGAGAGAGAGAGAGAGAGAGAGAGAGAGAGAGAGAGAGAGAGAGAGAGAGAGAGAGAGAGAGAGAGATCAGTCTTACCTTTGTGAAATACCCTGTATAATGAAAGTCATAATATCTTGGTTTATTTTAGGGGCCAGATTATCATTTCAACGAAATATTTTTCTTTGCAAACCTTTAGGAATGTAACTTACTAAACATTTAAGCTTCTTAGCATATGAATGGTCACCACACTTTCAAATTCTTCTCTCCTCTCTCTCCTCTCTCTCTCCTCTCTCTCTCTCCTCTCTCTCTCTCTTTTCTTCTTCCTATGTTGCTTGGTGCTAGCCACGGGAGCTTATCATTTTATAAAAAAAAATCCAAGGACCAAGAGAACTGCCTCTTCGGCTATATTATATAAATATCGCATCCTTTACATTTCTTATCAGAGGTATTAGATTTTCTAAACAATGTAAGATGTGGCGCAATTTGTTTTTATTTATTTAGTAATTCTTTATATTCTAGCAGAGTGAATACGCAGTTTATTACGTCAAATAAATAATTAGCAACATTCATTGAATAAAGTCATTAAAGATCTTTAGAATTTCGTATATTTCTCTGAAAGAAAGCAGTTACCCTAATTTAACATTATGTGTGAAACATCTGCAAGCGAGTGATCTATATCATACAATTTTTAAATGGCCCACTTAATACTTTTCACTTGAAAGCATCTCACTCTTATACCCGACCAAAACTGAAAAAAAAAATCATCTCTTTTCATCTAAAACGTAGCTTAGCCTCCACCCTTCTTCTGCAGGACATTCATAGGCGAAGGGGAACGGGTGCGGCAGAGGGTGAAAGAAAGTATCCTACGGCAGAAAATCCTTTTTATTCCTGAACGCTTCAGGATTATGATCCCTCGCTGAAAGGTCCGTAAAACTGAGGGAATAGAAGAGTATATCCAGTGAAGACAGGGACTTAGGATGCGATGGGCGTAATATCTTCTTTTTTTTTAGGCGTGGAATCAAAAGCAAGACCCTCTCTGTCTCTGTCTCTCTCTTTTC
>NC_087204.1:90464776-90469776 GCF_015104395.2 Macrobrachium nipponense
TATTTCAAGCATAACCTTAATTATTCTACATCATTATATAAGAGGGAACATGTTTGAAGGAGTATACTATACAATAAATACATCTCTGTATCATGATAAAGAAAATATACCCTGTTATTCAAAGAAATTCCATAACATTAATTTTGCTAGAAGGTTGGAAAGATTCAAAATTCATATATACTATACGTTCTCTGTCATTTGAGAGAGAGAGAGAAAAAAAAACTGAACATTAGTAAACGATTGGAAGAATGTTAAAAATGGACAGTTAATTCTCTCTAAAATTGTAACTACTTCAACAGATCTTTTGCCAGCAAAGACTTTAGAATAAATATCATATAACCAATAGAAAACGTCATCCAATCAGTGGTGAACTGCTCTTATCATATGGATTGGGAAGGTATGTTTATCATTTCAGTTTAGATGGCAATGTTTACATACTCTAGAGTTTCATTTCCTGTGACCTACTGACCTCCTGGGAAATTTAAAAAAAAGGGGGACCAAATTGCACCAAGTATTTCATGGACATCCATAATAAGAGTATTATTGACATGTGTGGCTTACTTGGGCTTGACCCTGATGAGAGTCCACACACACACACACACACACACACACACACACACATCATATATATATATATATAAATATATATATATATATATATATATATATATATATATATATATATATATATATATATATATATATTTATATATATATACACACATTACACACACACACACACACACACACACACACACACACATATATATATATATATATATATATATATATATATATATATATGTGTGTGTGTGTGTGTGTGTGTGTGTGTGTTTGTGTGTGTGTGTGCATGTATATTCATGAAATATTTTGAGTACAATTTCGTCCCCTTTCCGATTCCTAAGGAAGTCAGTAGGTCATAAGAAGCAACGTGTGTTTGTGTGTGTGTGGTGCACGCGCGCGCAATTGAATGTATGTACATACGTGTGCATGTGTTCGTGAGCTAGATTACACTTCTTCTTATCAAACTGATTATACACTTAACAAATTGATTTTATAAACGAAGCGAGTTATGACACTTATCAACTCTAATGGTCTTCAGACTAGCGTAATCGCTATCCAAGTAGTTTTCTTCCTTTTATTATTTATTTATTCCACGTGTAGCGTAGCTGCTTGTACAAAGTAAACACTTCTTTCCACACTCCAAAAAGCAAGTAAACCTCAGCACAAAAGAAAGTGTTGCGATTCCAACTATGTTATTCTATAACAAACCTTTAGCAATGCCACTCGCTCATTCAATGCAGGCAAATCTCGTCTGCTTGTTAAATGTCACGCCTGATGGGTCTCTCGTAAGAGCCGGCAACGTCAAAGATGCCTTTGATTTTCTCTTCACACAATATATATTGATCAGGTTTTGTACATTTTTCTCTTTTTCCAGTTGTTCGTCTCTAATAATTCTACCAATGTGGCAGATGGAGATACGATATTAGTAAAGTTATAGACCTGCCGATAATTGAAGAATTTCTTAGTCCTGTAAATGGCTCAGCTGTCCATTCTAAGGGAATGAAATACATAAGTAATTGTTAAAAAATTAACATATAAATATATGCTCATTTTCTGTAAAATTATCTGGATGTTTTGCTTGGTTTCTTTTTTTCCTAATAAACAACAACCAAAGGCAGTGTGCACATGGTTGATGATACGTCAGTGTGTTGTGTAATCTTAATAACATAATATTTGAGACGAAGAATAGAAAATGTTCCAAATCCTAAAATACAAAGTCAGCAGCAAAATATATTTCTTTTCCCTGAGAATTATTGTTTCCAATTTATGGCTCAAATCTTGATCCCATCGTATAGAAAACGACCGTTAGTTCACCTTATCTGATCCAACTGTGAATGACTTGACCTACTTTTATACACCAAAGGTTTATTGTGATGGCATATTAAAGAACTTCTGAATAAAGCATTATTTCTTTTCCTGTTTAAGGTAAATTAACTATCATTTCGAAGTTATTAATCAATTATAATCAAACAACTGTTGTAAAAAATATTTTGACCCTTACAACCAAAAAATATCAATTACAAATCAGACTCTAGTGATAGTCTCCGGGGTGAAATGTATATTTTCGAAAAAAAAAAATTGGGTCAGAGATACAATGAAATGTGGGTGGAAATGACCGTAGACCTCATTTTCCTTGATTGGACCCGTTTATGAACTGTTGGTTAAATTACTCTGGCTGGTGATCAAGGTCTTATCTTTTCATCATAGGTTGATTTACTTTACGCCCTCTCCGAAAATTATCCCACAAATTAAGTCATAACATGGTGCATAGGAAATAGGCAGGGTTGTATTAATTTGTTAATTATTCTTGTTTGATGATTGTAGTACTTAAGTAAAACTATTCACTAAAAAAAAAAATAAAAAAATAATAATAATAATAATAATAATAATAATAATATCCATACAATTCATCTGAACTGTACATATCTTCTTCTTAATTTACCCAAAATACTGGAAAGACTGGATTACTCGTTGCGAAGCTACTACAAACCCTTTTAATTTTTTTAATATGTCGTGATTTCCTTCAGTTTGGAAACCACCTACATCCAGTTTCCGTAAACTAATATTGATCCCCTAAATAAGTAAAAGGCACTGGACCTAGAACCATTATTTATAGCAAAAGTAATAACATGCGTGTACTTTTAAGTTGAAAGGCGACCTTTTCTCTCCCCCCTTTTTTTCTGTAACCCACCGTCTTTCCGCTTAGGTTATGATTTCCTACGGAGAATTCGTTGTACTTCAACTATTCATAGCCAATATCCCTTAGTTTTCTAGATTAAGCTCTGTAGTTGAAAAAAATAATGAATAGTCTCTATTTATATATTTCATTCTAAAGGTGAAGGGATTTAGAACTTATTGCTTTTCAGATTAAAAGATAAGATTACCGTATTTCTTCGTAGGAGAGATTTCTTGATAAAAGATGGCGGTGCTATTATCCCATAAGTATAAGCTACTGGTAATAACATTAGATAATTTTACAGTTACTCTCGGCCAGACATTTAATGAGGTAGTAATATTTTAGACCAAGTAAGAAAAGTGCTCGTAAGAACACATCATGCCCTTTGGTAAAATTTTCGTTTCCTTTTTTCATGCCGCGTCTCAAGTTCCTTTCGATAACCTTACCAGCAGCCTTTCATTATTCTTATTTTCCTTCACTGGTACGCGCAAAATTTTAACTAAAAATTATTTTCACAGGTAAATTAATTATTCAAGTAATGAATAACTTTCTAAAAATAAAAACAACATTTTTGTGGCAAAGAGTTTGTGATGAGTAATTCACTTATCCCAGGAGTTTGCTTTCCATAAGAAATAGTAGATAAAACATGGAACAAAAATCATGTCATAAAACAATAAATACATATAGACATAAACATTCAGAGTTTTAGAGGCCTTGTAAGAAATTTATGAAGCACTTATTGACGCTTAAGCTAATATTTACCTATATACAAGCAGACGTCAATAGAGAAATGATAGCACTAACACAGACATAAATATGCGTGGCTTTATGTTCTTAATCATATACATGTTGAGTGCACTTGTGTATTTATATATTCACACCGGAACGGTAGGAAATGAAATATAAAGGTACAATTTCTTTTTACCCTACATTCCATCCAAACTTCAAGAAACTTAGTATTAATACATGCGTGTACGTCATGTCTGTGGAGAGAGAGAGAGAGAGAGAGAGAGAGAGAGAGAGAGAGAGAGAGAGAGAGAGAGAGAGAGAGAGAGCATAAATTTAAATACTAGATTTACAACTAAATTGATACACAATCAATGGGAACCTATCGAGACGGCACCGAGTTTGCTTTCAGTGTTATTAAATTTGTACCCTTAGGTTGGTATAACCGTTAAAAGCATTGATATATATCGCATTAGCTTTTGTTGTTATCTTCATATAAACGGGAAAATTCCATTGACAATGCTTAGTCAAATTTATAATTAATCTACGTAAAGAAAATTCAGCGGATGATATGTAAGCTTATATTTATACATGCGTACGAATATTGTGTATTTGTAAAAGAACAAACTAGTTCGACCTTCTTCTAGTTCAGTTCGCAAAGTATATAACTGTATCTAATGTTGTCTCCTTTCTTAGACATGGAAGTCCTGTATATACACACATGTGGAAATGACGCACATAATACACCCACTATCGAGTGTTTATACAACGAGTTACCCGGATCTAAGGGAACTCATTGTTCTGATTGGATACGTCCGGTTCATGACGCAGTAATGACGTATGGGAAGAGAGCCTTCCTCGTCTCTGACGCAGGAAGATTTTGTTTTTACTGGACTTTTCCCTTCCTGTTGACAAACGAAATGGAAAACGGTGTACATTATCGTAGTTTTCCTTCCGCATGTATACGAACTATGCCGAGAATTAATAGTTATTTTCAAGAAATCGTAAATGTACAACGTCATCAATCATCTGCAAAGTGCCTATCCAATCAAGTCGGCCTTTCTGCATAGTATATGTATCCACCAAGCCGATTGGCCCAGCTCACAGCATTACGTCAAATGACGTCACAACAAGATATACATTTGTTGCCACTGAAATGATAACTGTCAGTATACTATATTGAAACAAATGTATAATGACGGAATATTTATCTTACATAGAGAGATGGAATGAGATGAATACTCAAAATAAAAACTTTTTTCTGACTAATAAATACATTTTTCCAAACAGGATAAGCTCTAAAATTGCTGTGAATGGGAAAACATTGCAGTTACACATCAATGAGAACCATCAGCACATGCTTTGTGTGAGCGCGGTGTTTTTACCTTTGAACACAGCTATGCCATTTCCGAGAATGCCCTTAACTCAGATATAAAATAGGCAATGCAATAACAACAACAAACGCCGACAAGTTTCAGAAAATTTAGATCAAAGTACATTTACGTCAACCAAGTAATTGAATCGAGCAGTAATT
>NC_087204.1:90474776-90487276 GCF_015104395.2 Macrobrachium nipponense
AGATTAGGGATCAAACCCAGCCGCTTATAACCGATTTACCCAAACGTGACCTGTTTGTGAGGGAGCGTAAACATGTTTTCACTACGCCTCTGACATGAATGGACTCCTGAGTTAGACAGAGGGTTCGTCATTTACCGTTATCTCTGTTGATACTATATACGCCGTTAGACTTTTCCAGCCGATTTTATTTTCACTCTTTTCTCAAGCCATATGGCAAAGAACGCAGTCATTAACCTCAGCAGATTTTGCTTCGAGACGGAATAACACTGAAAACGTGACTTGAGTTCAGATTTGATCTGCGTTTAGATTATGGAATTATTTTCATTTTACGATAAATTAACTTATTACTTCCGCGGCGTTACTTGTCGAACGACAATATCGTTATTATCTTTAATCCTACTGTCGAGGTGTTGACAACTACGTGGGAGGATGACTCACTTATTACATGGAAACCTGTACCACCCACACCGTATATGATTAATAGCTTCAGCGGTATCTCTTTCTGATTATTAAAGATAAAAAGAATACTTATACACATACGCACTCTAGCTCGCAGTGTGTGTGTGAGAGAGAGAGAGAGAGAGAGAGAGAGAGAGAGAGAGAGAGAGAGAGAGAGAGAGGAACAAAAATAAATTCCTGATTCACTTCAGGTCTTTCAATCGAAAGACGAGACCAATGCCAACCAGGCCACACAAGTCATAAAGGAAGTTGGAAGCCTGAGTACCACTGTCCAGGTAGTTCTTTACAGTGGTACTCGGGTTCCAACTTCTTTCATGATTAGTGTGACCTGATATATATATAAATTATATATATATATATATATTATATATATATATATATATATATATATATATATATATATATATATATATATATATATATATATATATATACTATATATATACTATATATATATATATATATATATATAATATATATATATATATTTACTATATATATATATATATATATATATATATATATTATATATATATATATATATATATATATATATAATATATATATATATATATATATATATATACTACATACATATGTATGTATGATGTATGTTATGTATGTATGTATGTATGTATGTATGTATGAATGTATATGCTTATTATGTAATTATCATAATCACGTCACCAAAGAATAATGATTAAAAATCAAATACCTGAGAAGAGAATGAGGAAATCTGCTGAGACACTTGGTAGTCAAAATCACCGAATTATCAATACACCAGCAAAAAAATGGGTCATGGTGCAACTTCATGTTGAACGATACAGATGATATTAATTAAGAACTATGTTCAGGATGGATTAGTCGAGAGGAGGAAAAGGGAAGTAACGAGTTAAAATACATCGAGAGATAAGTGATATTTCCCCACAGGGATGCGAATGTGCCTTCTGCTTATAATAAAGGAGGAAAAATACCGTAGTGTATACCAGGATGGACAACTGAAGGAACGATTGCGAGAGGCTGCATCAATGGATTCATGGCTGAGAACACTGAAGAAGGAAATGAGAGAGGAACCTTGGATGACATGCAATATTTGTGACGAGAACTCATGGAGGGCTATTATGCATTCCAACGGTACTAACACTCCGAATGATATATAATAATATATAGTATATATATATATATATATATATATATATATATATATATATATATATATACACACACAACACACAACACACACACACACATATATATATATATATATATATATATATATATATATATATATATATATATATATATATATATATATATATAACATATGTGTGTATGCGTTCAGGTGTACTAACCACACATATATCAGAAAAGTCGGTTTCATATAAATGCATGCATTGATTCTAAAATCTTTCACCATCTAATTTGATATATCTCTCGCTAACATTAACCTCAAAGGGGAATGTCCTCTGACAGGTTGTACTAAAAGCGTTTATAAGTTTTTACCAATTTTATATATAACATTCAGGCTACTACGTATAGCTTGCTGCAATAACTGATGTGATTGGTAACCAAATGGTCTCACGATGTGCAGCTTGTCCAAACAAGGACTAAGTGAGTTCTCTGTCACCTGAAATATTGGTTCTTGGGACTGAATAATGTGAACTAAGGCTAAACACCATTCACTGGCAAGTGAAGAAAGGAAACAATCACCTAATTGAAGAAATCCGCTGATTATGCACGATTTTTTACACCTTTTACAAAAGCCTTTGGTCCCGCAAAATAGCCCCCCAACCCCTCCCCCCACTTGCCCCCTGAAGTAGTCCCTCCCGTTCCTTGTTGCAAGGTTTTTTTTTTCAGTGCCTGTTTGGGTATTTTTTAAAAGCTAGGGCTTGAACCTTATGCTTAATCCTATTGAATCGTTCTAGGAGACTCGCCTCAATGTATAAGATAACATGAGATTAGTGACTGATTGGTTGCAGTTATCTGGCGCTACAGTTACACAACTACAGGGATACTAGCACTAGTAAATAGAGGTACATTATCAGGGTCTGAGTTTTCAATTTGTGGGTATGAGCAAGAAATTCCATCTTGTTTTGTCTGCTAGCCTAAAAAAAAAGAAAAAAAAAATATACAACATCACATCTGTGAAGTTGAATGTCACGATTGGTTTATGAATTGCAAAATATCGTATGGAAAATATCCTTTCCGCAGAGCGCTTTTCCAATTCGTCTATCCAACGTATAATGCCGGTGGCAAAAGATATCGCTTTATATGATTTTGATGGTGCAAGGTCTGATCGCCCCCCCTATACGTTGCTGATAAATATTTTCTGTTCCTCTGTGTGACAGGTGTGGAACAAATACTTTACTGTCACACAAACAAGCCCACCTGTCTGCCTACATGTCTACAAACATTCATAAAATGCTTTGAACAACAATGCCTCAATTTATCCGGGATAGTTTATTGACCTTTGGATGTCAATAGCATTTAAATATTATCTGTGCGTCGGCTGTTCCAGAAATCCTTTAAACTGGCGGTCGTATTTTTCCCGTCTTTTGACATCTAGTCGGGCAAGATTTTCTCTCTCTCTCTCTCTCTCTCTCTCTCTCTCTCTCTCTCTCTCTCTCTCTCTCTCTCTCTCTCTCTGTATACAACTGCGACTACTGGATTACGATATTTGTTTGTAATTAGGCAAAAGGAAAAAGATGGTAATTTTTCTTTATTAGAGAACTGTGATATTTTTGCCGATATTGAAAATCATTCTGCTATCGACAGATCACGATCAGATCTTGCATTTGTTGTAGGGAACTCGTATGTCACCAGAATGTTTTTATTATTATTATTATTATTATTATTATTATTATTATTATTATTATTATTATTATTATTATTATCCTATATATGATATTCATCTTCCGCTATATGACATATCTCTTAAATCAAATTTACGCATGTATTCCTATACCATTCTGTAATAATGTTTATTTTCCGATCGTTTTCTTAATATCTCATTGTCTCTATCGCCAACGAAAAAGAATAATAAATGATCGATGCTGACCGAGAATTTTGTAATTACAGAGGCTGATAGGGCTGGCAGCCTATTTTTCAAACAACTCATCTAAAAAAAAAAAAGAAACTTATCAAAGTAAGTGAAAATTGATGGAAGTATGTCACCACTGAGCACTGCAAGGAATAAAATCTCAAAATATACAATCCAAGGAAA
This sequence comes from Macrobrachium nipponense, assembly GCF_015104395.2. NCBI lineage: Eukaryota > Metazoa > Arthropoda > Malacostraca > Decapoda > Palaemonidae > Macrobrachium > Macrobrachium nipponense. Next base: position 90,478,459 of record NC_087204.1, read on the forward strand.
ATACTTAAGCGAGCATTTGAACATCAGACATAAAATAATACGGTTCTTATTATTTTAGTATTTATTTTATTATTTTTTTCAGTTATTATTATTATTTTTACTATTATATTATTATTATTATTATTATTATTATTATTATTATTATTATTATTATTATTATTATTATTATTATTATTATTATTATTATTATTTGAAATAAGTAACTGAAGGTAATAGGAAACACAGAAAGAATTCAGTTGTTTGGAAAAAAAATCATTAATATATAGATAAAAAAGTAAGTAGATCATTAAAATACTCGTAGAATCGTTCAAGACTGTCTAACTTTGTTTGGCATCTCCAATCCCATGGTTAGTTTCCTACTTCGAAGTAATTTTCATCGTACGTTTATCTGCATTTTATGTTTCCCGTTTTCAAGTACTTTAAATCCTAGCTATGGCAGAAATGAAAAGAAAACATCTTATTAACTGCCATCTTATTACAAATAAGATGGCAAATATCCGTGCAGACTAAATCACGATTAAAATCATGTAATCAAAAAAATGTCAAGATATTTGTAGTATGTTTTATATGTATATGTGTGTATATATATATATATATATATATATATATATATATATATATATATATATATATATATATATATATATATATATATATATATATATATATATATATATATATATATATATATATATATATATATATATATATATATATATATAGTGGACAGTAACTTATTATTATTATTATTATTATATCAATTGGGAATACGCATTTTTTTATCTAAAACCTTCCGTTTTCTGTAAGACCTACGTATATTACTCATATTTCCTTGTCCCTTTCAAGCGCATTGATGAGAGTGAATATAAGGGTGCTGACAGTAAAGCATGAGTATTGCAGGAGGCTAGTTTTGGAAGAGGCTAGCGTTGGAGCATACAGGCTTGAAGAGGCTAGCGTTGGAGCAAATGAACTGGAAGAGGTGTTGGAGCTTAAGGAACCGAAGAGGCTTGTGTTGGAGTATCCGGACCGAAAAAAACTAGCGTTGGAGCATAAAGACTGGAATTGGCTATTGTTGGAGTTGAACCGTGGGAATGAAAGATGCTAGTATTGGAGCAAGCGGACCGGAAGAGGCTAGTGTTGGTGAATACGGACTGGAAGAAACTACTGTTGGAGTATGAAGTACTGGAAGAGGCTAGTGTTGGTGAATACGGACTGGAAGAAATTACTTTTGGAGTATGCAGTACTGGAAGAGGCAAGTTGTGAATACGTGACTGGAAGAAATACGTTGGAGTATGAAGTATGAGGCTAGTGTTGGTGAATACGAACTGGAAGAAATTACTGTTGGAGTATTGAAGTATAGAAGAGGCAAGTTGGTGAATACGGATGGAAGAGGACTACTGTTGGAGTAGAATTACTGGAAGAGGAGTGTTGGTGAATAACGGAACTGGAAGATACGTTGGTGTATGAGTACTAAGAAGAGGCAGTTGGTGAATAGAATGGAAGAAACTACTGTGAAGTATGGAAGTGCTGAGAGGCTAAGTGTTGGTGAATAACGAACTGAGAACTAAGACTGTTGGAGTAGAAGTATGAAGAGGCTAGTGTTGGTGAATACGGACTGGAAGAAACTACTGTTGGAGTATGAATTACTGGAAGAGGCTAGTGTCGGGGGATACGGACTGGAAGAAAGTACTGTTGGAGTATGCAGTACTGGAAGTGGCTAGTGTCGGTGAATACGGACTGGTAGAAACTACTATTGGAGCATGCAGTACTGGAAGAGGCTAGTGTTGGTGTTGTGAATACGGACTGGAAGAAACTACTGTTGGAATATGCAGTACTGGAAGAAGTTAGTGTTGGAGCATACGGACTGCAAGCGAAAGCAAATTTTGGAGCTGGATCACACGGATCATAGGTGGCTAGTTTTGGAGCATGTGGATTGGAAGGACCGATATTAGAGCATGTTGATGGGCTTATGTTAGATTACATAAAGTAGAGGCATCTGGTCTCACCCCGCAGATTGGAGAGGATCATGTCGAAGCATATGCATGTAGTGATATTGGTTAGGTAAAAGGTATGCAGTATGTAAGAATACGATGATGTTGAAGAATGTGGATTACACGAGGCTAGTTTTAGAACATGATGACAAGGGTGCGTTGCTGTGGGAGTGTGGGATATGAAGTGTATGTGTGTGGGTGTGTGTGCGTATTTTCCCGTCCTCAATTATGTTATTGGTTGTTTGGATAGTTACAAGTTGTTATTCTTGGGAACAGTTATGCAGCAGAGCAAAGGATTACAGTTCCTCTCTTCATACCTTTCACACAATGCAGGTTATATTGTTGCTTCAAGTTTATTTCGTACCTTGCCACGTGTGTGAAATGGAAAATTCCGCGTCTAAATTTCTGAATGAATGTAACAAATCCATATTACCTCACTTCTGAAATATTCATTAGTTGATCATTCATTGCTATGAATGTCCATATGTTTCGTATATAAAATGTTATTTCTTTACCCCCAAATTAATTCCCCCTAACTCACCTATTTTTTTTTCTATCGACGTATTTATATATATTCTTTGTGGGTATAATGCATATTTTTCTATTTGCTGTTTCGTTAGATTAGCACAATACATTAAAAGTAATGTTCTTTTGTAAATATCAATTACAATGCGTCTCAAAAACACAACTCAAGTATTTGTAATAATTCTGACGTCTGGAAGTGTTCAAACTAAACCTTTCCATTGTTGAAGTTGTTGAGGGACAATAATACAAGATATAAATATCAAGTACACGTCAATTTAAGTAATTTTAACAAAATACAGTTAGATCCATTTTTTATTGGTGTTAGCAACACAAATATCCCTTTCTTTTTCACTTTCGAAACTACTTATTCTATTCCACTTCCTGTTCAAGTAAATGCTTCTAAAAATCAAGAACCTGCATCTTTACTTCGCTTGAAAGAAAATGATCAAGCACCCAGTCCTCAGCATGGACGTCATCATTCGTTATCCCTAATGAATCACCTCTTTTACAGGGATTTAGCCCATTAGTAACGGCATGTTCCACTAATCTCAGCAATACTTCAACAGTTATCAAATAATCAGTTATTTATACTCCACTTCCATTCCTTGAATAACCTCCTCTTTTCATGAAGGTGTTACTTATTAGCAACAATATATTATGTCGACTGTTCGGCGTCTAAACGACCTTTCATTTTGAATATACGATTTTTGGAAGAATTTTCCACTTTATAATATGATCTCTTATAAATATATATATATAATATATATATAATATATATATATATATAATATATATATATACTACATATATATATATATATTATATTATATATAATATATATTTATATATATATATATATATAATATATATATATATATATATATAATATTATAATATATATATTATATATATTAATATATATATATATATATATATATATATATATATAGTCAAATTAATAGTTTTCAAAATAATCTATATATATATATATATATATATATATATATATATATATATATATATATATATATATATTTGTCAAATTAATAAACCAAGTTTCAAATACAATTCAATTATAATTGACACCCTATTGTTAGGTATCGTCTGTAAAATATGAAGGCTAAAAATCATGTATCCATTAGAAAATACACCGAACTCCATTATTTGTTCATTCTCCATTGGTTCGAAGTCTCTTAAGAAGGAAGTCTAATCTGGCTGCCTAAATTTTCAACAGTAAATCTTTCGTAAAACATTTCTTGAATGAGAATAGAAACACTTTATATGATCTTCCTTAATTCACAAGGAACATAAGAACATTTTTCCTTTGTGGTGTAACTCTCTTTCATTACCGAATAAACCTCCCATTAATGCAAAGAAATAGAAACTATAAGTATATTTTATATTCTTTTCTCTCATCAGAGAATATGATGATTTTACTAAACACCTACTGCGTATCTTCTAAATATATCACAGGATCAGGAAAAATGATAACAGACTATGATCATGAAAATAAATATTCTAATAAACTTTTTCTTTTTCTTTCCCCACATCTGGCCGACGACTAAATTTCATAATTAAACCTTATTTGCTAATTCAAACTTTAGAACCGGATGTAGGCATTAATACTTATTATGAGTAATTTTCAGGATTTTTGTCAAAAACTTTCGCAATAATGTGAGGTTAGGGCTTTCAAAGAATCTGATAATATTCCCAGAGACTGATAATGGAAAAAATCGAGAATGTCGCCGTAACACCTGTCTTCCTTTACCTTTTTAAAATTAAATTTATGGGAGTCAGTGATATAAGGATTCCACTGTTCCTTAACGTGACTTTGCCCCATTTTGTGTATTTTGAACCTTTCTGAGATTTTTTCCTAAATATCTTTTTTTTTATTTCACTCTTTTAGCAGATTATTCATATACAAAAGCCTGAACCATTCCTCTAATCACAGGATTATCAAAAATCATGACATAAGAGCGCAATAACTGTGAACTTTAAATTTCTAAAACTGTAAATACAGCTTCCAGAAATTTAAGACTGGTGGATATCTTTCTTCAATGGTCTAACAATGATCTTGTTAATGGCCAGGAAAGGATTTTGTTCAGGTGAGCATTCCCAAAAACACGAAAGTGTTTACTTTATATAATTTGCCTCTTTTATATGAGAATTATAATAGTTGTATTATTCTCATTACTATTACCAACATTATAACAATTATCTATCTTCTTATCATTCTTAATAATAATAATAATAATAATAATAATAATAATAATAATAATAATATAATAATAATAATAATAAGAAGAAGAAGAAGAAGAAGAAAAAGAAGAAGAAGAAGAAGAGCAATTGATTATTATTATTATTATTATTATTTTATTATTATTATCATTATTATTATTATTATATTATTATTATTATTATTATTGTTGTTGTTGTTGTTGTTGTTGTTGTTATAATCAAATTTGGCCATCTTATTGTGATACTCAGCAGTCAAATATCAATGAATGTATTGACCAACACCATTCATTAATAAGCAAAATGAGAACATAAGACACAGGGCAGAGAGAGCCAAAGCTGACCTTTGCTCTACAACGACGCTTCATAAACAACACCACATTCAAGGATTTTTGTTTTGATACTTGTTTGTTTGTGAAACCAAACCCACCTCTTCGGAGTGCAAGAAACGCCATTCGAGCCCGAACTAATATTGTTTATCTTGCTCTATACAAACATAATAAACACTAACACATATTCTCTCTCTCTCTTCTCTCTCCTCTTCTCTCTCTCTCTCTCGTCATCTCCTCTCTCTCTCTCTCTCTCTGTAAATAAATATATAATATATAATTATATAAAATATATATATATATAATACTATATATATATATATATATAGGTATATGTTATATGTTTATATTATATAAAAAATAAAATATATATCTAATTATATATATATATATACATATATTATTATATAGATATATAATTATATATATATATATATATATATATATTGTAATAATATTATATTATATATATAATATATATATCTTTTCTAAAACTTCCTGTTTTTTTCAGATGGGTATGATTAAATATTACACTGCAATATCTCTCTCTCTCTATCGGTCGGTATATGAATATTTTTTTTTTAGGTTTACTGATCTAATTGTAAATTTGCCGGTGTAACAGTTACACGATCAATTAAATTACTTGTTCTGTTCTCTATCTAGAGTATTCTAATACGATACCAGTCTTCTATTATGATACCATGATTTCAAATACATTTTCATCTTATATCTTTGAGTATTATAACTCTTATGATTAAAGTTAAAATTAAGGCTACGATTTCATTATTTTCTTTGCAATGTCGTTTGCTTCCCAAGATTGTATTTTTTCTAAAGTACGACCTGTTTATATTGTTAATGTTATAGTCTACATTAATTTAAACGGCACAGAAAGAGAAAAGACAAATATCTTACCGCAATTCAATTTACGCTTCTACTTATAATCGAATTTGTATAATTAACATTGAAACTACACAAACTAAAGACAAACAAACAAAGCATTTAGGAATAAGTGTCGCTAACATGTAAGGTACACAATTAATAATGAGGCGAAAATTATCATGTCAAAATAAATTCCCCCCCAAAAAAACATTAGCAATTGTGATTCCATGAAAAAATAAAGTTTAAAATTATATGATGTATTCACCGTAAACTTGCCCGTTTTATTTTACAGAAGAGTTACAGCAGAATAATTGTTTTAAGCAAAAAATAAACACATACAACAATGGTATTTTGAGCAAAATATAATTTCCGTAGAGAGCTAATTTTCATAGGACTTTGCCGGCCGTCCATTTAAATCTAAAAAAAAAAACGTAATATAAATTTTACCATGGACATACCGTTAACTTGGAAATAATGTATGTATGTATGTATGTATGTATGTATGTATGTATGTATGTATATATATATATATATATATATATATATATATATATATATATACTTAGTAATTGGGCGGCTACTTGGAAATCTTATCTTAATGGTAAATAATATTGACAAGACCAGGAAGAACACGTTTTATTAAACGAGCTTTCGAGGTATAAAACATCATCATCAGGCTGAAAAATGGGCAAGGATAAGAAATCACTGAAATTATAACAAAATTAATTGCCTTACTAAAAGCTAGTAAAAATTCTAACAAAAGATAAAACGAACAGCAAATACAAATTAAAAACTAATTAAAAGGTCCAGTTTATTTGAACAAAAAGACACTACTCTAAAATGCTGGTCAGTGAAAGGATGGTCCTGTGCTAAATTGTGTTCCCTTACGGCAGAGAAACCACCCTTTTCTGCCATAAGGGAACACCGTTTACCATAGGAACATCCTGTCACTGACCTGGATTTTAGAGTACTGTCTTTTTGTTTAAATAAACTGGACTTTTTAATTTCCTAGTCGCTGGCTATTAAGAGGATGAAACCGGAATTGGACAACAACTTGTACGGTATTCAAATAGCTATCGTGTGAATTCATAGTAAATACACAAGTGGGTCTTTAGACATTTTACTTTAGGTGTGGTAGTGTGTTTATATTTGACCTGTTTTTATGTTTTGCGTTTTATTTTTCTCGTAGTTTTGTGATTAATCTTTTAGTTTGTATTTGCTGTTCGTTTTATGTTTTGTTATCATTTTTACTGAAGATTTTAATAAGACAATTCATTTTATTGTAATTTCAGTGTTTTCTCATCCTTGTACATCTTTCAGCCTGATGATGAGGTTTTATACCTCGAAAGCTCATTTAATAAAGAGTGTTCTTCCTGGTCCTAGCAATATTATTTATCACGAAGCTATATATATTAATTATATATATATATATATATATATATATATATATTATATTATAATATATATAATATATATATATAATCCCATGGAACCTGTACTGCCTGATTCAAGTAATAAGCAATGAGATTAATTAGAATTTGCAATACTCAACGGTTATCTATTCTAAGAATAAACCAACTATTTCCGTAAAATATTACCGTTTTCGAAAATTTGAATAACCCAGCAACTAAACACGTATTTCTAGAGAAATACTTTACCATTAAAAGATTGGCAAAATGGCTACTTTCACAAAAGTAGTAAATATAAAAAACAACAAGCGTAAACGTCAAATAAGCAATTTTTTTATATTCCTGTTACTCAATAGATTAGTTAAGTATAGAAGGGATTAGTGAAATATGGAAGTGACATAAATGATTATTCTCAAGTCATCAGTATTAAAAGCTTACATAGAATACAAGAACTAGCTTTCACCTATGGAGACTTATAACTAGAAAATATAGATTTCAAGAAGTGAACAGAATTAACTAGCTGAAAATTCTATACGATATATCTTATATTATTTCCATATTCGCAACAACTATTCAGAACACAAAAATATTATTATTTGTTAACCGAGGTATTTGTAGAAAAAAGAAAAACAAACAGTTTCTTTGGGGACACGTCTTATTATGACTATGAGGAAGCAAGCAAGCGAGCAGACAAACATGTGATAGCGCAGCAATGAATGATGATGTTATTGGCAATTTGAAAATAAATAAAATCTACGAATTTTATGTTTTCATGCTTAATGTCTTTTTATACGGCTGACACATAAATAAACGTAACAAAAAAAGATAACATATAAATGTGGTCTAAGTTTACCTTTGAACTTTCATTAAAGCACTATAAAGTTTGAGACCAACCAAAATACCTGCAAATTGAACTCCTGTTGAAAACCGACTCTAGAATGTTTATTTTTCCTAAAGGAAATTTTCTGTTTATCTTTTCATATACAGTCCTCTTTCGAAAATCTGCACACTTAAGTGCTGTGAATAAGGCTAAAACGGAGAATCGAGATTAAAATTCTGGGTTTGTTGTTGTTTAGTGTTAATTCAGACTTATGCTCTAGGTTTAGGCGTCCCACTAAAATTAGGTATTCTGTGAACATGGGTAAAAGAATGAAGGTTAGATTGGATTCATTTAGAAATAAGATAAGAAATAACGAACAAATAAAAATATCTAATTAAATCAATCTTATTCTCTCGCAAGTTATTTAATGAGGGAGAAAGACAGTGTATACCTTCATACTAGGTTCATCCTCTCTTTTGCAACTTAGAAAACCATGCAAACAGCCACAAACTCCCACTCTCTCTCTCTCTCTCTCTCTCTCACACACACACACACACACACACACACACACACATATATATATATACATATATATATCCTATATACATATACATATTTATATATACATAT
>NC_087204.1:90489776-90492276 GCF_015104395.2 Macrobrachium nipponense
AGAGTAGAAATGGAGTTTAATTTAAAATTAGATGACAGAAAGCTGTAGAAATTCGTGCCCAAAACCTGTAAAAAGTATCTTTTCTATAAATCCCTGTATAAAACCCTTGTTCTTTCTAGAGACAATAACATCCAGGAACTGGTAATTTATTGTTAGATTCCTTCTCCAGGGTGAATTTGATGTTCGGGTGTTTGGGTGTTAACATAGTCTAAAAGGAGTCTGGCATTAAAATCACGCTTGAAAAGAGCAAACGTGTCATCGACGTAACGTTTATAAAACAAGGGGTGGAAAGAAAGAGGGCAACTATCCAGCGCCTGTTCTTCCAGAGAACTCATAAAGATATTGGCGAACACCGGACCTAAAGGGGAACCCATTGCCATCCCCTCCACCTGTCTATATACAATGTTATTAAAAATAAAGGCCGTGTCCAGCACGGCCAATTCTAAAAATTGCTTAAATAACGTCCTGTTAAAATTATGAAATAAAACACTCTCACTAGCAAACAGCTTATTTAAAATGATCTCGATGGTCTCTCCCACTGGGACGTTTGTGAATAGAGATTCCACGGCTCCCCAGGCTAACCATGATTAAGTCAGAATCCTCTTTAATAATCTCATCTTTGAAACTATTATTGTAACTTTGTTTCAACAGTTTCCTTTCAACTCCCTTCTGGGTAGGTCATTTTCGTGCCAATGGTGTTGTGTTTTTTGTCTTTTTTGCTTTTATATATGTATATTTTTAAATGAGTTAACATTTTAAATAAGTGATTTTAGTTATATTTTATATTTTATTATAAGTGTTTTTATGATTAATTATTAAGAATCAACTCGCTGTATTTCAGCCTTGAAAATGCAACAATGTAGTTGTGAAACGTCGGCATCAGCAATAAACCTTCAATTATATCGAATGCCTTTCCCTGGAAGCCTACAAGTATGATTCCGAAAGCTGCAGCTCCAATTTTTTAATAGATCTTCGGGATTTATAAGGTGACACAGCGAGCACCATGGCCGCCTTCAGTTGTTTCTTCGCCCCTATTGTTTATTCTAAAACTTCGCCTTAGAGGATTCCACCACTTCCACGAATTAATCAGGACTAAGTATGGCTCCCAGTTTCTTACCAGTTGTCGACATTTGGAAAAGCTTACAAGAAAATATGAAAAAACGAGGTTGGATTTAGATTTTTTGGAATACTGTCAACTCAATAACGTGGTTCCAAAATTTGTCAAGTTCAAACTGTATAAGGAGTCCCTGTACCATTCTGAATTTTATACAGAGGCTACGAAAAGAATTATTAGAATTAGAAATTAATATCAAATACAAGAATCTAAACAGACTGAAAGATACGATAGCTAAACATAAGACTACAGTACTAGGATCTTTGACACTTTTAGATTCGATCATCTTTACCCAGTTGTTCAATAGACCATCAATAGTTTCCTACAACAGGTAATTGACAGGCACAATAGGAAGTTAAATAGTTTGGGTGTTGTTGTTCCGATCCTAAACCAAAATATACATTCTGTTTTTAACCTTTCAAATCGCGTTTTGTCTAAAAGGGAAGAATTCTTACTTTCATTAGGGTTGGATTTCTGCCTCCCCAATTATAAACCGCAAATACCAACAATTTTCCTCCCATTAGAGTCACTATTCCATAGGATTAAAGATCTTCCTTTTTGCTTTAACACTGACAACTTACGATCGCAAATTTCATCATTAGCCCACAGCACCTTTAATAGTTTACGAACTAAATGGACCCCTTTCTTCAAGAAAGATGACCTTGCCATCCTAAAGAACTTGGCCATGAGGAAGATATCATCATTACAAGACCAATAAAGGTAAGGGCACGGTTGTTCTCAACAAACAGGAGTATATCAATAAAATGGAAAGCATATTAAAACCGAACGAAATTCGAAAAGTAGGTTCTCCAGACCTTTATAATATCATCAAAACCGAGGATAAGATAAACAGATTTTTAAGGACATTAAAGCAAAACAAAGTCATAGACGAAAACACCTACCAAAACCTCTTCGTCACAGGTTCGTCATATGGATTGATGTATGGTTTGCCCAAAGTGCACAAGGCAGGGACTCCAATGCGGCCCATTCTTTCTTCTATGAATACAGCAAATTATAGAGTAGCCAAATACCTTGTTCCAATATTAGAACCCTTAAGCAGAAACTCTTACTCAATAAAAAACTCTGCTAGTTTCAAAGATGAGATTATTAAAGAGGATTCTGACTTATCATGGTTACCTGGACGTGGAATCTCTATTCACAAACGTCCCAGTGGGAGAGACCATCGAGATCATTTTAAATAAGCTGTTTGCTAGTGAGAGTGTTTTATTTCATAATTTTAACAGGACGTTATTTAAGCAATTTTTAGAATTGGCCGTGCTGGACACGGCCTTTATTTTTAATAACATTGTATATAGACAGGTGGAGGGGATGGCAATGGGTTCCCCTTTAGGTCCGGTGTTCGCCAATATCTTTATGAGTTCTCTG
>NC_087204.1:90499776-90504776 GCF_015104395.2 Macrobrachium nipponense
AGGCACACAAACATCTCTCTCTCTCTCTCACTCTCTCTCTCTCTCTCTCGTCTCTCTCTCTCTCTCTCATCCTCTCTCCTCTCTCTCTCTCTCTCCTCCTGACCCTCTCTCTCTCTCTCTTTATTTTGTGCTAATCACCTGTGAGTCCTCTGTAGGAAAAGAGGGTACAACACGCCCCTACATCCTAATGATATATATATATATATATATCTATTCTAATATTATGATAATTAGATATATATATATAGATTATATAATTATTATATATAAATTATATCATATATATATTATAAATATATATATTTATTTATATATATACATATAAATATATTATAGATATATCATATTATTTATTTAATATATATATATAATATATATATTTATGTAAAGAATATATACCATTTTATTATATTATTATAGTTATATCAATATATTATAACATATCTATACTAGTATAATATATATATATATATATATATATATTAATATCTATTATATATATATATGAATTATATTACAATATAGGGGTAGGTTGTCGTACCCATCTTTCCTAATTCACTCTACCTCGGAATTAATATATTTTCATGTATGTTTAACCGAAGGGGAATTTTCTAGACGATAATTGAATTGCCGGCCGACGGCACGAACCATCAACATCTTCAATTCCAGGACTGGCAGAGAAGCCTTAGCCCACCCCGCCACCGCAAGAGGATATAAGTTTATGCCGCCTCCCACCTCAAATACCTGTCACATCAGGTAATTTGTAGTTTTGGAGACTGCATCAAACCCACCTCGTCCTCGGGAGCGTTGTAGTGGTTTTGCCCGCATGTAGCCATTATATAAGTCACATCACCACACACACACACACACACACACACACACATATATATATATATATTTATATATAGATATATATATTAATATATATATATCATATATATATATATCTAATAAAAGGAGCCCATAAAAACACCAAAATGTAGAGAGAAAAGTACTATATTTCAGAGACTGCTGCTCTCTCTCTTCAGGTATATGAATGCTTCATATACCTGAAGAGAGAGACAGCAGTCTCTGAAATATAGTGCTTTTCTCTCTACATTTTTTGGTTTTGTTTTTATGGGCTCCTTTTATTAGATGGAATTCTGTTGTTACAGAACACTTTTACCAGTCATATATATATATATATATATATATATATATATATATATATATATATATATATATATATATATATATATATATGTGTGTGTGTGTGTGTGTGTGTGTGTGATATGACTTATATATTGGCTACGTGCAGGCAAAAGCACCATGACGCTCCCGAGGACGAGGTGGGTTTGTTGCAGTCTCCAAAACTACAAATTACCTGAGTGCGACAGGTATTTGAGGTGGGAGGCGGCATAAACTTATATCCTCTTGCGGTAGCGGGGTGGGCTAAGGCTTCTTTGCCAGTCCTGGAATTGAAGATGTCGATGGTTCGTGCCCGTCGGCCGGCAATTCTATTATCGTATAGAAAATTCCCGTTCGATTAAACTATATGAAAATATATTAATTCCGAGGTAGAGCGAATTAGATATTAAAGGAGATTTGTAGCTCGATATATATATATATATATATATATATATATATATATATATATATATATATGTATATATATATATACACCACAGAATATGACAAGACAGAAGTTCAGTACTGAACTTCTGTCCGTCATTTTCCTGTGGTATTCGCTTATGTAGTTAAGTCACTTTCATCTATTGTAATTTTATATATAAGTGTGTATATAATATATATAAATAAATATGTATGTATACGTATATACTGATATATTGATAATGAAATTTAGGTCTTATGGACCAAGCGACGGAACCCATCAGGATTATTCAGCGCTCTAATGAAAATGAAATAAATAAATTAGTATTATCAATTATGAATAGGTCCTCCCCTATTCTTTTTTTTGACAAAACTAAACAAAAATATATGTTCACTTTCAGCACCTTGTATATTCCGTCTCAGTCGTATGACGCTGGGTCTGTTATCGCATGTAAATTTCGAGATCATTTACTGTCAAAATAGCCGTCGGTAAGCAGACGGTGAGACGCATCTCGTTCTCGACACCGTCACTTGTTTGAAAAAGAAATGAAAATAAAGACGTCTAGCTCGACGTCACCATCGCCTATACTATTTTAAGATCTGTCTCCTGCAGAAATCGAAATAGGAGTGGGAGTTTCAAGTGTCGGATGGTCTATTTTTCCACATTTCCTTGACTAACAACGCCCGGCCTCTTTTTTTTTAAAGCAGATGGTGACGTCAGATGAATTGTGATGATGTCTATTTTCTAATAAAAACAATTATAATAATAATAATAATAATAAAATAAAAAGATATCAGATGAACTGTGATGATGTCTATTTTCTATTAAAAAGTGACTTTAGATTAAATTGTGATGTCTATTTTCTAAAAAAATTAAATAAATAAATAAAAAATAAAAAGATGATATCAGCTGAATTGTGATGATGGCTATTTTCAAAAAAATTAAAAAAATATAAAAAATAAGGCACATCAGATAGATTGTGATGATGTCTATTTTCTATAAAAATGTTACGTTAGCTAAGTAGTGATGATGTCTATTTTCGTCAGATAAATTGTGATGATGTCTATTTTCTAATAAAAATTGATATCAGATGAATTATTATGATGTCTATTTAAAAAACAAATAAAATAAAAGTGACAGCCGAATTGGGATAATGTCTATTTGCTAAAAATATGAATGTGACGTCAGATGATTTGCAATGATATTAAAAAAAATGCGTATTTGAGAGACCAATTATACATACTCATTATATTTATATATATACATACATACATATCTGGCTATATATACATACATACATACATAAATACATACATTATATGTATATATATATATATGTATGTATGTATGTATAGGATATATATATATATATATATATATAGTATATGTATATATATATATATAATTAATATATATTAGAAAAAATCAATGCATAACCACGTGTGGAACGGAAATAAATTTCTGGCTCTCAGAATCGAACCCACGGCTTTCAATTGAAAGGCAAGACTTGGTTTGATGCTGATGGTAGTCATAAATTTATTTTGTATGGATATATATAATTATATATATAGGTATATATATATATATATATATATATTATATATATATATATTAAAGTGGGGTGCAGAATTACTTGCGACATACGAACTTTTGTCATTTTCATCAGCTTTGCAGATGGAAGATTAGCAACTTTGGTGTTTGATAAGTAAACACTTGTCGTAGCATTACTCAGTGTGACCTCAGCGCTGCGTAAATCACGAGATGGGGCATTCTATGCGATTTAGCGATGACCACTGGAATTTGATCCGAAGTGCTTCGGACACAGTGACACGTGAGGGGTGGAGGACATTGTCAGCAATCTTTTTCCTGGAAGCCCTTATCCCGTTAAAAATAATCCGGATTTTGGGTGCAACACGGTGGTAGTGTACATTCGTGAGTATGTTATGAAAATCGTTAAGTCGAATGACTCTTGTGGAAAATGATTCATTCCTCTGTGCAATATTAGAGCGGAAGGACATTTTGGAACGCTTGGGAATCGGGATTCTTGTTGTAGGAAGGATGAGTGTTGAACTTAGAAAATTACTGAGCGTTACAAGTGTTAACACAAACATGCTTATCGTTGCAGTGATTATTTGTTTCTTTGTCATTCTTAAAATTTTAGGATACTTGTTTTTGTGTGTGATGAACGGAGTGATTTTTTTTAAAGGAGAGAGTTCTTTTCCTTGCAGATGTTTCGAAGAAGGTAGAAGCCATACAATAGTCACGCTATATAGCCCCTTCTGAAAATGGAACTGGAGACATAACTGACGTTGAAGGTTATTAGTAATGTGGTCTGACTTGGAGACTTTGTAGTAGACAGTAGTTAATTCCCACACATTGAGTTCTATTGCAAACGGTTTAGTTTCCTTTTTGGGGTAGAGCTTAATCACATAACCCATAGTATTCTAATCCATAGAAGCGCCTACCAAAGGTTCGTTAACCCATTTACCTACAGAAGACTTTGGATTATTTGATCATTCATTTTGGTAAAACCAATCATCCACATATGCAAAATCCCTCTATTCACTGAGGACAGCAACCCATTTGTGGTAAGTTGTACAACCTGGACATTGCTGCCTTATCATGTTCCAAAGGATGGTTGTACAGATACCATTGTCTCTTGTTTTTACGGAGGTAATCATAAATGACGCAATGTATTCGGGTAACTTTGCTGCCAATAATCATAAAAGAGGTTCCCAGGACCTGACAACCTTTTCTAGATAATCATGCATCAGTTGTTCTGTTGTGTATCGTTATATCAAATGAAAATCAAATTGTTTGGAAGATACCATAGAAGTTCTTTGAATATGTGGAATAATAATAATAATAATAATAATAATAATAATAATAATAATAATAATAATAATAATAATAATAATAATAATAATAATAATAATAATAAGGATTACCACAAGAGAGGAAGTGGCATACTTAAGAACCTTGTAAGGCTTAATGGTGGAAGTTTGAAAATTCCCCGAAAAAGAATGATTTCATCAACCTCACGGAATATAAACCGAAACCCGAAGAAGAAGATCTCCTTAATCTTGGGCTTAATACCCACGTGATAAAAAAATCCAAGCCCACACACCAAGCACCTGGAGGTTAAAGTCCTCCTTGACTCGATCCAGTTCCTCGAGAACGAAGGTAGGGTCAAGTCGAGCGATTCCCTCCAGCCCTTACTGTTAGCAGAAGCCCTTACCAACAGAGGTGCCCCATACAAAATAATAATAATAATAATAATAATAATAATAATAATAATAATAATAATAATAATAATAATAATAAATCAGTCAATATGCTTTCATCAGAATAATTTTCATTACACCAGTCACTTGCCTCTAAGGCTTTTTAGTGGGATTAAGTAAAAGGA
>NC_087204.1:90512276-90533430 GCF_015104395.2 Macrobrachium nipponense
TTGCTGGGTCGCTTTTCAGAACGGTATCGTGAATAAGTCATTGGTTTCCCGATATGTCTCCTGAATGGGGATTAACATAATTCCATTGAAAAAGAAAAAATTCTTGAAACGATATCGCAAGAATTGGGTTTCTCTATACTAATCCGTGGTTAAAAATAGCAACATGCTACTTCAAAAGAATAGAAACATGCTTTCATACGAAACTACATAGATTGTCATCTCTCATTTCGTTTCGCTCATCGGATGACCAGTTCCAGGCTACAGTTCAAGGCATCCTCTCCCCAGTTCTTTCCCACAACTCAACCCTCAATGTTAATACTGCTGCAGTATCAAGAGAACCTTGGGTTTTGATAAAAAAAAAAAGACTTAATGTCTTGGAAACTAGTTATAAGCATATTTGGTTTTAATTAAGCGTAAAACCCAATTATAAGTGGCAGCATTTAAATATCACTCCAGCTTGAACGAGTATCCTAGTTAGTGATAGTAATAGATTAAGCAGTGAATAGAAAATACAAAAGTGGTGAGCATGTGTCACAAAAACTGCATGAAAACAGGGGCTATGTTTTAAGTAAAAAGAAACGCACACAGGCAATTTGTTCCATAACATATAAATGGAATATGCATCTAACGAATAGCAGAAACGTGTAAGTATGTATGTCTAGACTAGAGAAAACAAACCTAAGGACAGCCAAGGAAAAGGAATCCACTTATAGACACCACAGAAGAAGGAAGAAACTATCGTGATATGTTTGTTTACCTTAAAAGCCACCCTCCTCTTCTTCTTCCCACGACACCGAGAACTCGTGGACCTCAGGTGCACCAAATAGAGCGTTATGCCAATGAGTTCCGATCCACTTGCTTCAGTGTCCGACATGTTTCGCTTCCATGGAAATCCCAGGTATAAAATGCCAGGTCTGCATATTGATTCCAAACTGTCTCTCTCCCTCCTTCAGTTTCTTTCTTTACTTAAGATCTGCGAATGTGTGTGCGCGCGCGCGTGTGTATGTGTGTTATTTTCCTTCTTTATTCTATTATTTTCGTCTTTGGATAGACTAGATTTTACTTTTCCCATATAGTATTCATTTCCTAATTGTCAATCTAAAATTTGCATTATTTATCTACACTAAAAGCTCTTAACTACAATTACAGCTGTGCAACCTGACATAAAAATCACCTTTAGTGTCCAAGCGCAGTGTTCTGTACAATTTATTAATGGTTACAAAAGAAAATAAATTACATCTACCAACAAAATTAAGATGGTTAAGGAAATATTTCATGTTCTATCGGACATTCAGCCAAGTGCCATTTACAAGTAAATGTTAAATTCGACGACTTATTTATTTATGTCTTAAAACTGGCGACACAACACTAATATTCGACGACAAATAGCTGTTGATATTCAGTGAATTCCAACATTACATTTTTCTTAACAGCTTCGGAAGAAAGTCGACGGAACTGCATGTATATTAAGTCAGTAATGTATATGACTAAACACATCAAAAAGGTGTATACAGGTGCACAAAGGTAGCGTGGCCTTATTAGCTGATGGATCCGCACGAAAGGATCCTCTGGATCGCCCCAAAGTCTAATAGCATTAATACAATCACATACCAGAAAATTACAATTCGTGGGCGTCGTAGATGAATAATTACAGAAGTTTTGTTAATAAATAATAATAATAATAATAATAATAATAATAATAATAATAATAATAATAATAATAAGAAGAAGAAGAAGAAGAAGAAGAAGAAGAAGAAGAAGAAGAAGAAGAAGAAGAAGAGAAGAGAAGAAGAAGAAGAAGAATAAGAAGGATATGGGATATGCCAGTGGAAATCGTACCCGTAATCATAGGAACAATAGGCACGATTCGAAGATCGCTGAAAAGGAATCTAGAAAAACTAGAGGCTGAAGTAGCTCCAGGAATCATGCAGAAGAGTATGCTCCTAGAAGCAGCGTACATAGTAAGAAAAGTGATGGACTCCTAAGGAGGCAGGATGCAACCCGGGAACCCCACAGTATGAATACCACCCAGTCGAATTGGAGGACTGTGATAGCAGGCCCCCCTCCCCCCACACACAAATAATAATAATAATAATAATAATAATAATAATAATAATAATAATAATAATAATAATAATAATAATAATAATAATATTCAGCAAAAGGATATCGACAACAGGAAACGAAATATTAATAAAAAATTATATCTGACTAATTATTCAAAATGACAGCGACCAAGCTACCAATTCGATTGTCTCAAAGGAGGTTTTTCGCTCCCACTGATAAACTACTAAATTGACATCGTCAGTGCAAATTCCGTCGTGAATTGTCGGTATAACTTTGCGTCACACTGGATAAGTTACTCGGTAATTTTAGATCTGGTGCTCTACTTACTAATTCAAGAAATGCATTTGAAATGGTGTTACAATCTTGTTTGAAATTATCGTATTTGGAGTTTTTTTATATACAGACCTTGTGACCTTGAAAGAAAGGTTCTGGGAAAACATTTAGGTATTTTTCCAAAGGTTTCAGAAATATTTTATAAAAATTTATGAAAAGTGTTAAAAGCACTTAATTTTATCTTGAGGACGTAGTTGCTTTCATAATAATAATAATAATAATAATAATAATAATAATAATAATAATAATAATAATAATAATAATAATAATAATAAAGAATATTAATTATACCATGAGACTTGAAATGGAGAAATAAATCCAATTCTGTATTGGCACATATATTTAAAAATAGGTCTCTGTAGAGATCTATTTTTTAATGTATGTACCCATACATAACTTTGGGTTTACTTCGATATAATAATAATAATAATAATAATAATAATAATAATAATAATAATAATAATAATAATAATAATAATAATAATAATAATAATCCATTCCCTCAGCAGTCATCGCTGGAAAATGTCTTGTAGATCTGGATGAGACGTCACGTTGAGAGAGAGAGAGAGAGAGAGAGAGAGAGAGAGAGAGAGAGAGAGAGAGAGAGAGAGAATTGTATAAGCAATAATAAACACCAAAATTACTCAACCGAATTTTACCATGCCCTTTGGTGCGTTGCTGGCCAATGTAAGCAACAGAGAGAAAGCTGTCATCAGAAAAAAAAGAGAAGACTCTCTACATGATTAATATTGCTGAAGCAGCAACCATTTTTAACGAAACTTAATAATAATAATAATAATAATAATAATAATAATAATAATAATAATAATAATTAATATTACCAGCAGGGTAACTGAGAGAAACTGTACTGGATAATGAAGTACGATTCAATGACATTGAGTATTCACAGCGCGATGTCATGCTCCAAGCTCCACGATGAAGTAAACTCTGATGCTGAATAATAAATGGTGAAAATGATGCTGAATGACGTGTAAGAGAAAGCCCTTATTAGGCCCACATGCCGCGCGTGAAAATGACAGGCGATGATACAGAACCTCTCTCTCTCTCTCTCAACATAGAAGGGAGAATCAAGGCATATTACTGTCTCAATTCTCTTTCTCCCTCTCTTTGCAAGCAAAAATAGGCTTGCTATTGTTATCTCTCTCTCTCCCTCTCTCTGTTTCTCTCACCACTACTGAGTGGAATGTCGGGACAAATCATGATCGAGATACAGTCCATGCTTGATTGAGCCAGCAAACACAATCGATTAATACACAAATACTCTCATACATAAATATATATATATGTATGATGTATATATATAATATATATATATATATATATATAATATATATATATATATGTTTAAAATATCACAGTAGATGCACGTGACTTCATTAAATAAGCGAATACCACAGGAAAATGATAGTCAGAAATCTAAGAGCTTTCGTCTTTACTAAGACATTGTCAAGGAGCGCTTGGATTTCTGATTATCATTTTCCTGTGGTATTCGCCTCATAGCATATATATATATATATATATATATATATATATATATATATATATATATATAGTATATATATATATATATGTATATATATATATATGTATATGTACGTATGTATATGTAATGTATGTATAGTATATATAATATATATAGATATATATACTATATATATCATATTTATTGTCAGATTTCCGTAAGTTACAATAAAGTTTATATTACGAATCTTCGGAATAAAATAAATTATTAGAGTTAAATAAAAGTAATTGGTACGTTAAAATCTATAGTTGACTAAAAAACAAAAAAAAAAAGCTCTGATATGAAAAGCATTATTATGACTTCGCGGGAAGATGAATAACCCACCGCAGCAAACCTGGACTATGCGGGTGTCGGATGCCAGCGGCAGTTTTATTACTTTCCATTATAATCAGGTAACTTTCACTACGTAGTGGTAGTGGTGGTGGTGGTGGTGGGAGGGAAAGGGGCGGGGGGGGGTGGGGGGGGGGGGGGGGGGTGTAATCAGTGCACTTCATGCGGAGCACAATAGGCGTTACCTAAGGTTTCTCGCAGTGTTCCTTCGGCCCCGAGCTGCGACCCCTTCCATTCCTCTGACTGAAGCTCCGTTCATATTCTCTTCCTAACAAGCGTTTCATAGCGCAACTGCTTTGAGGGTCTCCTCCTGTGACTCCTTTCAATCCTTTCTACTCTCAATTTCTCTTCCAGCCATGATTGACCTCATAGGTCCCAGCGCTTGGCTTGTGGACTAAATTTTATTTTTTGTTCCATTCTATCCATGTAACTTACACTGTCAAACTATTTCCTATCATAGTCATACTGTGAACTTCATAACATTCACTATCATATAAGATAGTATTTCTATCCATTGTCGTTCTGTTGACTGTTTACCATCAAAGTCACATAAGCGTGTCGTAGTCTTACTATTTACTGTTTTTGTATCTACTATCATAGTATTAACTATCCATATTATTCACTATCATAACTATGATCATTTTATTTATTACTACATTAATATCGGATAAAGATTTACTATTACAAACTATTGATAATCAAATTGTCGCAGTCACGCAGTAAGCTATCAAAATCCTGCTATTAATCGTGATACTGATAATACTGACTATCGAAGTTATACCACTTCTAGAAACAGCACCCAAGCGGGAGAGAGAGAGAGAGAGAGAGAGAGAGAGAGAGAGAGAGAGAGAGTGAAGAAAATTCAACTACTACTACTTCTTATAATAGCACTCAAAAGGGCAGAGTCTCTTGCATACCTTAAAAAAAGAAAGAAAGAAAGAGAGAGAGAGAGAGAGAGAGAGAGAGAGAGAGAGAGAGAGAGAGAGAGAGAGAGAGAGAGTGAGCTTATGTATCCTCAACATGATCAGAATAGGGGAAAAAACTAACAAGTTAAATCCGGGCAATATTTTAAATATTCATGAAATTAATGTTTAACCATTAATCAGGAATTTCGAAAAATGTCCTGAGCAAAAGCTCATGGATCGAATATAAGCGCGGGGACTCTCGGAAGCCTCCAAGCAAAGAATACTTTCCTATCTTCGCTTAAACCCTCTAAACCAAACCGAAGACTCGAAGTCAGGAATGTCCGGAGGAGACTACCCACCAGCGCTACCTGTCCTTGATAGGTCTGGGACAAGGACTACTCTGCGAATTCGATCGCTGAAGAATCCGACAATGTGCACCGTTGAGGTCGACGAGGGAAGCAGCGTCCTCGCCCTGAAGGAGATGGTCGCCGACTTCTTGGATCTTCGGGCGTCGGATATCAGGTTGTTCCGTCATCGCACTGAGTTGGAAGACGAAGAACTCCTCTCTGATTGTACGGTGACCAACGACGTCCTCACTGTCGTCCTGTCTTTGCAATCCAAATACGTGTTTTTGTGAAGATTTTGCTGCAGCTGGCATCCCTGAAAGGATTCATTTCAAGTCTGGCATAAGGATTTTACATATAATTTTCTTAACCTTCGTCCAAGTTTTGTTCTTTGATCTGCATTATGTAATAAAAAGTGAGAAAATATGATTTAATGTATAGTTGAGGAATGTAATTTTAAAAGGATTTCATCGATGTTCACAAAGATTTTATTTCTTTTTACCTAGGGAAAATACTGTTGGTAATAAATTTTCATTAGGAAGGAAATTGTGTTTCTTTAACACTTATTCTTTTATTGACGTGTATATTGTACTGCTTCTGGGCTTCTCTACTTTCATCCGTTTTCCCAGATTTCCGTAATTTCACATAACAGTCAACTGTGATGTAAAAATCGTTCTTTTTGTGTTATGTAAAAACACACACACACACGCACACACACACTCTCTCTCTCTCTCTCTCTGAATCATGTACTTAGAAGCGTCTGCTCTGAAGTATAATTGAGTAAATCTTTCAGAATAGCCAGTGGAAGGGTTTAACTACCTTAATAGGATTGGGACATTAGGATGTCGTAGAGATCCAAGAGTTATTATATACCCTCTGGAAACTAAAAGTTCTTAAGTAATGTTTCCCCGGATAATGCAAACGAAATCATACGTAATGTAAATAAAAGGATGTCAACAGAAATGACAATGGCATATTACAGTCTCAGTTCTCTTTCTCTCTCTGCGTTGCAAAAATAGGCTTGATATTGTCATCTCTCTCTCTCTCTCTCTCTCTCTCTCTCTCTCTCTCTCTCTCTCTCTCTTCGGTACTAACCATATCGATATACAGACCAGAGTCAAAGTAATAGGGTCTGCTCAACTCGGCAGTGGGGGCGGAGCTAATACTGTGACGCCACAATAGTAACTCTGCCCGTGCTCCTCCATTGAATTACTTAAAGAGGCTTTAGTTTTTATACATTTAATCCATATCGCATGTATATAAAATCTTGATAAAATCTGTAAAGAGGTCACATGCTTGATGTTTTTTAATGCTCATACAAAGTATATAGGGTCTGCTCAACTTGGCATGGGGGCGGAGCTAATACTGTGACGTCACAAGAGTAACACTTCCCTTGCTTTTCCATTGAATTACTCAAAGAACCCATAGTTTTTATACATTTAATTTATATCGCATGGTGCTTTTCATAAAATCTTGATGATAAAATCTGTAGAGAGGTCACATGTTTGATTTTTTTTAATACCCATTTTCTCATTTAGTCACCAAGCCTTGCTTTATTGCACAAATATACCAGCTTGAACACACATAGCTACTCCAGCTTTCTTCATATGTTTATTCTTTACTTATTTAGTTACTTACCTATATACTGGTTTGCTGTATTCTCTTCAAGTCCATTTTTTATAACACGACAGCTCTCTCTCTCTCCCTCTTTCAGGTAGTAATATTATCAAGATTTTAAATAATTCTTAAGAAATGTATTTAGTTGTCACTGTGTTCATACCTCACTTTGAAAAGCAACTTTTTTTATGCTAAAGGTTAGAATGATAGATTAATTATATTTTCCAAATCGTATTATGAATACATATTGTTATGCAATAAATACAAAGAAAATGTGGATACAAGCAGTGTAAAAAATGGCAGTTGCATTTGCACGACTTGACCACAAAAAAGAAAACAATATCAAAAGTATAAGAATTACATCATATATGATATAAGGTATCAAAGGAATAAATGACGAAGAAAATGATACAGGGAACACATTTCCAGCAAGTTCCTCATTAGCACTTCATATCACATAAATATACTTCCGAACACATAAGTTTACATATAACACAAACTGTATACATAAAGGTATTAATTATGTATGCCTCAAACGATTATGACATTTTCGAAAAAGTACAAAAAGGTATTCGTCAGTCTCGCTGGATGTATGTGATGACGTTTCACAAGGGGCGGGGCTAGATTTCAGATCTCCCACGCGCTTAATTTTTTTTAATTTTTGCGTGCGTAGATATTTTTTCTGTGCGCGATTATGGGTTTGAAAATAATTGTAATTGTAATGTATCTTATATCAATTGAAAGGGAATTCTTTGCACTTTTACATGGTATATGGCAAAATGTAATAAGATGAAAAATTATGTAAGAAAAATGTGGTAAATATTTACATAAAATTTAAAAATTTTGGTCCGTTTTTGAACTGGAATTCCTTGAAAATTTCTGAGAACACCTATCCATTTTATTTATGCATTTTATAGTAAATTTTATCAGCTTTCTAATCCATTTTTCAGTTTTTTTCTATCACCATCTCTTAGTCAGATACGCTACGAAACGTGAATGTATGTAGGTTGACGGATGAAGTAATTGCACATTTTCGTGTGCGTAGATAATTATTTCTGTGCGCGCTTGTGGGTTTGAAAGTAATCGTAATTGTAATGTGCCATATATCACTTGAAAGAGCATTCTTTGTACTTTAACGTAGTATATGACAACATGCAATATGAGGAAAATTTATATAAAAAACTACCATCGCAAAAATAGTTATATGAAAATATTATCGTAAATATAGTTTCATAAAGATATGGTCCTTTTGTAACTGATGACGTTTCACAAGGGGCGAGGATAGGTTTTAGTACCGCCTCGTGAGCAGACCCTGTATATTTTGACTCTGATACAGACCATGCGTGATCGAGCCAGCAAACACAATCGATCACACACACACACACACATATTATATATATATATATATATTATATATATATATATATATATATATATATATATATATTATATACATATATATATATATATTATATATAAAATATATATATATATATATATATATATACATATATATATATATAATATATATATATATATATATATATATATATATATATATACAATGTGTTTTGAAATTAGAGGGCCCCCCCCCTTCTACACCATAAACTAAAATTGATATGGACAAAAACAAAATTAATTCAGAACATGTATTTATTTAAGTTTCTCTCTGAGTATCTAATATTTTGTGTGGCCTCCATCTGCCTGTACCACATCCTGCATTCTTGAGGGGTATGATTTCAGCAAATCACAAAAAAGCTGAGACTCAAACTCCTTTTTCCTGAGCACTTCAGTCACCTCTCTTCGAACGTCGTCGAGGCTTGGTATGCCATCATAGTTCACTGTACACGCTTCAACACAATCCTTCAAGATACTACCAATGTTTTCATGTACATTAAGGTCAGGGGAGCTACCAGGAAATTCACTTGACAAGAAGAAATCGATACCACTGTTCCAAAGCAGCTCCTGTGTCTGAAGAGCTTTGAAACATGGTGCCTTGCCTTATCATGGGAAAATGTTACTTCTTCAACAGATAACACATTTTCAGGATCGTTGAGGAAAGGAAATACTCCACCAGTAAGCACAGTTTCTCTGAAGTATTCGCCATTCCATGATTGTCCTTTTTCTTTGATGATCCTCATTAACCGTTTTGGAGAAAAATTCCCAAACATTCAGGAAATTTCACAAATTGGCAATAGCGCACGTCATTGCTAATATCATCCAACTTTGCAGCCAAAATGATGTCATTTTTATAATTTGGCTTCCTGACTGTGTAAGTGAAGAATTCATCTGATGCAGCAACATGGAGAAAGTCAGCTTCATCCCAATCTTTACGAAATGAAACCACAAAACCATGCACGGTCTGCTCTTTGTTACTGAGTGATGTTGGGCTTGCTGATAACATTCAATGGCTTGATACCAGATTTTTTCAACTCACGATATACAGCACTGTAACTTCTCTTCTTTCCCCTTTTTGTTTCTAGTTCAAGCACCAATTTATGAAAAGACTTTCTTGGTCTACCCACTGCCTCAGCTATGATGTCTTTAGACTCCTGAGAAAGAACTTCAGGCCTTCCAAGATTCTCATTCTTTTCGCAAACGTCAAGTCATATGGATTTTTGTTCCAATTTCTTTAAACAAAGGATTCATCTCTGTTAATGAATTTAGCTATCCAGGAACATGAAATGAAGGATGCGCCAACATCCCTGGCCTCTCTGAAGGTTATAGCCCAGATTCGGTCAATCCATCTGATTTCCTCCGAGTCATTAGCCATGGCTGTATCTAACTCCGTCATTCAGTCTGAAAATACAAGGAATGTAAAATGAAATATAGCTTAATAGAAACTTAAGATAATGTACTTAGAGATAGGCTATAGCAGAAAACTTCATAACTTTCCATTTGTTCTGTGGAAGGGGGGGCTCTAATTTCAAAACACCCGGTATATGTTATGTTTTATTGTCTTATATGTAAATGATTGAATATATATATACCTATATATATATTAGATTATATATATATATAGTATATATTCATATATATATATTATATAATATATGCATGTATCATGTATACATATATGTTTTGTAATTGTGTTATATATATATATATATATATATATATATATATATATATATATATATATATATATATACACACAAATATATATATATATATATATATATAATATATATATATATATATATAATATATATATTTATTATATATATATATATATATAATATATATATATATATATATATTAGATATATATAGTATATAGATATATATAGATATATGCATGTGTAACTGAATCACGAAGGTTTGGAACGGGATAAATCCATAAATAAAGGTATAAGCCACGAAGGAAAAATCAACAACGGAGTGTCTGCAAGATCTTTCGACTCGACGTCCTTTACTCAGCAGATAAAGGAGTAAAGGACGTCGAGTCAAAAGATCTTGCAGAAACTCCGTTGTTTATTTTTCCTTCATGGCTTATACCTATATATATATATATATATATATATATATATATATATATATATATATATATATATATATATATATATATGTGTGTGTGTGTGTGTGTGTGTGTGTGTGTGTGTGTTGTGGTAGTTTTCTTGTGTTATTAAGTCTTTTTCTCTTGTACTTTTGGTTTGAATTTGTTCTCTTTTAGTTTCGTTATATGGGGGTGTCCTTCATCTACACTGCGTTAAGTTTGAATCTCCCTTAGGAATTTATGTTTAATTTTATAGAATAATTATCTGATCTGGATGTCTCGCTGATTTCTCATGTAATTTCTTTTAATTCTTTTTCAATTAATTCATTTTCTCAGGAGGCTTTTGACGTAAATTCGTTTCCTATGGATTCTAGGCAAGTTAAACACCACATTTCTCTTTCTTAATTATTATTGTAACACACACCAATTCACTGTCCAATCACACACAAATGACACAGGGTAAACGGAGTATAAGCCAACACAAGTTCTGCGTCCAGAAGTGAGTTCCTAACTAAAATTTTCTTTTGATTCATCTGATCTCTGGACCTATGCTTTCAATTCTGGCTCCACCTTCTTTTCTACTGGAGAACACCTTAATTCTTCGTAAGTGGATAATCTTGTCCGCCTACTACTTCGGTGCCGCCCTTTTACGAATCAGGGTGTATGCTGTGGGCAGTCGTTACTACAAACTTGTTAGGTCACAGTTCAAAGCTAACAGCTTGCATCATCACTTTATGTTGTGTCTCACTCAATTCCTCTCTTGTGCTTTTACGAGTGTCGTAATTCAAACATCCTGGTTTGCGTTCCTTTTCTACCTCTCTCTCGCCTTCATCTACTATATCTCTGCTAGTAGATTTTCCTAGCTAATATATTCCCGGTATAAATATTCTTCTGCCTTTACATGCTGTACATTACTCGGCCACCTACCGGCATTGGCGTCAATGCCAAAACATAGCAAAGTTTATCACATAGTACTTATATTTGAAAAATTTACAATGTTTAAAGTAATCACAAATGGCAATATGTATAACAAATGTTAGAACATCAGTTACTTGAAGGCAAATTATTAAGCAAAGTCTTAATAGTGTTGAGCTTGTTAATAACTCTTGAAGGCAAATTATTAAGCAAAGTCTTAATAGTGTTGAGCTTGTTAATAACTAACACTTTGACAATACATATGAAAGCTAGAAGGGTGACTACTAACAAAACAACATTTACCATTGACATGATGGGTGAAATGTCAGTCTTGTACACATGGAAAAAATGGTTAGCTTCTTCAAGTTTGCTGAATGACTCTAACTCAAGTTTGGACCATTTGAAATCCTTAACATTTTCAAATGATTTATGTGGCTTGATAAATTCAATGTATAGGTAGCAAAAATGGTAGGTTTGTAGTATAAATAATTCAAAATAACTACTTCACAAGATGTAACAAATGATTTGATGTTATTAAACATTATTTGTGATTGATTATTTTTGCAAGTGACTTTAGCTGTTACTTGATTTTGTGAAATTACTACTAACTCATCATAAAGTATTTGAGCCTTGAAATCATGATTGTGGGGGACGTACCCACAGTTATTCTCACCATTTCTGTCATTAATTAAATCATCTATGCAATATAACTTGTTAAGTGGCTCATAAAAACTGTATATTACAACCAAACTTGTTGGCTTCAAGCATGATACAATCATCAAAATCTTTGTTACTTAGTTGTACTAAAAGGAGGGAATTCTGTTGGAATGCAAAATGTACCATGTACTGGTTCAACACAAATGACTTGTTATTTACTAACATTGGGAAAGGGTAAATTGATATCAAGTTATTAACTTCATTATTATCAAATGGTATAGCTAAAATAATGGGATCAGAAACCATCTTCACTGTTATTAAACTATAATAAGTAAGGACATTTCGCACAAGCGGCTTGAAGTGGTGATCTAACATACACCTTTCTGTAATGAGGTTTAACTCAATAGGACTGATAAGGTATGGTGATCTTTGTGGACATCATAATGGCATTCAGAAGTTCTTTATAGTTTAACGAAAACTGGTTCACAAGTTTAGACCTATGTAATTCATTTATCTCTGTTTTAATATTTCTAGCTACACTGTTAAGAAAGTCCTTCAGTTTATTAATCAACATTTGGTTTTTGTTACCCGCATCAATTACCTTGTTCATAATGGTACCTCGTTTAGCTGCCCACATTTCTAACTTTTCTAATCTAGCTCTGTCTTAATCTAAGTCAGTATCAGTGGCCACACCAAATAAAGTGTTTAATGCTGTACCTATCAATGGAAGAAATGAACGCTTTCTAATTCTTTTTGGTAGAACTTGGCTGATATAATTTCTGAGTTTCATTAACAAAACTGTGTTGGTACTATTTTGGTTACTATCTATGACACTTTCAAGCTCATTAAGCAGTTCCTTCAATTGTTCCTGTTGCCGAACCACGGTTCTTATATTAATCTTTACCACTGCAATATCGTGTATCATCTTTACTTGACCGTGATCCTTTAAGATTGCTCCCTTCTTGATTTGCAAGAGGGAGATGCAGATATGACTCACCTTGAGCCATAGTGAAATCCATTTCCTGCAAAATACATTCTAAGCAGTAAACCTTATACAACAGTGTTATAGACCGTTACACTTGGTCCTATCTTTTCCTTAAATTGTATCTCGGAGTCACTAATACTGATGAAGTATGGGAAGCATTTACGTTAATGTTATCTTCACTACTTGATTCCTTTAAAACTTTAAATTCTTTTAAATGTTCTTCTGACCAAATGTCGGAATGTACTACTTTAATATGGTTCCAATGTGCAACAGTTTCATTTAAAGTTGATTCATGCATTAGCTTAAATTTATTTAACTTTAACCTTTCTATTACTCTATATGGACCTTGGAATTTAGGACTCATTTTAACATTAGGTCCTTCAATTCTATGGTTATGCACATATACCTGTTGCCCTATTTTTAAATCTGGAACTGTGGATTTCTGATTGTAATACTAACTAGACTGTTGATGTAACTCCTTTAATCGAGCCCTTGTACATTTAACTGTCTCGAAAGTCCTTCTCGTCTTCCATGCAACATAGTCTTCATAATTATAAGTATGTCTGGGTGGAGTTACATCGTCTAAAAGATTATTTGGCATTCTTTTCTGATAGCCATATAACAAAAAGTGTGGGGTTTCTCCAACAGATCCATTTACAATGTTATTAATGGTGAACTGTACGTCTTCAAGAGTTAAGTCCCAATCTTCAGTCAGTGGAGTCACCAAAGTTTAAGGTACATCCTTTATCTTACAATTTGTTTTCTCAACTGCTCCATTAGAGCTTGGTTTATAAGCTGCAATCTGACACTTTAATTTCATAAAACTCACACAATTTCTTTAAAATGTCACTAGTAAATTCACCTGCATTATCAGATAATAGTGTTTGAGGACATGAGTGTCTAGTAATTATTCTAGATTCCAGAGCTTCTACTACAGTGGTTGCTTCTATATTTCTTGCTACAGTGGTTGCTTCTATATTTCTTACTGGAATGATCTCAACATATCTAGTCAAATAATCTAAGAAAACTAATATCTGACGGTTACCTCTAGTTGTGTTTGGAAATGGACCTACAAAATCCATTGAAACTACTTTAAATGGAGTTAATTCTGATGGATATTTCTCAAGAGGGGCCTTTACATTTACGTTACCCTTGTGTATGTTACAGATATGACAATTCTCAACAAATCTCTTAGCATCTTCATTGCAATTAGGCCAAAAATAGTTTCTAGTGACCGTTCTACATTTTTTCTTTATTCCAGGATGTCCTGACAACTTGTAAGAGTTTGTTAGTTCTAAAACTTCTTGGGTTAGTGTGTTAGGTACATACAAACGGGAACAAGCATTCGGTTCTTATGCTGTTTTATATAAAATTCCATTAATTAATTGAAATTCAGACCGATCATCCTCATTTTGCCTTAAATTACCTATTAATTTTCTAATGTTAGCATCCTTTTGTTGTTCGATCTGAACAACTAAAGCAGAAGGTATTAGTTGTGATTTGTTTTTCAGTCTCTTCTTGCGATCTTGACAATGCATCTGCTATAATGTTTATCTACCTGGGATATATCTAAACTCTGGGGCAAATTCTAAGACACTTATAAACCATCTGTTAAATTTCATATTATTTGTGAAAGCTCTTTTCTTAAATAGACCACAAATGGGTTTGTGATCTGTAAGCACAATGACTTTGTCCTAGCAAAATATGCCTAAACTTTCGTAATCCCCAATATAGAGCTAAGCTTTCTGCAGTATTCAAAACTCTACTTGCATAATATACTGCTTTCATTCTTGTTTTCCCCTGTTGCATTAATACTTCACCTACACCTGTACTGGAAGCATCGCAGCCTAAACTAAACTGGGTAAACTAAAATTGGATTTCTTGTCATCATTTCTTTGAGTGTTTGGAAAGCCCTTTCATGTTTTGCATTCCATTCGTAAGATACATCCTTCTTAGTTAAATCTGTTAAAGGTTTGGCTATAGTGGCAAATCCCTTAATAAAAGGTCTGTAATAACCTATCATTGCTAAGAATCTTCTCAAGGCTTTCAAGTTACCAGGAGCTGGATATGCTACAATTGACTTTATTTTACCTTCCTGCATACGCAGTCCATTTTCACTGATGACATGTCCTAAATACTCTAATGATCTCATCATGAATTGACATTTCTTTGTTTCTAGTTCAAGCACCAATTTACGAACAGACTTTCTTGGTCTACCCACTGCCTCAGCTATGACGTCTTTAGACTCCTGAGAAAGGACTTCAGGCCTTCCAAAATTTTCACTCTTTTCGCGATGACAGACATATAGATTTTTGTTCCAGTTTCTTTTAACAAAGGATTCATCTCTTTTAATGTATTTAGTTATCCAGGAAACTGAAATGAAGGATGCGCCAGCATCCCTGGCCTCTCTGAATGTTATAGCCCGAATTCGGTCAATCCATCTGATTTCCTCCGATACAGCTGCATCTAACTCCGTCACTCAGTCTGAAAAGACAAGAAATGTAAAATGAAAAATAGCTTAATAGAAACTTAAGATAATGTACTTAGAGATAGGCTATAGCAGAAAACTTCATAACTTTCCATTTGTTCTGTGGAAGGGGGGGCTCTAATTTCAAAAACCCGGTATATGTATGCTTATGTATATATATTTTGTAATTGTGTAATATATACATACATACATACATAAATACATACATACACACACACTCACACACACGCACACACCTACACACACACACACACACACACATATATATATATAATATATATATATATATATATATATATATATATATGTATATATATACATATATATGTTTAGTAATTGTGTAATATATATATATATATATATATATATATATATATATATATATATATATATATATATATATATGTATATATCAATCTATAGGTGGCAAAAAAAACTTTGATATGAAAATAATTATGATTTAGTAGGAAGATAAATTACCCAACCCACCAAACAAGAAGCCGAAACAACCTGAAACCTTTGTCACACCCATACCAGGACTTCTCGGTGAATGAAAAGATATAGAGGAACTTGTGGGGTGGGGGGCGGTTGTGGAGTTAGTGAGTCCAAGTAGAATTGGAATGAAACAAGAAGGGTGAATAGGTTGCAGAGGCCATTTTCCCGGATTAGTGAAGCCGACCTGGTCAGCGCGTGTAGTGCAAAAAGCTCACGTCAACATTCTTATCCGCTGCATGACCTGCTCCTTCCCCCCCCCCCCCCCCCCACCCCCCCTCAAAAAAAAAAAAAAAAAACGTAGCTCAGTTTTGCTCGAATAACTGTTTCGGAAATACATAAGCTCTCACATTATTATTTTAAAAGATGCCCAGTTCGTGAGCTGCATATGGATGCACTCAAAGTTTGGGCAAAACCTTAAATCCATTGGTTACATTTCATCGGTAAGTATTGTGTAGGTTATAACTACTGCACATTTTTTTAAAACCCTGGAGACAATGAACCAGCGCAGATAATTAGACAAACCCTATATGAAAATGTACTTTTCATCTTTTTTTTCATATCCGTTATCAATACAGCGATGACAATATGTCATTTGCACTAGAAAAACGCAGTACACTTTTTCTTTTAATAATTTACGTTGGTGATATGTTTATCTACCTTGTTCACTTGTGACACATTGCCCTACATCTTGCAGTTAGTGGTGATATCAAGTAAAGAATCATATTTGGATATTATTGTAACAGCATTTAGATTCTTACCTAAGGTTCCTCGCAGTGTTCCTTCGACCCCGAGCTGCAACCCCTTCAGTTCCTCTGACTGAAGCTCCGTTCATATTCTCTTCCTTCCAGCTTAGCTTACTTCCCACCCTCTCCTAACAAGCGTTTCATAGCGCAACTGCTTTGAGGGTCTCCTCCTGTGACTCCTTTCAATCCTTTCTACTCTCAATTTCCCTTCCAGCCATGATTGACCTCATACATCCCAGCGCTTGGCTTGTGGCCTATTATTATTATTTTTTTTTTTTTTTTCTGCTCTATCACAGTCCTCCAATTCGACTGGGTGGTATCTATAGTGTGGGGTTCCGGGTTCCATCCTGCCTCCTTAGGAGTCCATCACTTTTCTTACTATGTGTGCCGTTTCTAGGATCACACTCTTCTGCATGAGTCCTGGAGCTACTTCAGCCTCTAGTTTTTCTAGATTCCTTTTCAGGGATCCTGGGATCGTGCCTAGTGCTCCTATGATTATGGGTACGATTTCCACTGGCATATCCCATATCCTTCTTATTTCTATTTTCAGATCTTTATATTTATCCATTTTTTCCCCTCTCTTTCTCTTCAACTCTGGTGTCTCATGGTATTGCGACATCAATGAGTGATACTTTCTTCTTGACTTTGTCAATCAACGTCACGTCTGGTCTGTTTGCACGTATCACCCTATCAGTTCTGATACCATAGTCCCAGAGGATCTTTGCCTGATCGTTTTCTATCACTCCCTCAGGTTGGTGCTCGTACCACTTATTACTGCAAGGTAGCTGATGTTTCTTACACAGGCTCCAGTGGAGGGCTTTTGCCACTGAATCATGCCTCTTTTTGTACTGGTTCTGTGCAAGTGCTTGGCATTCGCTTGCTATGTGGTTTATGGTTTCATTTTTCGTATTGCACTTCCTACATATGGGAGAGATGTTATTTCCGTCTATCGTTCTTTGAAAATATCTGGTTCTTAGGGCCTGATCTTGTGCCGCTGTTATCATTCCTTCAGTTTCCTTCTTGAGCTCTCCCCTCTGTAGCCATTGCCATGTGTCATCGCTGGCTAGTTCTTTAGTCTGTCTCATGTATTGTCCGTGCATTGGTTTGTTGTGCCAGTCCTCTGTTCTGTCTGTCATTCTCCTGTCTCTGTATATTTCTGGGTCTTCGTCTACTTTTATTAGTCCTTCTTCCCATGCACTCTTTAGCCACTCGTCTTCACTGGTTTTCAGATATTGCCCCAGTGCTCTGTTCTCGATGTTGACGCATTCCTCTATACTTAGTAGTCCTCTCCCTCCTTCCTTTCGTGTTATGTATAGTCTGTCCGTATTTGCTCTTGGGTGTAGTGCTTTGTGTATTGTCATATGTTTCCTGGTTTTCTGATCTATGCTGCGGAGTTCTGCCTTCGTCCATTCCACTATTCCTGCGCTGTATCTGATTACTGGCACTGCCCATGTGTTTATGGCTTTTATCATATTTCCGGCGTTGAGTTTTGACTTGAGTATTGCCTTGAGTCTCTGTATATATTCTTTACTGATCATGTCCTTCATCTCTTGGTGTTTTATATCCCCTCCTTCCATTATTCCCAGGTATTTGTATCCTGTCTCATCTATGTGTTTGATGTTGCTCCCATCTATTAGCTTTATCCCTTCAGTTCTCGTTACTTTGCCTTTTTGTATGTTGACTAAGGCGCATTTTTCTATTCCAAACTCCATCCTGATGTCCCCAGATACAATCCTTACAGTCTGGATTAGGGTATCTATTTCCTTGATGCTCTTACCATACAGCTTGATGTCGTCCATGAACATCAGATGGTTGATTCTGTTGCCTCTTTTCTTGAGTTGATACCCGGCATCCATCTTCCTGTAGTAGCTTTTGTCATGAATCCATGGCACTACGAAGAGTAGTGGGGACAGTGAGTCGCCCTGGAAGATCCCTCTCCTGATATTAACAACCTCTGTTAGTCTTATTCCAGAGGCTTGTAAGTATTGTTATTTCCAGTTGCGCATTGTATTTTTTGAGGAAGCTGATGGTGTTTTCCCTCTGCCCCATAATAATTTTTCAGGCATTCTATTAGCCATGTGTGTGGTATCATGTCGAAGGCTTTCTTATAGTCTATCCATGCCATGCTTAGGTTGGTTTTCCTTCTCCTACTGTTCTTCATTACCATTTTGTCTATCAGGAGCTGGTCTTTTGTGCCCCTACACTTCCTTCTGCAGCCTTTCTGTTGGTGGGGGATGGTGTTTGTCTCCTCTAGGTAGTTGTATAGCCTTTCACTGATGATACCTGTTAGTAACTTCCACATTATTGGTAGGCAGGTGATAGGCCTGTAGTTACTGGCTATATTTCCCTTACTCTTGTCTTTTTGTACTAAAGATGTTCTTCCTGTGGTCATCCATTTGGGTGCATGGTGATTTGAGATACAATGCTGGAGTTCTGCTATTTGTGGGTGTAGGGCCTTGAAGTTTTTGAGCCAGTATCCATGGACTTCATCGGGACCTGGGGCTTTCTAGTTTGGCATTTTCTTTAGTTGGTGTCTGACTGTGTCTGTCGTGATCTCTGTGAATCTTTGTTTTATTCTCCCTGTTTCTTCTTCCTTGACTTCCTGGAGCCATGTTGCATGTTTGTTGTGTGATACCGGATTGCTCCATATGTTATTATTATTATTATTATTATTATTATTATTATTATTATTATTATTATTATTATTATTATTATTATTATTTATTGACAAAACATTACACATGTTGTAATACCATATTTACATTTAGTTTGCAAAAAACAGTGGTTTCTAATCTATAACAATAACTTATTTTATAAATACATTATAAAATATTTTGTCCATAAAAAGGAAAGTATTCTCATTCATAATATCTAGCTACTAATCAAACATCACAACAAGTCCCTCAAACACCAACAGCAAAATAAAGAATAACCCTTATTTTTCTATCTATTTTTTTCTTAGGCTCACAGTCATTTATCAAGCATAAATCTTTAACAATTCAGATCTATACTGACACAGGTCAATTAAGTTATTTTCCTCTCCAAACAGTGAGTCAATGTTCACATAATTTAGATTTCTAAATTTCTGCCTCTTTGATCTTCATCTTTGACATTCAATTAAAACATCTGCTTCACTCTGCACGGTCTTTGAATCACAATTACAAACTACCTACTCTTTTGGCGTTCTACTCCACCTTCCTGTCTCTATCCGTAGATCGTGGGACGATATACGTACTCTTGCGAAGGCAGTTCGTACATAGTCTGGTACGTAAACATTCTCACTATACACTCGATGAATTTGCAATGATCTATTAAAAATCTCTCGATATGTATAATATTTTGTTGCTGTTTCCGGTTTATTACGAATTTCATCTTTTATTTGGTCAAGTCTTGATCCCACAATGTCATTAGTCACACAGGAATTCAGAAATCTGTAACCTGGCGTATTTTCACTTCTGCAAATATCATAAATTTAGTGGAAAGATTCTTCAATATCAAAGTCTGCCAATTTCTTTTCTAGGAAACGTGTTCTTCTTATATTTTGTTCCTTTCTGTCGATGTAACTTTCACTGTCGATCTATTTCCTATCATAGTCATACTGTGAGCTTCATAACATTCACTGTCATATAGGATAGTATTTCTTTCCGTTGCCATTCTGTTGATTATTTACCATCAAAGTCACATAAGCGTGTCGTAGTCATACTATTTACTGTTATGACATCTACCATCATTAGTATTCATTAGCTAATGGTATTTATTACCATAGTCGCTTTGTTTAACATTTATTAGCATAGTCATATTACTGACTATCACAACTATGATAATTTTATTTATTACTACTTTAATGTAGGATATAGATTTACTATTACAAACTATTCATAATCGCATTGTCGCAGTCACTCAGTAAACTATCAAAACCCTGCTATTTATCGTGACACTGATAATACTGACTATCGAAGTTATACTGATAATACTGACTATCGAAGGAATTTGTTGTACTGTACATCTGAGAGAGAGAGAGAGAGAGAGAGAGAGAGAGAGAGAGAGAGAGAAGAAGAAAATTTCACTACTACTACTTCTTATAATAGCACTCAAAAAGAAAAGAGAGAGAGAGAAGAGAGAGAGAGAGAGAGAGAGAGCTTATATATCCTCAAACATGATCAGGATATGGGAAAAAAACTAAAAGGTCAAATCCCGGGCAATATTTCAAATATTAATGAAATTAATGTTTAACCA
>NC_087204.1:90538930-90541430 GCF_015104395.2 Macrobrachium nipponense
CAGCACATCGGCATTTGCAGTGGCTCTCTCATAGCTGAAATGTTATTGTCAATTCCGATTTTGTATTTCACCTTTTTTGACTAAGTAAGACTTTGCCCTTACTCTATATCGGCTTGGTTAGTAAATTACACATGCTAAAGGAGAAGTTACTCTCTTATGGAGAATTGAATAAGAGAATTGAATAAGTTTCATGGTTTTGGTAATTTTGGCAGTATACTTCAAAGACGGTTTTCTTCTTCTTCTTCTTTTGATTATTATTATTATTATTATTATTATTATTATTATTATTATTATTATTATTATTATTATTATTATTATTATTATTATTATTATTAATCAGATATGCCACGTTCATAGATATAAGAAAGACTCCCCATAGAAAATAAGGAAGGGACTCTTCAGTAGCCGACGTATTTTTTCTTTTTTTAATTACGATGAATTACTTTACAACACGAAAATTTTCCATGAGAAGTAAGAAGAGCCATCCATTTGATAATCAATACAATAATTCTGAAATATGACTGAGGTAAATCTAAAGGACAGAATCCTTATACGAAAATTACCAGAAAATATAATATAATACCAAATATGCCGCAAGTGGAAAGAAAGTACCCTTCAATACAAGATACGCCATGGGAAGTGTCGATTTATAGGGCAGGCAACTTGGCTACGCTAGAATAATGCAATTAGAACCTTGTCGTCCAAATCAGGTTCCCTGGGCTTCACTGCAGAGCAATGGGGTTTCTAGTTTCCCATGGGAAACTTTGGCGGGCGGGGGGAAGTGGTTGGAGTATGAGATCTAGCCTGTTGTTGTGTTGTATATTAATTCAGCTTTGTACCGGCACGGCCTATTGTTCCTACGGCAGCCCATAAGCTTAGTCCTATACAGAGACCCAAGGCTGCTTCCGGAGTAGTGCACGGAGTGTTGGTTGTATTGCCCGTTTAGATTTATTCTGTTTTTTGGAAGACTCACAAAGTTTTTACTTTCAACTCATTTTCAAAGACTCCAGGGAAACGGTATCAGCCAGAAATGAAATATGTTCCAAGGAGAGCAGGCATTGCTTGGACCGATAAATTTATTTTGTGTTTCATGAAAATAATAATAAAAACTCCAAGGCCCTAAACGGACGAATAGCAGAACAACTCCAGCATTGTATCACAAACCACCATGCTCCCAAATGGATGACCACAGGGAGAACATCCTCAATACAGAAGGACAAGAACAAGGGAAATATACCAAGTAGCTACAGGCCTATCACCTGCATACCAATTATGTGGAAATTATTAACAGGTATTATCATTGAAAGGCTATACAGTTACCTAGAGGATACAAACACCTTCCCCCATCAACAGAAAGGCTGCATAAGGAAGTGTAGCGGCAAAATGGTAATGCAGAATAGTAAGAGAAGGAAAACCAACCTAAGCATGGCATGGATTGACTACAAGAAAATCTTTGACATGATACCACAAATATGGTTAATAGAATGGCAGAAATATATGGGGCAGAGGAAAACACCATCAGCTTCCTACAAGATACAATATGCAACTGGAATACAATACTTACAAGCTCTGGGATGAGACTAGCTGAAGTTAACATCAGGAGAGGGGTCTTGCAAGGCGACTCGCTCTCCCCACTACTTTTCGTAGTAGCCATGATTCGAATGACAAAAGTAATCCAGAAAATGGATAATGGGTACCAACCCAAGAAAGGAGGCAACAGAATTAACCATCACGATGTTCATGGACGACATCAAGCTGCATGGTAAGAGCATCAAGGAACTAGATACCCCAATCCAGACTGTAACAATGAAATCTGGGGACATTTTGAAAGAGTTTGGAATAGAAAAAATGTGCCTTGTCACTTACAAAAAGGCAGGTGACAAGGACTGAAGGGATAAAGCTACCAGATGGGAATATCATCAAACACAGACGAGACAGAAGGAGAGGAAGTAAAACACCAAGAGGTTAAGGACAGGATCGGGAAAAACATTATGCAGAGACTTAAGGCGATACTCAAGTCAAATCTCAACGCTAGAAACATGATGAAAGCCAGAAACCCATGGGCAATACCAGTAATCAGATACAACGCAGGAGTAGTGGAGGGTACGAAGTCTGAACTCCGCAGCATAGACCAGAAAGATAGAGAACACATGACAATACACAAAGCACTGCACCAAAGAGCAAATACAGACAGACTATATTTAAGACGAAAG
The DNA here is from genome assembly GCF_015104395.2 of Macrobrachium nipponense. Lineage (NCBI taxonomy): Eukaryota > Metazoa > Arthropoda > Malacostraca > Decapoda > Palaemonidae > Macrobrachium > Macrobrachium nipponense. The sequence continues at coordinate 90,541,144 of NC_087204.1, forward strand.
GAAGGAGGGGGAGGGTTACTAAGCATAGAAGACTGCGTCAACATTAAGAGCAGAGCACTGGGTCAATATCTGAAAACAACTGAAGACGAGTGGCTTAGGAGTGTATTGGAAGAAGGACTGATAAATGTAGAGGGAGACCCAGATATATACAGACAAGAGAATGACAGACAGAACGGAAGAATGGAACAATAAACCAATGCACGGGCAGTACACGAGACCAACTAAAGAATTGGCCAGCGATAAAACATGGCTATGGTTATACAAGGGAGAACTCAAGGAGGAAACCG
>NC_087204.1:90546430-90553281 GCF_015104395.2 Macrobrachium nipponense
CTTGTTTGGTGTAGTTCTGGGGTAGAGCTACCGATAATCTGAACAACATGCACTTATATATATTGTAACACCATTAATAGCATTTTGATTAATATTTAGAGAGGAAGAGGAATATAAAAAAAGAATAAATGGGTGAAGAATGAAATTTCAGATAAGCTTGAACTCCCTATGATATCATAGTTTAGGTCTTTATGCCAATATGTGCTCAAAGGCTCAGTAATCTCAATTACAGACAGCGTGCTCGAAACCTCCGTCGTCTGTTGCAAAACGAGGTCACGGAAGGCTCTCACCTTTTACAGCAACTGGTCATTATAGAATAGTGGCCATGTCATTAACTTAAATTATAATCTTATCTGCTGCCGCTTTATTGTAGGTAATATATTTCAAGACTTTGAAACTTGAATAATATCAGACAAATATAACGTGTAAGGCAGTACATTTATCGAGCAAATTTCCGTCTCTAACCATGCAGTTTACCCCTGTAATTAGGGTCAATGTGAGTCCAAGTACAAGGGATACACACATCTTTGATGTCATCCCCACAGGCGGACACGCCATCTACGGTGCCATCACGCAGCAACATCATTATTTGCTTATACCCTATCAGGCCTCCTCACTAACTTGAAGTTTCCAACTAAGACGCAATTCCTTGAGTGATGCAGCTATTCGTTAGGGGTCACTGTATTATCTACTTGCGTCTTCGTGCAAAGAAATGGCATGTCAATTTTACTTCTCTTTTTGCACAGGCAAAGCCAAACATTACATTCTTCATAATACTAACTGTATACATGCCTGATTAAGGAAAAATATAAATTTAGCTTCATTTTCGAAAAGTTATTAACATAAGAAATCTTTAATGACCTTTTTCAGTTTATGCCAAGAGCCGTTCACATTACTCTTATTGGTAATCCCCTTTTCCTATATTTGGTTACTTTCATATGGCAGACAATAAAAGCTGACAATAATCGTATTTTCAAATAGCAGTAAAAAAAAATAGTAATTTTTCACCCCATTAATTGTTAGTTGTCAAGCGTAAAAGAAATACATGCCCGCACTAAAATTATATAGACATGCACACACACACGCATATATATATATATATATATATGTGTGTGTGTGTGTGTGTGTCCTGTGACGGAAACTTCAGTTTTACAGAAGACAATAAGCGAATGTGTAATGAAAACGAACCTAGTTTTACACGTACGAAAGACAAAACGCTTGCTTCATAGGAGTTAGAGAAAAACTATATCACATAGAAATATGAAAGGAGGAATGAAAAAGACATTTACGTAAATGAGCTGGGGAAACACGGGAACAATTATGATTACAAATGGTTATGCCAGAGTTAACATGAGGGGACTGCGTCCCATTAGCATAAGGGAAAAGATATTATCTTGTATGCAAAGACTTTATAGCAAAGATGAAGAGACCTAGGAGATTTTATATACACACACACATATATATATATATATATATATATATATAATATATATATATATACGTGTGTGTGTGTATTGATTGATTGCTAGTGTTTGCGTTGGCTCGATCACACACACAACCACACATATATATTTATATATATATATATATATATATATATATATATATATATATATATATATATACATATATATATATATATATATATATATATATATATATATATATATATATATATATATATATATATATATATATTATATATATATATATATATATGAGAGAGAGAGAGAGAGAGAGAGAGAGAGAGAGAGAGAGAGAGAGAGAGAGAGAGAGGTGGGGGGCAGAAGTAATCCTTCCTAATACACATCTTAAATTTATTTGTATCTTTAATCTCATTTTATGCGTGCTTTGTATTTGATTTAGACTTTATCTTAATCAATTTTTCTTGCAAATATTTTGAGTATTTGACACTGATTACCTACACTGCATGGTATTTCTTTACATGTATTTAAACACACTTGAATTACGTAAAGTTCTTTTAGTCTACTAAGTGGAAAATCGTATTATCATCATACTAACTGACCAACCCTGTGTTGCCTTGGAATGACAGTCTACATGTAGGGGGTGGGACACGGGAAATGGTTGTCCCGTTTATTCAGGAATTACTATAGTAAATCCTGGAATTATTACTATGGTGACTATCCCTTTGATCTAGGTATGACTGTAGTGACTGTCTATTTTATCCATGTATTACTGTGCTGTTTGACACCTGTAATTTTTAACCAGGTATTATTGTGCTGTCTGACCATTTTATCCAACTGTTACTGTGGCAACTGTCCCTTTTATCCAGGTATTACTATGCTGTCTGTCCCCTTTAGCCAGGTATTACTGTTGAGACTGTCCCTTTTATCCAGGTATTACTGTTGAGACTGTCCCTTTTATCCAGGTATTACTGTTGAGACTGTCCCTTTTATCCAGGTATTACTGTTGAGACTGTCCTTTTTATCCAGGTATTACTATGCTGTCTGTCCCTTTATCCAGGTATTACTATGCTGTTTGTCCCTTTTAATCAGGTAGTACGGTGCTGCCTGTCCCTTATATCCAAGTATTACTGTGGTGACTGCCCCTTTTTAACCAGAAATTACTGTGGTGACTGTCCCTTTTATCCATGTATTACTGTTCTGTCTGTCCGATTTGACCAGGTATTACTGTGGTGACTGTCCCTTTAATCTAGATATTACTGAGATGACTGTCCTTGATCCATGTATTACTCTGGCAACTGAAAGTAATTTTCAATAATATATTTCTTATGTTCTTGAGCACATGAAATGAGGTATGATAAACCTGTAGAGTTTATTTACACATGAAATGAGGTATGACAAGACTGAAGAGTTTATTTACTACATAAGTTAGAAAGGGAATGGAGATGGGGGAACGGGAAGGGGTACGGGTTTGAAACCTACCCTATTATCTAAGTTGGGTAAAGTGATGGCCACGTGCCAAATTTGGTCTAGATCGGTCAAGCAGTTCGGATTTCTATAGCGCACCAACATACAAATAAACATAGAAACATTCACTTTTGCATGTAATATTAGATGTTTATAATTTTCCCTTTGTTATCAAAGTTGTGATTGTTTATTTCACTCATCCTATATAATAAAACCGGTTCACTTTGCATCTGTATTATTGTTTTCAGCTACAAAAATCACAAACAAATATGTAACAGTAATTTATGCGTCCAGAGAAATAATCAGAGTATTATATTAAATACTTAAATACCTTTCCATACATCTAAATTGATTCAAGAACTCTTTATGAAATCTTTTAATGAAGAACGATTGGAGGTTTTGGGAGAAAACATCAGATTTTCGGTGTGAAGCTCTGCTCTCTCTATCACAACAAAACATAATTTGTTTTGTGAGTGTGAACATCCTTTGATTTGTATTTTACTAGTATGTCGGTTTATGTTCTGGAGTGTTTGCTCTAGTTCAGTTTGAACTGGAATATTGGGTTTAGGGCGAAGGCCAAGCGCTGGGACTTATGAGGACATTCATCACTGAAAGGGAAAGTGAGATTAGAATATTTAGAAAGGTGTAACAGGAGGAAAACCCTTCAGTTGCACTATGAAATATTTGATAGGAGAAGGTGGATAGGAAGATGGAAGAGAATATGAATGGAGGTATAGTGAAAGAAATGAAAGAGATTGGAGTAACGGGCCGAAGTGATGCTGTAAAGAACCTTTAGTAATGCCTACAGTACACACCATGAGGTGCACTGACGGCACTACTTCCCTATGGGATAATTCACGTTAAAAATTGGCTGAATGTGTGGAAGGTAAAACGTCCCTGTGGAATAAAGAGCTACTACTACTACTACCACTACTACTACTACTACTACTACTACTACTACTACTACTACTAATAATAATAATATAATAATAATAATAATAATAATAATAATAATAATAATAATAAAAATGTTCACCCAGTGCGTATCAAGCTGCCATCTCGAATAAGTCTAGGATTAGCCAGATCAATTCTCTCTCGCTCTCTCTCTCTCGCTGTCCCCTGCGCCCTGACTATTTATTGAACACTTTCGAGAGTGCGCCTCCCTTCTGAAGTAGAAGAAGAAGAAGAAGAAAAAGAAGAAGAAGATGATGAAGAAGAGGAAGAAGAAGAACAACAACAACAACGAGGAGGAAGAGGAGGAGGAGTAGTAGTAGTTGGGTGTTTTCAGACGAACTCGGTTAGTCGGATTTGACCTGGTATATTTATTTATTTATTTGTTTGTTTATTTAATGTGATTCACGAGAAACTCAAAGACCAAGAATTACAGTATATTGTTTGCATCAGTAATTTACATCATAAAAAGGTAGTTTATTTAGGCTCATTTAGGAATATAGAGTTTAGGCCAAAGACCCTACAGGGAAACTGGCTGTAAGAAGGTTTGAAAGATGTAATAGGTGGTAAACCTCGCGGTTGCCCTTGAAACAATTTTTAGAGAGGGTAAAAAGTAAGAAGAAAGAGAATATGAATGGCGGTACATTACCAGAAATGAAAGACTTGTAGCTAAGGGCAGAGGGGATGCTGCACAGAACCTTAAGTAATGCCTACAGCGCAACAAGTGAGGTGCACTGACAGCACTAACAACACCCTCCCCCCCACAAGGCTTTTCTAAAAGGAAGAGTTTTGTGATGAGTCAAATTCTAAGCCTAGGGGAGAGAGTGCAGTAGAACTTGGAAGATTCAGACGAGAATTATGTTTCATACAAGCTTGTTGGTGTGTCCTGGAACCCGGTGCTGCTGTCTCCCCTCCCATCTCGATCGACCTAGCTACTCCAGGACAAGCTGGTTTGCAGGAGGAGGGTGGATGCCTCGCCTAACCTCCTGTCCCCCTACCTAACCCGCCTCCCCAGGGGAAAAAACCCGGTTTTCAGGGGTTGGGTGGCTATCAAGCAAAAAAGATCCACTCGAATATGATTATTATAGAAGATAGAAGATATATTCCTGCCTCGATCACAGTTTTACATATATGCAGATTTCCTCCATTTGGATATCTGAATGCCCAAGTCCACGGAAGATTGGTAAACTGGTGATAGTAAGGTCTTCCTCGTTAATCCAGATCTAACTACGTTGTTTCACTTCAAGAAATCTTCCTTTCTCTTTGAAGTTTCATCTTTTATCTTGAATCATCACAAAGTTTGTCAGAGAGAGAGAGAGAGAGAGAGAGAGAGAGAGAGAGAGAGAGAGAGAGAGAGATAAATTTCACTATGCCTCTATATTTCGGCATTTTTAAGAAAATACTTATATTTTTTATGATCCTTTTAAATAAAAAAATTATTATGTATATATGTGTATATATATATATATATATATATATATATATATATATATATATATATATATATAATAGAGAGAGAGAGAAGAGAGAGAGAGAGAGAGATAAATGTCTAATGTTGTCTGCAATAGAACAGTAGTAGTGAAATTTTTTTTTCTGACTTTGAGTGAAATTCTCGCCAAACAGGAGACCAATTTCGGTTACTGGGGTGTGTTCCATCAACACACACTCAAGTATTTACGTTTGTGTGTGTGTGTTATGTGTGTAACATAGGTTTTGTTAGATTTAGGAAAACGGAAGAATCACCCCAATGTTGTTGATCATTTTATTTTTCGACTACCAGTTTTGTCCTGAGAGTATAGCCAAATGTTTACTTAGTGTATGTTTTAACGAATGTTTTCTTTCCTTGTTTCATTTATATTCTTATGTATTATTTCGTAGTTATATCAGAATTTTTTTTCTCGGCGTTTGTTAACATCCTTTTATTTACATTACGTATGACTTCGTTTGCATTATCCCGGAAGACATTTCGTAAGAACTTTTAGTGTCAAGAGGGTATCTAATAACTCCTGGATCTCTACGACATCCTAATGTCCTAATCCTATTAAGGTAGTGAAAATCTTCCATTGACTATTCTGAAAGATTTACTCTATTGTGTATAGGGGCGAAGGCTTTTCAGTTCAGAGCAGACGCTTCTAAGTACGTGATTCTGAGAGAGAGAGAGAGAGAGAGAGAGAGAGAGAGAGAGAGAGAGAGAGAGAGAGATAAAACAAAAAAAGATCGATTTTTACACCACAGTTGACTGTCAATGTTATGTAAAAATTATGGGAATCTGGGAAAACGGATGAAAGTAGAGAACCCAGAAGCTGCACAATATACATGTCAATAAAAGAATAAGGGTTAAAGAAACACAATTTCCTTCCTAATGAAAATTTATTACCAACAGTACTTTTTCCAGGTAAGAGAAAATAAAATTTTTGTGAACATCGATAAAATCCTTTTAAAATTACAAAGAACAAAACTTGGACGAAGGTTAAGAAAAATTATAAGTGAACTTTCAAAGTAGTCCGCGACCTCTTCCCCTCATGGACGCCTGCTGCAGCAACAACTTCACAAAAACACGAATCCGGATTGCAAAGACAGGACGACAGTGAGGACGTCGTTGGTCACCGTACAATCAGAGAGGAGTTCTTCGTCTTCCAACTCAGTGCGATGACGGAACAACCTGATATCCGACGCCCGAAGATCCAAGAAGTCGGCGACCATCTCCTTCAGGGCGAGGACGCTGCTTCCCTCGTCGAGCTCAACGGTGCACATTGTCGGATTCTTCAGCGATCGAATTCGCAGGGTAGTCCTTGTCCCAGACCTATCAAGGACAGGTAGCGCTGGTGGGTAGTCTCCTCCGGACATTCCTGACTTCGAGTCTTCGGTTTGGTTTAGAGGGTTTAAGCGAAGATAGGAAAGTATTCTTTGCTTGGAGGCTTCCGAGAGTCCCCGCGCTTATATTCGATCCCCTAGGTTTTGTTCAGGACATTTTTCGAAATTCCTGATTAATGGTTAAACATTAATTTC
>NC_087204.1:90553781-90566281 GCF_015104395.2 Macrobrachium nipponense
TGGTTAAACATTAATTTCATGAATATTTAAAATATTGCCCGGATTTACCTTGTCAGTTTTTTCCCCTATCCTGATCATGTTGAGGATATATAAGTTCTCTCTCTCTCTCTCTCTCTCTCTCTCTCTCTCTCTCTCTCTCTCTCTTTTTAAGGTATGCAAGAGACTGCCCTTTTGAGTGCTATTATAAGAAGTAGTAGTAGTGAAATTTTATTCTTCTTCTCTCTCTCTCTCTCTCTCTCTCTCTCTCTCTCTCTCTCTCTCTCTCTCTCTCTCTCTCTCTCAGATGTACAGTACAAAAAATTCCTCCCGCTTGGGTGCTGTTTCTAGAAGTGGTATAACTTCGATAGTCAGTATTATCAGTATCACGATAAATAGCAGGGTTTTGATAGTTTACTGAGTGACTGCGACAATGCGATTATGAATAGTTTGTAATAGTAAATCTATATCCTACATTAAAGTAGTTAATCAATAAAATGATCATAGTTGTGATAGTCAGTAATATGACGATGCTAATAAATGTTAAACAAAGTGACTATGGTAATAAATACCATTAGCTAATGAATACTAATGTTAGTAGATATCCTAACAGTAAATAGTATGACTAAGACACGCTTATGTGACTTTGATGGTAAATAATCAACAGAATGGCAACGGAAAGAAATACTATCCTATATGACAGTGAATGTTATGAAGCTCACAGTATGACTATGATAGGAAATAGTTCGACAGTGAAAGTTACATTGACAGAAAGGAACAAAATATAAGAAGAACACGTTTCCTAGAAAAGAAATTGGCAGACTTGGATATTGAAGAACCTTTCCACTATATTTATGATATTTGCAGAAGTGAAAATACGCCAGGTTACAGATTTCTGAATTCCTGTGTGACTAATGACATTGTGGGATCAAGACTTGACCAAATAAAAGATGAAATTCGTAATAAACCGGAAACAGCAACAAAATATTATACATATCGAGAGATTTTTAATAGATCATTGCAAATTCATTGAGTATATAGTGAGAATGTTTACGTACCAGACTATGTACGAACTGCCTTCACAAGAGTACGTATATTGTCCCACGATCTACGGATAGAGACAGGAAGGTGGAGTAGAACGCCAAAAGAGTAGGTAGTTTGTAATTGTGATTCAAAGACCGTGCAGAGTGAAGCAGATGTTTTAATTGAATGTCCAAGATCAAGATCAAAGAGGCAGAAATTTAGAAATCTAAATTATACGAACATTGACTCACTGTTTGGAGAGGAAAATAACTTAATTGACCTGTGTCAGTATAGATGTGAAGCGTTAAAGATTTATGCTGAATAAATGACTGTGAGCCTAAGAAAAAAATAGATAAAAAAATAAGGGTTATTCTTTATTTTGCTGTTGGTGTTTGAAGGCCTTGTTGTGATGTTTGATTAGTAGCTAGATATTATGAATGAGAATTCTTTCCTTTTTATGGACAAAATATTTTATAATGTATTTATAAAATGAGTTATTGTTATAGATTAGAAACCACTGTTTTTTGCAAACTAAATGTAAATATGGTATTACAACATGAGTAATGTTTTGTCAATAAATAATAATAATAATAATGATAATAATAATAATGATAATAATAATAATAATAATAATATAATAATAATAATAATAATAATAATAATAAAAATAATAATAGTAGTAGGCCACAAGCCAAGCGCTGGGACGTATGAGGTCAATCATGGCTGGAAGGGAAATTGAGAGTAGAAAGGATTGAAAGGAGTCGCAGGAGGAGACCCTCAAAGCAGTTGCCATATGAAACGCTTGTTAGGAGAGGGTGGGAAGTAAGCTAAGCTGGAAGGAAGAGAATATGAACGGAGCTTCAGTCAGAGGAACTGAAGGGGTTGCAGCTCGGGGTCGAAGGAACACTGCGAGGAACCTTAGGTAAGAATCTAAATGCTGTTACTATAATATCCAAATATGATTCTTTACTTGATATCACCACTTATTGCAAGATGCAGGATATCACCACTAACTGCAAGATGTAGGGCAATGTGTCACAAGTGAACAAGGTAGATAAACATATCACCAACGTAAATTATTAAAAGAAAAAGTGTACTGCGATTTTCTAGTGCAAATGACATATTGTCATCGCTGTTTTGATAACGGATATGAAAAAAAAAGATGAAAATTACATTTTCATATAGAGTTTGTCTAATTATCTACGCTGGTTCTTTGTCTCCAGGGTTTAAAAAAAAATGTGCAGTAGTTATAACCAACACAGTACTTACCGATGAAATGTAACCAATGGATTTAAGGTTTTGCCCAAACTTTGAGTGCATCCATATGCAGCTCACGAACTGGGCATCTTTTAAAATAATAATGTGAGAGCTTATGTATTACCGAAACAGTTATTCGAGCAAAACTGAGCTACGTTTTTTTTTTTTTTTTTTGGGGGGGGGGGGGGGGGGCGGGGGGGGGGGGGGGGGGGGGGGGCAGGTCAATGCAGCGGCGGATAAGAATGTGAGTGAGCTTTTTGCCCTACACGCGCTAACCAGGGAAAATGGCCTCTCCAACCTATTCACCCTCCTTGTTTCATTCCAAGTCTACCTGGACTCACTAACTCCACAACACACCCCCCCCCCACAAGTTCCTCCATATCTTTTCATTCACCGAGAAGTCCTGTATGGGTGTGACAAAGGTTTCAGGTTGTTTCGGCTTCTTGTTTGGTGGGGTGGGTAATTTATCTTCCCACTAAATCATAATTATTTTCGTATCAAAGCTTTTTTTTTTGGCCACCTATAGATTTTAAAGAACCAATTACATTGATTCAACTCTGATAATTTGCTTTATACAGAAGATTTGTAATATAAAATTAATTGTCGCTTCCGGGAATCTCGCAATAAGTATGATATATATATATATAATATATATATATATGTGTATAGTTTATATATATGTATATCGAGATATTATCTAATATGTGTATATAGATGTATATCTATATCATATATAGATAGATATATATATATATAGTATTATAATAGTATATATATATATCTATACACAGGGTGGGGCAGAACCAATTGAGCAGTTTTGAGGAGATATAACAAAGTAATGGAGGTACATAGAGAAGAAAGTGTTAGCATAACATACCATTTACAATCCTTATGTTCTGAAAATAATGTCAGCAAGATGGCGGCCGTTAGCTGCAACACACTGTTGGAGTCGTTCTCTGAAGTTTTCTACAGCACGTTCACACATACTGCGGGGTATGGCGTTAACTTCTTCAATAATCCGCTCCCTTAGCTGTGGTAGGTTGTGAGGGCGACTTTTGAACACTCTTTCTTTCAGATGTCCCCAAAGAAAGAAGTCGCAAACGCTCAAATCAGGTGACCGCGCGCAGGCCATCCTAAATCACCCCTTAGATTAGCACACCGGCGTCCGGGAAACATGTTTCTCAAAACATTGAGTGTAATTCGGGCTGTGTGAGCTGTAGCCCCATCCTGCTGAAACCACATGTCCCCCAAGCCTTCATTTTCAATAATCTCTTCCATTCTAGGTTGCATGAAATTTTGCAACATTGCAACATAGCGTTCGGCATTCACGGTCACAGTCACTCCGTCCTCCTCAAAGAAGTATGGGCCTATCACTCCAAATTTTGAGATTGCACACCAAACCATAAGCTTAGGGGAATGCAGCGGTCTTTCCTGGATGATTTGGGGGTTATGTTCAGCTCAATAGCGGAAATTTTGCTTATTTACAGCCCCACAGAGGTGAAAATGTGCTTCATCACTACTGAAGAACGCTGCCTCGGGAACAATCTTTTCAAGCATGTTCTCACACAGATTTTGGCGATTGGCAAAGTCTGCTTGGTTCAGTTCTTGAGCCATCATCATTTTGTAAGGATGGAAATTCAAATCTGTAAGCAGAATCCTCCTCAAACTGCGTGAGGAGATTTGCATAGCTACGGCATGCCTTTGTGCAGAACGTCTTGGCGACTGGATGATTGCTGCTCTCCCCCTCTTGACATTTTCTGGTGTTCTGATGGACCTGCATCTGCCATGTGTATCTGTTCCTAGTGTGCTACCAGTTGCCTCCAACTGCCTAACCCAGGACCGAATTGTGTTCGCCTGAGGAACAGCATTGTTGTGTAGAATATTGAACCGTCGCCGAAAAGCTCTCTGCGTTGCAATCACAGATTGATTGTTCTCAAAATATGCGCGCACAGCAAAACCACGATGTACTCCCGTCCACACCATGTCGGCTACTGAAATGGGGATGTCTGAGGAGGGCAACAACACCACCCTCCCCCCACTCCCCTCCCTTTCCCTCGAGCATTGACTCTTGTAAACTGCTCAATTGGTTCTGCCCCACCCTGTATATATATATATATATATATATATATATATATATATATATATATATATATATATATATATATATATATATATATGTGTGTGTGTGTGTGTGTGTGTGTGTGTGTGTGTTTTGTAAGTGTGTAATATATATTTATATATATATATATATATATATATATATATATATAGTATATATATATATATATATATATATATATATATATATATATATATATATATATATAAAATATATATAATATATATATATATATATATATATATATATATAATATACATATATGTGTGTGTGTGTGTATGTATGTATGTATGTATGTATGTATATATTACATAATTACAAAATATGTATACGTAAACATATTCTATCGCACTCTTTAGTCTTCAAAATTGCAGACGAAAATTCAAATTTCATACATATACCGGGTGTTTTGAAATTAGCGCCCCCCCTTACACAGAACAAATGGAAAGTTATGAAGTTTTGTGCTATAGCCTATCTCCAATACATTATATTAAGTTTCTATTAAGCTATTTTTCATTTTACTTTTCTTGTATTTTCAGACTGAGTGACGGAGTTAGATGCAGTATCAGAGAAAATCAGATGGATTGACCGAATTCGGGCTATAAACTTCAGAGAGGCCAGGGATGCTGGCAACTTTCATTTCACGTTCCTGGATAGCGAAATACATTAAAAGAGATGAATCCTTTGTTAAAACAAACTGGAACAAAAATCTATATGACTGTCATCGCGAAAAGAGTGAGAATCTTGGAAGGCCTGAAGTCCTTTCTCAGGAGTCTAAAGACGTCATAGCTAAGGCAGTGGGTAGACCAAGAAAGTCTTTACGTAAATTGGTGCTTGAACTAGAAACAAAGAAATGTCAATTCATGATGAGATCATTAGAGTATTTAGGACATGTCATCAGTGAAAATGGACTGCATATGCAGGAAGGTAAAATAAAGGCAATTGTAGCATAACCAGCTCCTGGTAACTTGAAAGACTTGAGAAGATTCTTAGGAATGATAGGTTATTACAGACCTTTTGTTAAGGGATTTGCCACTATAGCCAAACCTTTGACAGATTTAACTAAGAAGGATGTATCTTACGAATGGAAGGCAGAACATGAAAGGGCTTTCCAAACACTCAAAGAAATGATGCCAAGAAATCCAATATTAGTTTACCCAGATTTTGCAAAAGAATTTTACTTAGGTTGCGATGCTTCCAGTACAGGTGTAGGTGCAGTATTAATGCAACAGGGGAAAACAAGAATGAGAGCAGTATATTATGCAAGTAGAGTTTTGAATACTGCAGAAAGCTTAGCTCTATATTGGGGATTACGAAAGTTTAGGCATATTTTGCTAGGACATAAAGTCATTGTGCTTACAGATCACAAACCCATTTGTGATCTATTTAAGAAAAGAGCTTTCACAAATAATATGAAATTTAACAGATGGTTTATAAGTGTCTTAGAATTTGCCCCAGAGATTAGATATATCCCAGGTAGATAAACACTATAGCAGATGCATTGTCAAGATCGCAAGAAGAGACTGAAAAACAAATTACAACTAATACCTTCTGCTTTAGCCGTCAGATCATAGATCTAGATTTGGAAAGAGTTCAGATCGAACAACAAAAGGATGCTAACATTAGAAAATTAATGGGTAACTTAAGGCAAAATGAGGATGATCAGTCTGAATTTCAATTAATTAATGGAATTTTATATAAAACAGCAGAAGAACCGAATGCTTGTTCCCGTTTGTATGTACCTAACACACTAACCCAAGAAGTTTTAGAATTAACATACTCTTACAAGTTGTCAGGACATCCTGGAATAAAGAAAACATGTAGAACGGTCACTAGAAACTATTTTTGGCCTAATTGCAATGAAAATGCTAAGAGATTTGTTGAGAATTGTCATATCTGTAACATACACAAGGGTAACGTAAATGTAAAGGCCCCTCTTGCGAAATATCCATCAGAATTAACTCCATTTCAAGTAGTTTCAATGGATTTTGTAGGTCCATTTCCAAACACAACTAGAGGTAACCGTCAGATATTAGTTTTCTTAGATTATTTGACTAGATATGTTGAGATCATTCCAGTAAGAAATAGAGAAGCAACCACTGTAGCAGAAGCTCTGGAATCTAGAATAATTACTAGACACTCATGTCCTCAAACACTATTATCTGATAATGCAGGTGAATTTACTAGTGACATTTTAAGAAATTGTGTGAGTTTTATGAAATTAAAGTGTCAGATTACAGCTTATAAACCAAGCTCTAATGGAGCAGTTGAGAAAACAAATTGTAAGATAAAGGATGTACTGAAAACTTTGGTGACTCCACAGACTGAAGATTGGGAACTTAACTCTTGAAGACGTACAGTTCACCATTAATAACATTGTAAATGGATCTGTTGGAGAAACCCCACACTTTTTGTTATATGGCTATCAGAAAAGAATGCCAAATAATCTTTTAGACGATGTAACTCCACCCAGACATACTTATAATTATGAAGACTATGTTGCATGGAAGACGAGAAGGACTTTCGAGACAGTTAAATGTACAAGGCCTCGATTAAAGGAGTTACATCAACAGTCTAATAAGTATTACAATCAGAAATCCACAGTTCCAGATTTAAAAATAGAGCAACAGGTATATTTGCGCAACCATAGAATTGAAGGACCTAATGTTAAAGAGAGTCCCAAATTCCAATGCCATATAGAGTAATAGAAAGGTTAAAGTTAAATAAATTTAAGCTAATGCATGAATCAACTTTAAATGAAACTGTTGCACATTGGAACCATATTAAAGTAGTACATTCCGACATTTGGTCAGAAGAACATTTAAAAGAATTTAAAGTTTTAAAGGAATCAAGTAGTGAAGATAACATTAACGTAAATGCTTCCCATACTTCATCAGTATTAGTGACTCCGAGATACAATTTAAGGAAAAGATAGGACCAAGTGCAACGGTCTATAACACTGTTGTATAAGGTTTACTGCTTAGAATGTATTTTGCAGGAAATGGATTTCACTATGGCTCAAGGTGAGTCATATCTGCATCTCCCTCTTGCAAATCAAGAAGGGAGCAATCTTAAAGGATCACGGTCAAGTAAAGATGATACACGATATTGCAGTGGTAAAGATTAATATAAGAACCGTGGATCGGCAACAGGAACAATTGAAGGAACTACTTAATGAGCTTGAAAGTGTCATAGATAGTAATCAAAATAGTACCAACACAGTTTTGTTAATGAAACTCAGAAATGATATCAGCTAAGTTCTACCAAAAAGAATTAGAAAGCGTTCATTTCTTCCATTGATGGATACAGCATTAAACACTTTATTTGGTGTGGCCACTGATACTGACGTAGATAAAGACAGAGCTAGAATAGAAAAGTTAGAAATGTGGGCAGCTGAACGAGGTACCATTATGAACAAGGTAATTGATGCGGCTAACAAAAACCAAATATTGATTAATAAACTGAAGGACTTTGTTAACAGTGTAGCTAAAAATATTACAACAGAGATAAATGAATTACATAGGTCTAAACTTGTGAACCAGTTTTTGTTAAACTATAATGAACTTCTGAATGCCATTATGATGTCCACAAAGAACATTTTATCACCATACCTTATCAGTCCTAATGAGTTAAACCTCATTATAGAAAGGTGTATGTTAGATCACCACTTCAAGACGCTTGTGCGAAATGTTCTTACTTATTATAGTTTAATAACAGTTAAGATGGTTTCTGATCGCATTGTTTTAGTTATACCATTTAATAATAATGATGTTAATAACTTGATATCAATTTACCTTTTCCCAATGTTAGTAAATAACAAGTCAATTGTGTTGAACCAGGACATGGTACATTTTGCATTGCAACAGAATTTCTTCCTTTTAGTACAACTAAGTAACAAAGATTTTGGTGATTGCATCATGCTTGAAGCCAACAAGTTTGGTTGTAATATACAGTTTTTATGAGCCACTTAACAAGTTATATTGCATAGATGATTTAATTAATGACAGAAATGGTGAGAATAACTGTGAGTATGTCCCTTACAATCATGATTTCAAGGCTCAAATACTGTATGATGAGTAACAGCTAAAGTCACTTGCAAAAATAATCAATCACAAATAATCTTTAATGACATCAAATCATTTGTTACATCTTGTGAAGTAGTTATTTTGAATTATACTACAAACCTACCATTTTTGCTACCTATACATTGAATTTATCAAGCCACATAATCATTATATTATTATTATTATTATTATTATTATTATTATTATTATTATTATTATGAAAGCATCTACGTCCTCAAGATGAAATTAAGTGCTTTTAACACTTTTCATAAATTTTCATAAAATATTTCTGAAACTTTTGGAAAAATACCTAAATGTTTTCCCAGAACCTTTCTTTCAAGGTCACAAGGTTATTATAAAAAAAACTCCAAATACGATAATTTCAAACAAGATTGTAACACCATTTCAAATGCCTTTCTTGAATTAGTAAGATCTAAAATTACTGAGTAACCTATCCAGTGTGACGCAAAGTTATACCGACAATTCTTAACGGAATTTGCACTGACGATATCAATTTAGTAGTTTATCAGTGGGAGCGAAAAACCTCCTTTGAGACAGTCGAATTAGTCTTTGGCATTGTTAGCTTGGTCGCTGTCATTTTGAATAATTAGTCAGATATCATTTTTTATTAATATTTCATTTCCTGTTGTCGATATCCTTTTGCTAATTATTATTATTATTATTATTATTATTATTATTATTATTATTATTATTATTATTATTATTATTATATTATTATTATTATTATTATTATTATTTGTGTGGGGGGGGGGGGGGAGGGGGGCTGCTATCACAGTCCTCCAATTCGACTGGGTGGTATTCATACTGAGGGGTTCCCGGGTTGCATCCTGCCTCCTTAGGAGTCCATCACTTTTCTTACTATGTACGCTGCTTCTAGGATCACATTCTTCTGCATGATTCCGGGAGCTACTTCAGCCTCTAGTTTTTCTAGATTCCTTTTCAGGGATCTTCGAATCGTGCCTAGTGTTCCTATGATTACGGGTACGATTTCCAGTGGCATATCCCATATCCTTCTTCTTCTTCTTCTTCTTCTTCTTCTTCTTCTTCTTCTTCTTCTTCTTCTTCTTCTTCTTCTTCTTCTTATTATTATTATTATTATTATTATTATTATTATTTGTTCATAAAACTTCTGTAATTACTCTACGACGCCCACGAATTGTACTTTTCTGGTATGTGATTGTATTAATGCTATTAGACTTTGGGGCGATCCAGAGGATCCTTTCGTGCGGATCCATCAGCTAATAAAGGCACGCTACCTTTGTGCACCTGTATACACCTTTTTGATGTGTTTAGTCACATATATTACTGACTTAATATACATGCAGTTCCGACGTCTTTCTTCCGAAGCTGTTAAGAAAAATGTAATGTTGAAATTCACTGAATATTAACAGATATTTGTCGTCGAATATTAGTGTTGTGACGCCAGTTTTAAGACATGAATAAATAAGTCGTCGAATTTAACATTTACTTGTAAATGGCACTTGACTGAATGTCCGATAGAACATGAAATATTTCCTTAACTATCTTAATTTTGTTGGTAGATGTAATTTATTTTCTTTTGTAACCATTAAATTGTACAGAGCACTGCGCTTGGACACTAAAGGTGATTTTTATGTCAGGTTGCACAGCTGTAATTGTAGTTAAGAGCTTTTAGTGTAGATAAATGATGCAAATTTTAGATTGACAATTAGGAAATGAATACTATATGGGAAAAGTAAAATCTAGTCTATCCAAAGACTAAAATAATAGAATAAAGAAGGAAAATAACACACATACACACGCGCGCGCGCACACACATTCGTAGATCTTAAGTAAAGAAAGAAACTGAAGGAGGGAGAGAGACAGTTTGGAATCAATATGCAGACCTGGCATTTTATACCTGGGATTTCCATGGAAGCGAAACATGTCGGACACTGAAGCAAGTGGATCGGAACTCATTGGCATAACGCTCTATTTGGTGCACCTGAGGTCCACGAGTTCTCGGTGTCGTGGGAGGAAGAAGAGGAGGGTGGCTTTTAAGGTAAACAAACATATCACGAAGGTTTCTTCCTTCTTCTGTGGGGTCTATAAGTGGATTACTTTTCCTTGGCTGTCCTTAGGCTTGTTTTCTCTAGTATAGACATACATACTTACGCGTTTCTGCTATTCGATAGATGCATATTCTATTTATATGTTATGGAACAAATTGCCTATGTGCGTTTCTTTTTACTTAAAGCATAGCCCCTGTTTTCATGCAATTTTTGTGACACAAGCTCACCACTTTTGTATTTTCTATTCACTGCTTAATCTATTACTATCACTAACTAGAATACTCGTTCAAGCTGGAGTGATATTTAAATGCTGCCACTTATAATTGGGTTTTACGCTTAATTAAAACCAAATATGCTTATAACTAGTTTCTAAGACATTAAGTTTTTTGTTTTTTATCAAAACCCAAGGTTCTCTTGATACTGCAGCAGTATTAACATTGAGGGTTGAGTTGTGGGAAAGAACTGGGGAGAGGATGCCTTGAACTGTAGCCTGGAACTGGTCATCCGATGAGCGAAACGAAATGAGAGATGATAATCTATGTAGTTTCATATGAAAGCATGTTTCTATTCTTTTGAAGTGGCATGTTGCTATTTTTAACCATGGATTAGTATAGAGAAACTCAATTCTTGCGATATCGTTTCAAGATTTTTTTCTTTTTCAATGGAATTATGTTAATCCCCATTCAGGAGATATATCGGGAAACCAATGACTTATTCACGATACCGTTCTCAAAAGCGACCCAGCAAATGCCACAAATCTTGGAAATGAAGTGAATAGATGGAAACTGAATACAAGATTACGTTTGTGAAATGGCAAGGAAATCTTATAGGGTATATGGGAATATAAGGTAAATTAGGAAATATTTAACTTGGATATTCATGGGTATAAAAACATCCAACCTTAGGCATTAATTGTAAGTATAGGGACACCCATAAACTCCGAATATTTCAAATGTTACCATGTAATTTTAAAAGTAACAATGAACCTGAGTTATGCATAATTCAAAGGTAAAACATGGAATTGTATTCAATTATATAAATTTAACATTCTGTAAACTTTTCTCATTCATCTACCTGAAGAGGGAGACAGCAGTCTCTGAAATATAGTACTTTTCTCTCTATATTTTTGGTGTTTTTATGGGCTCATTTTATTATATATATATAGTATATATATATATATATATATATATATGTATGTATGTAAGCGAATACCACGGGAAATTGATAGTCAGGAATCCAAGCGCTTTCGTCTTTATTCAGACATCGTCAAGGAGCTACTAAAGTACAATTGGAGAGGAAGGCCTCAGGTACAAACAAGATCAGGAATACCAGATGGTTAATTATCAAAAGAAAGGGATAATCCAGGATTATCGGATATCACACGGTCACAAACTTAAACAGATTCTAACCCTAACCGAAATTACAAAGTATCTTTACAGTCCAAAACATGTAAAAACTGAATATATTAATTTTGTTGCTTATATTTATCTACAACTTTTTTCATAATGAAAGCATGAAGTTTAGATAAACCAAGACTTAAATTTATGAACATTTCTATTATTTGACTTGATAAAACAAGATTCAATGATATTCCTTTTAACTGTGTCCATTACATGGGACTAAGGCTCTTGCTTGACTCCAGTTAATAGGATGGTCTAAATCTCTCATATGTACAAATAATGCATTCGATATTTGCCCAGTTTTCTCACAGATTGATGTTGCTTAAGACGCTGTGAAAGAGATTTGCCGGTCTGTCCGTAATAGATTTTATCACACTTTTTGCAAGAATTTCATATATGCAGCCTGGAAGATCTTTAGGAGAATTTTTGATTACTAAACTCTTGACATTAATATTATTGAAAACAACATTTAAGATTCTAGGAATATCTGAAAAAACCTTTCATCATAGGGCAATTTTAGAATGTTATGCTTACTAAATTCAAGTTTGTCATTAGTTGAATAAAATGTTTTTCTAGCTCTTTTCCATGGCCACATCTACAAAAGTCCTTG
>NC_087204.1:90576281-90593944 GCF_015104395.2 Macrobrachium nipponense
AGATATATATATATACTATATATATATATATATAACATATATAATATTAATAAGTACACTGTTTGGCGGGTGCCGGAAGTAAAGTCACAAGGAAAAAGTTGCAATTACGGCTAGGAAAAAAACGCACATTAATTTATGATGGCCAGTAATAAAGTCTTGTGGGTCATTATCTTTTTTATTTTTACACTCTTTGTGTATGTTTTTACGGTCATCCCAAACGGGCTTGGACTAAACACCTTGCAAAGGGGGATACATAACGAGTTAAAAAAAAAAAAAAAAAACTCCTCCAAATGGACTTATTCTAAACACGCCGCAAAGGTGGATACATGAATACATACCCGGTTAAAATTTACCTTAGGGCATCAATGTCTAGGAAAGATTAATGTGACTTTTTCCTGTGACTTTTTTTCAGTGAATTTTTTACTGTGGCATTTTTACCTGGATTACAAGTTTGGAATGCGATAGAAAGTTCCACCTCGCTGTTTTTGTCCAATGAATAAGCACCTACTTTGTTCTTTGGTAGTAGAACCTTTAATTTATAATTTTTTTTATTGCAGCTATTGGTACTATAGTAGATTCACATCAACCGTGCATCTGAGGCCAGTCCCTTACGACACTCCTGATTGGCTGTTGATAAGCCCACCACAGCGCTGGAAATTCTCAGTCTCTCGAGAGAGAGTTCACATGGGCAGGATGTATATTCTACCTCTCCTGAGGGATACGTCTATCAAAAGTATCACTCTGGAGAGGTGGAACATACATCCTGCCTATGTGAGCACTCTCGAGAGACTGAGAGTTTCGAGCCTTGTCATTGGCTTATCAACACCCAATCAGGTGCGTCGTAAGTAACTGGCCTAGACATCAGATGCACGGTTGATGCGAATCTATTATAGTTAGTTTTATTGATAATGTAGACCATTTATATTCATAAAATTGGCATCCTAATGAAATACTATTTAGCGTGATTAGGTTTTCCCCGTTGAGCTGGGCTATGTACAGTGACAAGAGCAACGTGATGCCCGTAGATATTCACAGCATATATTCGATAGCTTAGTACACTGATAATACCAAGGCATGATTCGACCTCCAGCTTACTCGGGACGCGTGCAAGATATTCCTCTCACTCATTAGTGGTAAACGTTATATTCCTAACTAACGTGGACTGGTCTTCGTGATTAATACTCATACTTAGTGCTACTAATACTAACAACAATGATCAAATACAAATACAAAGGACACAATGAAGCACATTCTTATATTCTCAGTTATAAGTGGAAACACAAAAGAATTGAACAGAAACAATAGCCTAAATTCAGTACACCAAGTAAATTTTAAAATGCTAAAATCTATGGCCAAATAGAGCCTTGTCTCACTGACGAAAATTAATATAAATGCACTATATATTTATTAGAAAAATAATTTATGTTCCTATTAACATACACATTATTTATTTTTTACATTTTCATTCTAATAAATAAATCATAAGTGTCCCATCCTAAAATTCCTGTATCTTTAACTCAACGCGAAACACCTTTTTTTAGGCCTTTTTAGGCTCCTCCATAGACCTTTCCTATCCCCCCAACAACAACAAAGTAGTTTGTAGGTTTACTCCCCGATTAAGCGAAAATGTTCAACGGATACATAAATCTTTCAGCAAGTGTGTTGTTGTCATGTTAAAACAAAAGCCAGGGGTAGCCCAATCGGTTCTCCAAACAGAATTGAGCATAGAAGTGAATATTAAAAGCAACACAACAGAGAATCAAATAAAGATTATAGAATTTCCCCTGTGAATCTTATGCTGCAAATTAAAACATTAATATTGTCTTGGATTTAATATGTAAGTAGGTACAATAGATAAGGTGCATATAAAAAGATGTGTTAAAAGTATGGTTGGTGTTTTGTCAAACTCTGTCACCGATTATTCTGTCATGAACTGTTGTTAAATACCTATAATGAGGACTCTTATAACGAAACTGCAATTTAAAACTGGCAGTAATACCTGAAGTAACTGTATTTAAAGTAGATGAATTTAATTACCTCTTCAAAATAAACGGAAAAATTGTGTGCCAATAGTAATAAGTACGGGACACTACTTGAAAACCTGCTGTGAATAAGATTAATCTTACACAAGTAATCCTATGCTCAATGAAGAGGATGACTTCATAATTGAACCCTATAGTATAAATTAGTTTGGCAAAATAGGGCATTCCATAGTAAATGAATCGAACAGTGAGTAATTTAATAACGTTAGAAATGATATATAGAAATATTAATCTCGTAGATCCTGCGCCTGATTCAATGGATGGACGTGAGGCTTAAATTAATGCCACATTGCAACTTGACGAAACGGTTGATTGGCTGGGTGATTAATTGGAAGACAATTGGGTCTAATGAAATGAGACGGAGAACTGACAAGCACTTTCCCAAAATAATAATCTATTTCAGGCTGAAGAGCACAAGGCCTTTGTCTTTTGAAGACAAGGACCAATTTGCCGACATCTGTCCAGATTAGAGAACAGAATACTCAAATGAGAGATGTTTTATGAATTCAAATTGACTAATAAGTAGCTGGTAGTAGTTGTATGTTCTACGAAAGCTCCTTCATATTCTCTGCTTCTTCGGCATAATTGGTAAAGGGATTTCCTGGTGCCTGTATGAGCAGCCGGCGTTTCAATCAGACACCTGCAAGTAGTATATGACTGAAAAGAGTAATTGTGAAATATAAAGTTTCTCGCTATTTTCTTTCTTTTTTCCCAGCAAACATATGACTACATCTTTATCAGTATTGGGTTGAGATGCTTACATAGGCATAATCACACATTAAAAGCAAACAGGTGGACACACAAACTAACAAAGAGAGAGAGAGAGAGAGAGAGAGGAGAAGAGAGACGAGAGAGAGAGAAGAGAGAAGAGAGAGAGAGAGAGAGAGAGATAGAGAGAGAGAGAGAGAGAGAGAGAGAGAGAAGAGATTAAGAGAGAGAGAGAGAGAGAGAGAGAGAGAGAGGTTATGTTGTTATATTTCATTATTATAATGTTGTTTTCACGGTATTGTTAGGATTACTAAACATTTATGAAAAGATGTACTATGAGTTTGTTTTGCTTAGAAAGGACCTCGCTTTACTTTACCATATTTCAGGAATTTATTGAATCATTGACATTATCAAGCTGGTCTTAATGTACGAGGGCCATTATCTCCTAAATATTTTCTAATGATAACTTTTTTATTTTTGTAATATTTTGGTTTTGATATTTGTCATTCAAACAGTAAGGAATATAGGATAAAAAAAAGAGGAATTTTGCACGTACACTCGCAAACATACGTACATACATAGTACATATAATATAATTTTTCTATTCTTATTACGAGTCATGTAATTGTATATGATTTTTTTTGTACATTTGTTTGTTGACGATGCTACTTTTGCTAAAAGGTAACATTGCAGACTTTCCTTCCCTTTAGTTAACCTTCGTTGTGTATTCAAAGTCTTCTTATCTGAGATCCCTGCTCTGAGCGAGACGTTTCGGTCATTGTACTCGGAATAGCGTTCTGCTCATGCGATAGCAACTTTTCTGCCCTGTGCTTTAAAGGTCAGTTCTCCCTGGCCTCTATTTGGATTTTCCTCTCTCAGGTCATTGGTACGTCATTGGTACTTACGTGTCCGCCATTACGTACGCTTGTCCAAGCGATAACTATTTTCATCACTTGTTTGTTGCGTGTGTTTCTCTCCAACCTCTTTTTTTCTTTATTCTTAGAAGTGTATTAAAAATTGTATAAATATGTTTGTTGATGGTATCGGCAGCGCTGATAAAAAACCTGAATTTCAGGATACGTTATCGTGCAATAAAACTTCATGCCAGTTGATATGCTTATTTTGAGAAATCAGTATTCTTAACTCTTTTATTGTAATGATCGAGATATAAATCGGGTTATAAAAAGATCAGTCTATGTGATTTTTTTGGTGTTGTATTTATGAATATTCGAAAAGCTTTTAAGCTCTATTATGTGTAATTATCATGACAGGTATGGCTATTGTTTTGACAAAAAAGGCGTTAATGCGAAGTTGTAATGGTTACTGTTATTGTTAATATTAAGTGTTAGATATGATAGCGTATTAACTATGGCACATTAAATTCCTTTTCCTCACATTATGGTTAATAAAAGTTGTAATATTAGACGGACATTGCTATCCAGATATGAATGGGGGAAAATTAAAAACTGCAAATCATATTAAACGTGGATTCGTCAGATATAGGTAAGGAACTGATATTTTTTTCAATCCCTCTGCTTAATGAAAAGGCTAAGTGTTTTTCTTTCAATGTTGATATGGCGTTGTAAGTATATTCCTTTTTTTCAGAAAGTAAGGCACAAATAGTTAATCATTATAATTTTTTATGTCCTTTATTTTTATTTTGCTACAGCCTGCTTTGACTGATCGAGCAATTAAAATATTCCCAAACTATCGTATGTTTTTAAAGGTTTAACTTTAAAAGTAAGAGATTCAAAATGCTTATCTCCAGGCGGGCAAGATATGGTATATATGTAAGTATGTATGTGCAATAAGGAGTAATTGACAATATAATTAAGACACCGATGTGAATGCGATTTGTATCTTTTCTTTCATTAAGAGGACGTGATGGGCTGTGACATTTTTGGAATGTAGAGATCATCAATTTAGCTTCTCCATGGAAACAGTGGTCCTAAGTGACAAGACAGCTCAGCTTTGGAAATGCTGGCGCATCTTCCTCGGGTGGCGCGATGTCGAAGTCGCTGCCTAAGCAGAACAGACCACGTCCTGTTTCTATGCACGGGCGGATGCAGATATGCCTTCTGAATCCGGTTTGGGGCTGTTTCTTGGGCATGTACAATGATCTGTATAATGACGTCATGAACTTGTGACCAAGTTAGTGACGACACTTATCTGGGAGTGTCTTGCGTTCGTGCTTGCGTTCGTGCGAGCTATTTCCCTACATAATGAGAGGGTAAGTTAACCGAAATGGGAGATCGCTACAGAATCGGCAAAGAGCCAAGATGGCTCCTTTGACAGTATTTTTGGTGAAGTGTGTGAAATCTGTGTTGAATGGGTAAGCAAACTTATTCTTTAGCCAAAAGTGTGGCTTGACTGTATTTTGAATATTTGTTTCAAAGATGTTCTATTTCATTTGACCTTTTTATTTTGGTTTATAATCTTTTGCTTATCGATATGTTCTCCTGTCTTGTTATAGGCGGATCTGAGACAAAGGGGAACTGATATGGTGACTTATGTAGAAATGGGAACTTGACTGATGTTTCGTAATGTTACTAGAATGCTGTGACTATGCCTACTTTTATGACTAAACTAATGTTGATTATTTGGTTAATTCCCCAGGGTTATCTGAGTTATTTGGATTTTGAATTCAACCTTTCATTTAATCATTTGTTAAGAACCTGATTCATTTAGTTAATGCTTTGCTCTTATAGAAATGTATTTTTGTAGTTCACGAGTCTGATTTAATTGCCTTAGGTAATAGAGAGAGAGAGAGAGAGAGAGAGAAAACTGACATCAGCCAGTGCTTTTCGGCTGCATGCCCATCGCTACCAAAACCTTTTAAGATTACCGAGGTTGGAACCTCGGTAATAGATGTGATGGCAGCGGTGTAGCAACCGTTTTACGCCTATTGTGAAATTAATAGCAGCTTAAAGAGGCTGTTTTGAGAGAGACTGGTTGTGAAAATGATCTAGGATTTCAAATATTAGGTGTCAGTTGATAGGAATTAGTGAGCCGTTGTTCTGGTACTGAGGAGAAGAAATTTGACTAGGGTCAGCATTTTTGCCACCGTGATGCACCTTCAAGTGACTGCCACTCAGTTGGATCTTGCAAGTGCGTGTGTTTGCCAAAGTTTTTTCTTGTTTGAGTATTGATCGTGATTACACACGCAAATATGTGTGTATTAGCATGTTCATACTATACACACAAATCGGCAGTATGGGGTTCTTTCATTGACGGCGTAAGTGTTACATATTTTTTTTTGCCATTGTGTTTTTTCTTTCTAACTTTGTGTGTGAATCATTTTAAAGAGGCAGTTCAGATCACCATATTTTTCCCCATAGAAGCAGAACGTGATAAATCTTTTATCTTAGCACGTGTTTAAAGGCAACACATTTGTTGTTTTTTTAATATATACGTATGCATATGAAGTTTTCATACATGCGGCTCAGTTCTCGAGGTGCTTAGATTGACTTGAAGACAGCATCTCTCATGCATACGCACTCAGCGGATTTTTTGCTGAGTAACCAGTGCCTAAGGGAGGCTGAATTTTTTTTTCTTTGTACCGTGGTTAAGGGGGTGAGTGAATCCTTCATTTTTTTCTCTCTTGTCTCCTCCGTTTGGCCTTGAAAACAAAATTCTGTGCCATGTCCTTGAAATGAGGAAATCAGCCATTAGCCACTGAGAGATGATGTGATATGCCCGTAGAATCTTTTAGAACGATTTTGTTCTTTTTTGGAGTAAAGAGAAAATGAATATGAAATGAAAATGGTGCAAGGTTTTCCTAGCGCTTTGGAGAATGCTTTAAACTGTTTTAGAGATTTTTTATGACTTCGAGATCAGATTTTGATCGCACCCATGATGTTCTCTAGAGGGCAAAGGGATCGGCGAAATTTTTGGAAGCCTGGTCAACAAATAGAGTACAGGTGATTAGTACGTGCCATTGTGATCTCGTTGGGGACGTCCCAGAGCCCAGGCCTATAGTTTCGCAACGGTAGAGGATGTGATTAGAACTGAGGATATGGAGATTATTTGAAAAAAGGGGATATGTTTGGTGATACTAATGGTGATGATACTGGGGAGTGGTAATATTAAAGCCCACACTGGTGATACAGGAGATATTTACAGGAATTCTATTCTAAGGGTGGTGATGTTTATGGGATTATGGAAAGGGGAGGTACTAACCACAAATATAAAGGTGTTTTATCAGAGGATATTGTGTTAATGCCCTGTTCAAAAACTATGGTAAATGTCAAATTGAGGGAAGTGTGAAAAACCTACCGGTCTTCTTTTTGCCCAGGTTGTTTTTTTTTTTGTTTTTTTTTTTCTGTGATAGCCCTAGAGTTTTCCTTTTTTTTATGGGTTTTTTATGGGTTATGGGCTTGAAGTCTACGTGAGTCACAGATGTTACAGGTGTCACGGGAACAGTCAACGGTGCCATTGGCTTTTCTTTTCCCTTTTTGGACATTAGCCATCGCTGACATAAGTTTTTTTTTTTTTATCATGAGCGAATTTTAATTTATTTTCCCTCTGAACAGTTTGTGTAGATTTTTAATATCTCAGTTCGTGACTTGGAATTATTGTTCGGGAATGCGTTTATAATTTCAGCCGTTTGGTGCTGCAGAGATTTAGGGAGAAGTTTTTTGCATTTTTGAATGTCTACATAATGGCACTACATTTTTTTTCTGGATATTTGTGTTCTGGAAATTGTTGGCCTCTTGCACAATACCCTTGTTGTGTTTGTGGCAAGTTTGCCAGAGATAGGAAACTTGATTAAGTTTCTGGTGCCAGAGTGAATATGGGGAAGCCTTGTTTAGACACTTCGGATTTGTGGTTTTGTTGCAATGAGTTATGGCACACTGATGATTTTTTTTCTAGAATTCTTTTGGTGATTTTTTGCCAAGTTTTTGCCCTTCTCAGCAGTTATGCTAAACAGAGAGTTTACAGTTTTTAACTGTAACATTGAGCTCCTTAGAGATGCTTTTCGAGGTTATTTTACTGGCACAGTTTTTAGAGCCCGATTAAGAGGAGAATTGGATGTATAATATTTTGGCCATGTAGTATTTTGTTTTGTTTGGAGATGGTCGAGAGTTTAGGCCTATGGTGGGTAAGAGCTATGTTTTAGTTCGCTGTTTTGGATTCATTATTTTTGCAGTTATTTTGGTGCAAATGGAAACTGTTGTGAGAGAATATGTGGCAATATTTTCAGGGTGTATCAGCTACATGCTTTGAGTGCATTTTTCAGGGACAGAGTTTCCTTTTTGGTTACCCTGCTTGGAGGGGTGTAATGGTATTTTTTGGATACTTGGTTTTTTATTCCACATGCGGATGCTAGTGAAATGGAGAGGGGAATATTGTTATTGCCTGAGTGGTATCATTATTAATTTTGGTGATATGTGGTGGTTTTTTTCATATTATTACTGAAGAATTTTTTGGGGGGGGGGACTGAGTTTTTCTTTTGTGGCTATAATCTTTGGTGGTGGTTTTTTGTGGTTATGATTTTGGTGGTGATCTGTGGTTTTACGAGCCAAAGAGGGGATATTGTGTATTGTGGTTCCTTTTCAGTGTTGTGGCTCTTAAAGGCAGGTGACACTACTGCATAGTGGTTTTATGGAGGTGTTGTATTTTTATATTCGCCAGTGGTTATTTTTGGTGATATATAATCATTGAATTGTGGTTTACTGTGTGCATCCCGAATAGGTGGTAATGAGGTTTTATATACTTGGGGTAGTATCATGGGGAGTTATGTTTTAAGGACAATTTTTTGGGCACCTTTGGTAATATCCTGGAGATAAGTTTGTGAATGTGGTTTATATAATGTCAGTATAGAATTTTTGGAACTATTTGGAGGATAACAGTTTCTGAGATTGCAAGTCTGACTAGACAAATCAGTAGTGCAGTTCGAGCGCATGAGGTGTTCACAGGTGGATTTGCTGATAATGCTGTGATGAGTCCGGTTGCTGATTTTTTTCTTTGGAGTTGTTTACTCAGAGATTTGCACTATTTTTGGAGATGTTGATTATGCCATTCCCCGGAGATGTACTTTGTAAGGGATTGTTTCCAGTCGTTTCTGATCGATGAGATATGTTTCAGTAGCAAATTCCGTAACGACACATACTGCATTTGTGGGGGAAAGCGTTAGATTATATATATATGTTTTTTTTTCTCTGTGTACGTTCTGTAATGGGGAAAGTTCACTTATTGATATGTGTGGGTTCTTACTGATTTTGTGGGTTAGTGAAATATCAGAGCTTGAGAGAACATTTTTAGTGATAATTTGGGGATGGTTTTGTTACTTTTTTTCTCGGGCTCATTTTCTTTTTTTATATATGTGAGTAATGGTGAGTTTAAAATGTAAGGACAGTAGTTCGTGGAGTTTTTTGTGATTTCTCATTTTGCTAGTTTGGTGTGGTTTGTGCTAATTTATGTATGGGGTTGGCGAGTCTATTTTATATTATTGGAGATTTTATATTTTCTTTATGAGGTTTATAATAGTGATTTATGATTTAGCAATCTTATGAAGTTACTTCACAAGTTTTAGTTAGAAATTACTATGAGATTCAGGGCCTCTGTAACACGGTTTTTCCGCAATAACTTTTTATCTATGCATTTCATAAATATAACGCTTATTCAGAATACATATTATATTAACACATAAATTTGAGTGTATTCTGTACTACGTAGGTTGAATAAATTTTGGTACTTATAATGTAAAAGTGACCTTTTTTGAAGACGGGCCAACTTACTCAGAGAAAAGGTTTTCGAACGCACTCGTTACGTAACTTATGACATCATTTCTTCCCTCTTTCTCGATGGATGATTGGCTATACTAAACGAAGGCTATAACTCAGGCAACAATGACATGCAAATTTAAATACAAGCAAAGCAGTACACCTTTATGAACTCTGGAACCTCCCCACTGATAATTTGTCATAATGAACAAAACCAACAGAATATGTTAATAAATACAAAAACACTTCGATTATTATAGTCTAACTCCCGAAATAAGTTTCCAAAGAAATTACAGTCTACTTTATAGGTCACAATCAGATTGACAAGATGTAGGGAATAGTTGGTAATTACCAAAAACATAGTAGACAAGCTTGATTTGATAACTGCTATATCCATTGTCAAGCAATTTTTATTTATTGGCTATCTACCTATTTACTGAAAAAAAATAGCCGGTATCGTATATTGCTTTAAACCTTCACCAATAATTATCGTCAGAATGGGTGACTTCATGAGGCTCCACCCACTTCGCCTCGTTATAATTCAGGATAACACTGAAGGCTACCATGGGCATTGTTGGATTAGAAAATTTAACTTCTGGCTATAAAAACTAATTTCTCGAGTAGTTGTAAGAAGTGCTAAATGATCCTCAAGGATCCAGCAGTTGGTCTAAAACGTTTAATTCAGTATATTACTGCTATACTGTTGCGGCACTACTGCTACAGTAGTGATACTACGCTAGCACTGATACCCCACCCACATCTATGTATCGTTCCGCCATTCATAAAGTCTTTGGGTTTCAGAGCCGATGGCATTTCTGTCTGGTGGATGTTTACCTTGCTTACGTAATGAATGTTTTTCGACTCTTGGCTCGTAATCATTGGCCATGGCGTCGGCTAGATCATTTTTACTCTATAAAAATTAAAACTATCGGGTTTAGGTTATTGATAATGCTGACAAAATTTGTGTGTGGTTTGTAAAATATACATATGTCAACTATCAGCTACATCCGATGCTTTGACAAGGAGCAAAGTCCAAAAACCCGTGTTACAGAGACCCTGAATCTCATAGTAGTTCAGTGGTTATATTAGTGGTGCTAACTGGGAAACGTTTCAGTTAGTATTTCTTAGATTTTGAGGTCATTGTTTGACAGATGTATGTGTAGGTTAATTCTTCTTTAATCGACCGATGACATGACTGACATACTGAAACACCATAAACATCGTTCCCCTGCGCCAGCAAGACGTCCTTCAGCTACTGCAGAGATGTATGTTGCCAACATGCAAGAGAATCTTCGAATCTACAAGGTTTTACGGCACTTTTGGACTACGGAAGTCGTCAGTTGTCTTCCACGGGGAGATGTTTTGCCTTTCTACAGCGTATTTCACGAGTCTGTGGAGCTGCAGGCCATACATACATACACATGAGAGCGTCGAAAATTCAAGATGAGAAAATGTCTCTACAGTCAACTGTTTTATTATAGCCTAGATACAGGCTATTCAAATTTATTTTATATGATAGACATTGTACAGCCAAAGACGTGCAGTTATTTTTATATTCTTTTGTGTCTGTTGAGCTGGCCAATGTGTTTTTTTTTTATACATATAAGCTGTTTTTTGTTTATGAGCTATGGCTAGGCAGGTGCTAGCTTTGTTTTGGTGGCCGAGCATCTGCAATAAGGAGTAATTGACAATATAATTAAGACACCGTTGTGAATGCAATTTGTATCTTTTCTTCATTAAGAGGACGTGATGGGCTGTGACATTCTTGGAATGTAGAGATCATCAATTTAGCTTCTCCAAGGAAACAGTGTCCTAAGTGACAAGACAGCTCAGCTTTGGAAATGCGGGCGCATCATCCTAGGTGGCGCGATGTCGAAGTCACTGCCTAAGCAGAACAGACCACGTTCTGTTTCTATGCACGGGCAGATGCAGATATGCCTTCTGAATCCGGTTTGGGGCTGTTTCTTGGGAATGTACAATGATCTGTATAATGACGTCATGAACTTGTGACGAAGTTAGTGACGACACCTATCTGGGAGTGTCTTGCGTTCGTGCTTGCATTTGTGCGAGCTACTTCCCTACATAATGAGGGAGGGTAACTTAACCAAAATGGGAGATCGCTACAGAATCGGCAAAGAGCCAAGAGGGCTCCTTTGACAATATTTTTGGTGAAGTGTGTGAAATCAGTGTTGAATGGGTAAGAAACTTATTCTTTAGCCAAAAGTGTGGCTTGACTGTATTTTGAATATTTGTTTTCAAAGATGTTCTATTTCATTCGACCTATTGATTTTGGTTTATAATCTTTTGCTCATCGATATGTTTTCCTGTCTTCTTATAGGCGGATCTGAGACAAATGGGAACTGATATGGTGACTTATTTAGAATGGGAACTAACTGATGTTTCGTAGTGTTACTAGACTGCTGTGACTATGCCTAGTTTTATGACTAAACTAATGTTAAATATTTGGTTAAATCCCATCGGGTTATCTGAGTTATTTGGATTTTGAATTCAACCTTTCATTTAATCATTTATTAAGAACCTGATTCAATTAGGTAATGCTTTGCTCTTAAATAAATGTATTTTTGTAGTTCACAAGTCTGATTTAATTGCCTTAGGTAATAGAGAGAGAGAGAGAGAGAGAGAGAGAGAGAGAGAGAGAAAACGAACGTCAGTCAGTGCTTTGCGGCTGCACGCCCATCGCTACCAAACTTTTTAAGATTACCGAGGTTGAAACCTGGGTAATATATTATATGTATATATATATATATATATATATATATATATATATATATATATATATATATATATATATATATATATCTTATATATAAAGCTGACGGTCGGACTTGTGTGTATGTTTGCATATTCGCAATAGAAGGCGAAACTACTGTACCGAATTAAACTAAAGTCCGACCCTTTATAGTGGTATAGGGGATGGTGACCGGGTGCCGATTTTGATCTGGATATCCGGCTATGCTAACGTCTTATTATTATCCGTAGAGAAATAACGAATGAAATTATTCTGACAGAACTTTCACGATGATTCCAATATACTCTTACTTTTGTTCTATGATGAAAAATAACGATGAAACTACGGTCCAAACAATGCCGACTTACGTTTGCCTGCTGCCATATTTACATGTATATGAGATATGTATATACATATATAAATATATATATATATATATTTAGTATATATATATATATATATATATATCATTCGAACTACAAATGTCCTTTAATATCTAATTCGCTCTACCTCGAAGGGGAATTTTTTAGTTGATAATAATTTCGTCCCCTCATGGGATCGAACCACCGTCCAGTGGACGGGAACGAAATCAGGAACGGCCAGTGACGTTATCCAGTCGGCCAACAGAGAGGCTATAAGTTTTATATCGATTCTGGCCTTACAAATTCACCGTCGACCTCGGTGTTTTCGTAATTAGAATCGATATGAAACCCCCTCTACCATGTTAGCCAATTAGAACGTTTTGACCCACGTAGCCTTGTAATGAATAATTATCACATCACCGTGATTCATATAGATCATTCGAGCTACAAATGTCCTTTAATATCTAATTCGCCCTACCTCGGATTGATATATTTTTCATATATGTACCGAAAGAGAATTTTTTAGTTGATAACAATTTCGTTCCCTCATGGGATCGAACCACCGTCCAGTGGACGGGAACGAAATCAGGAACGTCCAGTGACGTTACAAGGCTACGTTGGTCAAACGTTCTAATTGCGTAACATGGTAGAGGGGGTTTCATATCGATTCTAATTACGAAAACACCGAGGTCGACGGTGAATTTGTAAGGCCAGAATCGATATAAAACTTATAGCCTCTCTGTTGCCGACTGGATAACGTCACTGGCCGTTTCCTGATTTCGTTCCCGTCCCACTGGACGGTGGGTTCGATCCCATGAGGTGACGAAATTATTATCAACTAAAAATTCCCCTTCGGTACATATATGAAAATATATCAATTCCGAGGTAGAGCGAATTAGATATTAAAGGACATTTGTAGCTCGAATAATCTATATGAATACGGTGATGTGATAATTATTCATATATATGTATATATATATATATATATATATATATATATATATATTATATATATATATATGTATGTATGTATGGTATGTGTGTGTATATATATATATATATATATATATATATATATATATATATATATATATATATATAGTGTGTGTATATATATATATATATATATATATTATATATATATATATATATATATATATATATATATATATATATATATAATATATATATATATATATATAGGCAGATAGATAGATAAAGGTGATGCCACAGAGGAAAATGTAAAGACGAGTCAGCCAAGATCTTTCGGTCTACACGACCCATTACTTAGGCACAACCTTTACTTATTCATAGAATCACGTTTTTATATACTTCGTGATGAGTTATTCATATATATATATATATATATATATATATATATATATATATATATATAATATATATATATATATATATATATAGAGAGAGAGAGAGAGAGAGAGGAGAGATAGAGAGAGACAGAGAGAGAGAGATAGAGAGAGAGATAATTCTCATATACAAGGTAGTCGCTGAGTTCTAGCTCCTCACCGCCTTCCCCTCCTCTAAAAGGGAGATTCCATTCTTTAGGCATGATCAAGTTGCCACTGAATACTCAAAGTACTGTTTATGACTGTTTTTTGTTTTTGTTTTTTAAATATGATTGCAGACACTTTATATCAGTCTACAGAGCCTTTGGGAATCTCGGTGCAAAAAATAAAACGGTTTGAGCTCGAGTTATGAAACTAAATTGTTGATATTTTACAGATCCCATGTTTAGTGTAAAACGAAGTTTTTTGTTTGACGCTTTTTAAAATTCAGAAAAAAACTTCGACAGTCTAGTTTTTATCACGTTACTTACCCACACTTTGTTAAGTTGATATTATACGAATTCCATGCTTAGTTTCAAACGAAGTATTGTGTGTGATGTTTTTTCAAAATTCGGAAAGTTAAGTTTTACCACGTTACTTACCCTTTGTTGCATGCTGAACAAAAAGTTATCTGACGCGAAATATTCAGTACTCACTTGATTTATTTCAGGTTATAACTGAATTTCATCGGCATGTGGAAATTTTGTCAAACTGATTTACTGAGGGTCAGTTTGCACATGTCATGGATAGCCATCATAACTATTACTAGTTTTATCGATATTTGTTTATTGCTAGAATTTTATTTAATTCAGCATTCTAGTTGAAAAAAATATATCTTCACCGAATACTGAGACAGAAGATCAATATCTTGATTTCTATTTATTTTCATTATTAAACTTATAGGGAGATTTTTTAATTTATTGCTTGGTAGTGTGTAATGTTTTTACTTCTATGCATCTTGTTTACACTATTCTAAATTTGTGCCTTAAAGCCAGTGTTTAGTTTTTTTTGAACTTCTGGGCAATTGTTTTCGCCTCTTCAGCCGACCAGCAAATAGGGGTCAATGTATGAGTAGTGATCAAGTTTTTCATTCCACTTTACAAAAGAATATTGAAGATAGCTATTTTGATGTAACATGAAATGGATGTTTATAATAAACACACAGGTTTCACCTTACACATACCCTCTTTTTTTTTTTTAGTTAGACTGGTCATACAGATGCATTGGTGACAAGTTGACTATAACCAAGAGACGTCTGCCATGTGGCCTTTCTCTGGCCTGCACCTTTCCAATGACTCCATCGACGGTAACACTGAGCTATCAAGAGAGTTTAATAAGTTAATGCCGAATCTGCCGCACTTGTTTACCATAAAAAAAAATGCGGGTGGGTGGGGGGGGGGGGGGGGGGGGGTTTGTGGGGGGGGGGGGGGGGGGTGGGGGGGGGGGGGGGGGGGGGGGGGGGGGGGAAAGAATTGTACTCCGTTTCGGAAAACAATCATTCACCTTCACCATGATAGCTCAGTGGTTACCGTCGACTGGAGTCTTTGGAAAATCCTTCGGTAATAATATCCCCTCGTAATATTCCCGAAATAGCGTGAATTGGATATTAAGCGTCATCTGTAGCTTAATGAATATATATATATATATATATATATATATATATATATATATATATATATATATATATATATATAATAATAAAAATAACGAGTATGGCCAGCAGAAACTTCAGCATTTTTTCTTCGTTAAAACTTTATTTTCATCGAACGCCTTACGTTACGGGATACAAATCCCTCTTCAGGGCTAAAACAGGAAAAAATTAATTCTATACATTAAATCAGACTAAAATGGGGTACAGTAATAAATTATGCTATTTAAAAAAAAATAAATATATATAGATTAATTAACAATATATCAGTGAAATTCGAATTTTATATAAAAGTAAGACGGTAACTAATTGAATTAGAGATCGACAGTAAAAAGCAAAGCTACTAAGTACAATGACACTTCAAAATAAATAAACAAACAAAACACTTAAAAAACACAAACCACACGTGAACAACTAAGAAAATTACGTTATTACTAAAAACAGGAGAAAAACATTGAATCGTAACAGGCAAAAATTTCTGTTTATGATTACAAAGGAGAAAAATTAAAGAAAAAAATATATATATATATAAAGGCGGACACAAAGCAAAAAATAGCGAAACGAGAACTCACCGGTACAGAAGTATAGATAAGACTGAATTATTATTTATTTTTGACTAAAGGGGAGAGACAAATACAAAGGCGAGAAGGTAGAAAGGGCGAATGGTCTATTAAGTAATGTTCAGTTGTACAGCATTGAATGGTTGTTGAGGGTTGGTGACAATTGTTTAATGAAGAGGGACTCGAGAATGGGTAATGACCGGGTTATCTATTGCTTGGGATAAGATTTTAAAATCATTGTACTGAATGTTATGTTTACATTTTATTGCATGGTTGCGTATTGCAGAAAATTCTTTCTTAGATAAGTTATTCCTGTTCGTGACTGACACCGATGGCAGTCGATGCGAACCTTCAACAGCCGACTCGAATTACCGACATAGGTTTCCCAAATTACATTTGGGACAAGTAAACAAATATACCGTTGAAGATCGCATCAACTGCGGTAGGGTGTCCTCCTTGAACTTGAAAAGACTTCTGATTTTTTAAGGGTTTCTGGAGATAAAAAATTAAATTTAACATATGGGTACATATTGCTGAGTACGACGGTGAGCTCTCGTTTTACAAGTTTATATGTTGAACAAAAAGGCAAGGATATATACAGTTCTTTTTTAGGTACATTAAAAGTGGGTGCTTTCATCGAACGTAGGCGTTCGATGAAAATAAAGTTTTACGAAAAAATGCTGAAGCGACAATGCCATTCATTATATATATATATATATATATATATATATATATATATATATATATATATATATATATATATATATATATATATATATATATATAGTATACATATATGTATACATACATGTATATATAGTGTGGTGTGTGTTTTTATGTGTACATATATATATATATACATATATATATATATATATATATATATATATATATATATATATATATATATATATGTGTGTGTGTGTGTGTGTGTGTGTGTGTGTGGCTGCGCGCACGCGTGCATTGAATTAGATGCTGGCGGGTGTAAGGCAATTTCATTTATTTGTAAAGACGTTAATGATGAAACACCTATTTATTAACAATTAACGATAAAAACCAAAGTTTAAATGTTATCCATGATAGAACAAAAGAGAGGGAGCAACAGATGGTTGTGCTGGAGAATCCACTATTTGAAACCCCAAACCTGCCACGTGAACTAACAATAATTAATTAACGTCTGCCGCTATAATGAGCAGATGTAATATGTTTAGTATGTGTGTTTATTTGGCTCATGGATAGCAATGTACTTTATTGAGCTACCTCCTAACAAATAAGAGGTACCACGAGGGGAATGCGACATTTGGGAAGTTATTTATTTGGAAGAGGAAAAGAAAATCTTGTACCATAAAAACAGCGCGGGACCAGGATTTGACGATCAAAAGAAGCGAAAGCAACCTCAGCGAAGCAGTTTTTCGGTGGCACTACCAGGAAACCGCTCCAAAAATTGGGAGTATATTGGTTTTTTTTTTTCTTTTGCTTTTCTTGAAATCAGCTGCCGATGGACGAAGCAACCAAATGCCCTT
>NC_087204.1:90594444-90609444 GCF_015104395.2 Macrobrachium nipponense
GCACCAAGGTCATGACAAACCAAATTCCTCACTACAGCTACAATGCTCATGGATGACGAAACCAATAGTTATTCTTTGGAAGTGTCCTTCACATTTTCATAGTGCACTATCAGATCCAGATAGCATACACTCGGTTTTGTCGTCACTGAGTTTAGAGAGTCTTCGCCGACATCCACTTTTTATATCTTTCAATACTGGATCGATTTCACTCATGGCATCTTCTACCGTTTCAAGAGGAAAATACGACTGGATATATTAACAATAGCTATCGCTGTTGTCTCCGTTTTGTAGAATTATTGAAGAGAGAGAGAGAGAGAGAGAGAGAATTGTCTCACCTTCTAGAATCAGCCTTACAAGTATTCACCATTTAATTTTCAATCGAGTCATTAATTAATATAGAATACAAAAGAGACTGCTGTAGAATGATATATATATATATATATATATATATATATATATATATATATATATATATATATATATAGATATAATATATATCATATATATATATATATATATATATATATATATATATATATATATATATATATATATATATATAATCTTACGTTTTGGCAATTTCAAACCTCTCATTTTCGTTATTATTTTGTGTCTAAGACGGGTACAAGCACACGATCGTATATTCTCTGTCATAAACACTTTCTTTGTCGTAAATTGAATCCCGAGTTCAGAGAGAGAGAGAGAGAGAGAGAGAGAGAGAGAGAGAGAGAGAGAGAGAGAGGGAGGGGGGGGGGTGGAATAAACCAGGCGGGGACAGTCGTGACGGAGTCAACGGTCATCGAATTCAAACTAAAAATAACAAATGTCGATCTTATAACAAGCGAAATAAAGGCCATTATGCTTTGATACAGATAAAACGAGTGGACAGGGATTTTTTTAACGACTTTTATCAGATGTGTATTAAAACAATACGTTAATTCAGCATACGTCAGTTAACCTTACATTTACAGTACGTAAATATACATTGTAATCTCAAACATTTTGCAAGTCTTACTACGCCAGTGGGTCTTGTCCGCGTGTCTCCTCTGCTTGGGCGTGGCCACCGAGAGATAGAAGGCGTGGTCAATGGTCTGTGACCGTAGAGGTTAGAGGCCATGGTCGCGCGGTTCTTTCCTTACCCTTTTCCTCCCGGAGATAAGCGGAAAACAGTGAAGTAGCGCATTCAGGTTGTTATTCCAAAAATTAATTACAAAGTTTATAATGAAAATTTCAATAAAAAGATGAAAGTAAAACATATGTATAATAATTAAATAACTATTTATTATTATACATATGTTTTACTTTTATTGAATAAATAACTATTTATTCAATAAAGAGATACCCAGATTATGAATAGATAATGAAAGGGAACAGCAAGATTCCATGTCAATGCTTATTCTATAAACGATAGTAATGATCATAAAAATAATGATGATGATTAATACTAATTATGATAATGATAAATATATATAATAAGACAAACAACTAAATACATGTAAATCAATTTGCTAATGTTTCCAGTTTTCTTATTTTACATTCAGTTTTGTTAAAAACTTATTCTAAAAATTACAGTAATGATCATAATTATAATGATGATGATATTAATATCAATAATGATAATGATAAAGATAAATAAAACAACAAATAACTAAATTTGTGTAAATTAATTTGTTAATGTTTCCAGTTTTCTTTTTTTACGTTCAGTTTTGTTAAAAACTTATTCTAAAAATTATAGTAATGATCTTAATAATAATGATGATGATATTAGTACTAATTATGATAATGATAAAGATAAATAAAAAGACAAGTAACTAGATGTAAGTAAGTTAATTTGTTAATGTTTCCAGTTTTCTTTTTTTTTACATTCACATTTGTTAAAAGCCAGATATTCATTTTCTCTACGACAAAAATTATTCAAAAGAGAATTTGTGGCAGACCACACAAGCATATTTTCAATTTTATCTGTGATGTGGCCTGCGTCACAAGTATCAATAGCAAATCCAGCACATCATTAGCTATAGCTTTAATGTCACTGCCAATGCCACATTTCGATGATTTTTAGAGCTTAGAAAACTTTTCATTTGTGTGAGCTTTTTTTTTTGATAACTAAATATGTATACATGATAATAAAACCCGTGTAAGGGGGGAGGGGATAACGCATATCTGAGGGGGATGTCAGCGGGGGAGGGGGGAGCGGCAGTGAACCTTTCCTCCAAGCAGACGCAGTAAACAAGACCCATGCTGGGAAAACAGCAAACATCCTCCCACACAACCGAACCCCACCAAGGCCCATCCTCCTCCCCAGTGCACTTATAGGCCAGGCCGCATTGCTTTCATTACCCTGGATACGATATTCAGAAATCCGTAATTGTGATTATTGTTATTCACGCAATAATAATAACAAAATACATAGTTAATGTTATGACGTATCATACTGAGAGAGAGAGAGAGAGAGAGAGAGAGAGAGAGAGAGAGAGAGAGGAAATTGCGCTAATCCCTTCTGAGTTGACCCATGAACAAGAGGTAACAGACCCACTATAGTCTATTTCTCTCTCTAACAAAATACTAAATAATAATAATTAAGTAATATGGAAACGATAACAAGACGTGTTATTAAATAATGACAAAAGTGTCATTCTGGTGGATCTGAACAGCGGAAGTCATATGAGAGAGAGAGAGAGAGAGAGAGAGGCCACTTGAGTATGTCATTCTTGAGTTGTAGAATCCAACCTATGACAGGAAATGTTTATGGCTGAGACTACGTCGTGATGTATGCGGTGTTACGATCGTGATGTATACCGTGTATGTACCTTTACACAAACTTCAAAGTTTGTGAAAATAGCTTTGCTTCAGCGCAGTATTAAGTACCAAACCAATGTCCATCAGATATTCTACAGATTATACTAGGGAAGTATGCAGGGTTACCACTAATCATT
Organism: Macrobrachium nipponense; assembly: GCF_015104395.2. Lineage (NCBI taxonomy): Eukaryota > Metazoa > Arthropoda > Malacostraca > Decapoda > Palaemonidae > Macrobrachium > Macrobrachium nipponense. The sequence goes on from NC_087204.1 coordinate 90,597,381, forward strand.
AATTTGTGCAGATATTTACAGGGAAACATCCTGTTTTATCTCAAAATCTCGAGATGCTTGGAAAACTGCAAAGCATCAAACTATGCGAGTATTATTTTGGCATACTCCGTCACTTTTTTTTTTTGCATGGAGTAATCGTGATTATTTTAAGTTTATTAAATATGTATGTATTATATATATATATATATATATATATATATATATATATATATATATATATATATATATATATATATTGTTACGTATGAAGCCCGGCTTGAAAGGACTCCAATACGTAAACATGAATAATTGAGGGAAAAAATAGTGAATTGCTTGAACTTACCGTAAGAGAAAGAATTTAAAGTGACATTTACTCTAGAGGAAAGGTCGCCAGAAACTCAGCTAATTACTTTACAGCTATTTATTTACAAGAGGCTGCTTAACAGCCAAGGTTAAGTAAGTGCAACTGGTCCCCACATGGACTAATAATATCTCTCAAGTGAATGATAGCTGGCGCAAAATGAAATTCACAGGATAAAGCTGGTTTCAAAATCTTGCGGTAATGCAACACTTGCGGGCAGACAGACTTGACACGTGACTCAGGGAATCTGGAAAAGAATCCCAGATTACACAAGATAAAAGAAAAATGACTTCTTGCACAAGTTACGATTATTCAGTTCTCTAACACTGGGGCAAAGGACATCCGTCCTAGGTCACGACTGCAGTTGAACTGAGAGAGATACTGGTTCTCTCGGAATCACGGGGCTTCCATACACCGCCTCGGGCACTGCCTGAAAGTGATAAACACCGCCAGCAAATTGGGAAGGAAAATAGGTCTTATTGTAGAAGTCCCTAAAATCCATCTCGAGGCCTAGCTACTCTTGTGACTTGCCTATCTTACCATAAGTTGCTTTAGGAGAAGGCATGGCTGCTTCTTTTATAACTACAATTAATTAAAAACTGCGGGGAAGGCGAGGCGTTCAATAAATGTAGCAATATATATATATATATATCTATATATATATATATATATATATATATATATATATATATATATATATATATATATATATATAAATATATATATATATATATATATATATATATATATTATATGTATATATATATATATATATATATATATATATATATATATATATATATATATATATATATATATATATATATATATATATATATATATATATATATATATATATATATATATATGTAGTTCCTATCATAAACATAAATATACCTGAAGGAATTTACTAAAGTTTGTCTCTTACTTTCCTTGTGAAGCACAAGAAATGTAAGAGACAAACGTTTGTAGGTTTTGTCTATTATCATCTTTCCTCTTAAAACTTGTGAAATATACGCCCTGACTTCACGTCATTTACAATCAAACAATCAGTTTGCACTGCAAACGTTTTGTCATTATTTTACTCCACACAGCAACACCTATCTTTGCATTGCAAACGTTTTGTCATTATCTTACTCCACACAGCAACACCTATCTTTGCATTGCAAACGTGTTGTCATTATTTTACTCCAACACAGCCACACAGCAACAACTATCTTTGCATTGCAAAAGTTTTGCCATTATTTTACTCCACACAGCGACAACTATCTTTGCATTGCAAACATTTTGTCATTATTTTACTCTACACAGCAACAACTATCTTTGCATTGCAAACGCGTTGCCATTATTTTACTCCACACAACGACAACTATCTTTGAATTGCAATCGTTTTATCATTATTTTACTCCACACAGTAACAACTATATTTGCATTGCAAACGTTTTGTTATTATTTTACTCCACACAACAACAACAAATATCTTTGCATTGCAAACGTTTTGTCATTATTTTACTCCACATAGCAACAACTATCTTTGCATTGTAAACGTTTTGTCATTATTTTACTCCACAGAGCAACAACTATCGTTCCATTGCAAACACAATTTTCTTTTCAATGCAAACGTTTTGTCATTATTTTACTTCACACAACAACAACTATCTTTGCATTGCAAACGTTTTGTTATTTTACTCTTCAAAATAACTATCTTAATGCAACCATCCATATTTGTCGTCAAGTCGAGCGGGTAGCCTCGTGTGTGCGCAAACATTCATCCCTCTTTTTTTTGTCTGTCTGTCTGTCTCTCTTATATGTATATACATACATATATAGATAGATAGATAGATAGATGGAAATGTATATACATATAGTGTGAAAAAATAAATGAATAACCCATTTTTAACGATTCATCTATTTTCACAATAAACGGGAAAACATCCTATCCATATTTCATGGAAATGCATTTCGGAGCATCAGTATGAGAGACGTGCAATGATTTCGAACGAAAACTCATACTAACGAAAAATCTTTTCGAATTGAATGATTGTTGGATCAACACCACGTAAACGACTGGCCTTTATGGAACACATTCATACGACGAATGGATACACAATGTTTGTTGAAATTCATAGCATTATACTTTATAAAGGATGGCTGTATGAAAGCCGAAAACTGTTTCAAAACGCCATGAAATTATGCAAAAAATCCTAATAAGTTAACTTTCATGTGCAAAAATTAAATTAGCCATTGTCTAAAAGGGATTTATGATCCATAAACAGAAACGCCTGACAAAATTCTGTGGCAGAATTTTGTCCACAAAATCGAGAAATGTGAGAGAGAGAGAAAAATGCATCAGGCCGTGGCTGGGGTTCGCTGGGTCTGTTACCCTTGCGATTTGATTCCATTCCAAGACATTTCAATAAGGAATATGGCCACACGTTCTCTTTTTCTTAAAAGCCTAAGGATGCGATATCATGGGAATATCGAAAAGAGATTTCAGACCATTTGTCGCTGGGCATTTTGTAGGAAGTGATTTCAGCAACAACAGCAGCAGTGAGGAATGATATTTTCTAATTCTACAAATGAAGCAAGACAGAATTATATCGTATGTTGAATGTAAAAGGATGTTTTCTGATGTCTGAAAGATGGAAGCCAGTTTGTTTTATGCTGCCTAGAAACTATTTTCAGCGCTCATTCACTATCGCTTATTTCACCAGATTAAAGAAGAAAAAATCAGCTAGATACTACAGGACAGAGGCCTCAGTGCATTTCGTTTACCTGACGCTGGTAAATGCACTTACTGAAATTTATCATATTTCTTTTCAGTAGTATTGACCCATCAAGAAGTACTTGAATTCGCTGTTAGGAATCAAGACAACTGCGCCTCAGTGGCGTGGTTGGTATGGTGCTGGCGTCCTACCTCGGTGGTCGCGGGTTCGATTTTCAGCCATTCCATTGAGGAGTGAGAGATGTGTATTTCTGGTGATAGAAATTCACTCTCGACGTGGTTCGGAAGCCACGTAAAGCGGTTGGTCCCGTTGCTGAATAACCACTGGTTCCATGCAACGTAAAAACACCATACAAACAAACAACTACGCAGACCCAGTCAGAAAAACAGATGGCTGATATTGGCCAAATAATTTTTTTTTTATCGAACAAGTGATAAGTTTAACTAACGTCAAGAGAACCTTTCGTAATGTATCACATTGTCATACTAATGAGGTTAAAATTCATCAACATATTAATGGAATTTAAGCTGTAGATTGTGAAGGTGTGTTCACATCATTTATATTTGCATTTATATCAATGATTACTTTTCTGTCGTTTTGTTGCCCACCTCTGAAGAGGATAAACAATTTTTACCGAAAAAACCGCTATCAAGCAAATCAGTAAAATTAAAAATTTGTAAATCAATTATTGAAGAAACATGAGCGAGAATATTATTCATACAATTGTTAAAATTTTGCCGTTTGCTAGACCTCAACTTACTTATATATATATATATATATATTATATATATATATATATATATATATATATATATATATATAATATATATAATATATATATATATATATGTGTGTGTGTGTGTATATATATATTTATATATATATATATATATATATATATATATATATATATATATATATATATATATATATATATATATATATATATATATATATAATATATATATATATATATTATATATATATATATATATATATATGTTATATAGATATATATATATATATATATATAATATATATTTGTTATATAAAAGAGTTGCTATAATTAATAATATGTTTAATATGCCTTTATGATGTGATGTGCTGTGACTTTTTTAGAATGTGCAGACTTATCATTTTTAACTTCCCATGGAGACAGTCCGGGCAACAACCTAGGAATGCTGATATCTCCTTTTTGGGTGGTATGATGTTAAAGTTCCTTACCTAGGCATATCAGTGTCGTGAGGCTATTGTTCAAGGTGCCTTTGAAAATTGGCTACGACCAGTTACTTGGGGCTTTGACGAAGAGTGTGAATTCATGTGACATGTACGAACTATGTCCATTTTTAATGGTTTGGTTAAGCCAAGAACTAGGGAGACAGTTACGGGGAGGAAAGGCAGAATGCTGGGATAGCTCTGCGAAAGTTATATTTGTTTCAGTGTTGAAATTCCAAGCGGTAATGGGCGGTTCTAGTGAGGGGACCGAGTGTCCTAGTGAGGGGACTGAGTGTCCTGTGTGGAGGGAACTATAATATTTTGGAGAAGAGATAATTGGTGTGACTAATTACTGATTGAGACTATATAAATACCGGGGGGTTATCTGAGTTGGTTGTCTGTGAGACTTGAACTATTGTCATTCAATTAATTATCCTGTAAGAACCTGAATTATTCAAATAGTACTTTGCTTTGAATAAACGTATATATTTTTTTAACTCCGACTCTGATTTGATGACCTGATGGAATGGAGAGAGAGAGAGAGAGAGAGAGAGAGAGAGAGAGAGAGAGAGAGAGAGAGAGAGAGAGAGAGGGCTTTTACAAGTGATCACTTTGAGAGAGAGAGAGAGAGAGAGAGAGAGAGAGAGAGAGACGAGAGAGAGAGAGAGAGAGGGGGGGGAAGGGGGTGGGGGGGGACTGAGTGTAACTAGTTCGCCTTACGCTATGGCTAAACGCATACCAAATATGTAAATAGCGGGGTGGCGACGCTCCTCGCTGTTAATAGTGGTGGGCAGCGGTGGTCAAATGAAAAAGCCTTTTGTGAGATTGGTATCAGCTATAAAATGCTTTTTTCAGAGTTTCTGATTGTGGGAATGTGTTGTATTTCAGTTGATAACTTGTGGGGGTTAAGGTTTGTCCATCCGTTAGCGGTGGTACTGAGCAAAGGGAATTGAACTGGACTCAGCATTTTGCCCAGGGCGAGAAGCCTCAAGGGGTTGGGCACAGTCAGTTAGAACTGAGAGTTTGTGAAAGCGGTTCCCGAGACTTCCGCGAGTGTGTGTATTTGCATGTTACTGCGCATTCAGTTTTGCGGTTGAGTTTTCTTTCATTGTGAAGTGGTGAGTGTTACGAAGTGTTTTTTTTTGGGACCTGGGGGTTTTTGTTTGAATCATTTTGTGAGTTGTGGGATTGGTTTAGGATACCACATTTTTTTCCCCATAGGAGTAGCAGAAAGTGATGTGTTTTCTTTATTGGGGCATGTTTAGAAGAGACGCATTCGTCTTTGTTTAATAAATGTGTGTGTGTATGAATTGTTTTCATACATCCAATACTGTGGTTTTGCTTGGAGAGAGAGCGCCCGCTTGTTCTTACGCGCTCAGCACATTTTCTGCTGAACCGACTCAGATGGGTATGGCAAGGGGAGGGTAGTAGTGGTCTGCCTTGGGGGTACTCAAACACTATTCAGGGTGGTGTTCTAATGCTCAGAGGAGGGTGAAACTCTTTTTTTTTTTTTTAGTGGGGGGGTGAACTCCTTCTTTTTTTTCTTTGTGTCGGGGTATTGGGGGAAGAATCTGGCCTTGGATAATGTATTTCCAATGCCACAGAACATCAGCTGATAATGATTGGTTGATGATGTGAGATGCCCGTAGGGTTCTTTTTTAGAAAGAGATTTTCTTTTTCTTGAGTGAAGAGAAAAGGAAATGATATACATATAGGATGTGGTGTAAGTTTTCCTTATGCTTTGGAAGGCATAATTATAATGGGGACACAGTGATTATTTTTTTTTTAATAGAGATTTGGTTAGTGTTGGGGAGATTACTTTAAAATGGTGCTGAGTGAATGGTGATGCCCGGTGATTGCTGACTGATGATGATTGCTGACTGATGTTGTCAGGTGGTGTCGCCATTGGTGGTGGATGGGTGCCTGTGTTGTATTTGGTGTATACTGGGGAAATGGTGTTGATTGTGGGTGTGGCAATATTGGTGTATACTGGGGGATTGGCAATATTAATGCCCTTACTGGAGATATTTTACTGGAGAATTATTATTATTATTGTCATTACTTGAGAGATTTTACGGGAGAGGTACTTAAGTAGAATTATCATTATTTGAGATATTTCTTGGGAGATTATTTTATAATTATTACAGATAATTATTTGCAGGAGAATTATTATGATGGAGAATTATTACAATGAATTATGGGAGAAGTCTTGTGGTTATTTATTTATTGAGTTTTTATGAATGACTGGAGAATATGTCAGTGGTTTTCGGGTGATGAATCTGGCTGAATTTTTTGGTGAATTGTGTTGAATTTTGCTGAACTTCTGGTGAATTTTGTGCTGAATATTTGGTGAATGGGCAAGCATTAACATTGGTGATAATTTTTATACTAATACTGGTGATTTCTTTTATATTCTAACATGGGTGTTGTAATGCTATCAAGGGTGGTGTTGTTTTTTTTTAATTTGGGAGGAACTAATGACACATTTTATTTTGTATTTTCTTTTTTTTACGAGTTCAGCAGATAATTGCTTGACATCTACGTGAGTCACGGGGATAGTTAACAGTGCCGTTGATTTTTCTTTTTTCCTTTTTTGGAAGTTAGCCATCGCTGACATAAGATTTTTATCATGGGTGAATTTGAATTTATTTTTCCTCTCCAGTGTGTGTGAATTTTTTTTAATATCTCAGTTCGTGACTTAGAGTCATTGTTCGGGAAAGTGTTTATGATTTCAACCTTTAGATGCTGCAGAGAGATTTATGGGAGAATTTTTGCATTTTTTTTAATGCATACGAAGTGACACTACTTTTTTTTTCTGGATATTTATGTTCCAGAAGTTGTGGGTTTCTTGCACAATACCTTTGTTGTATTTGTGACAATTTTGCCAGAGATAGGAAATTTGGCTAAGTTTCTAGTGGCGTATGCCGTAGTGCTTATGGAGAAGTCTTTACTTAGACAATGAATTTGGAGTTTTGTTATAATGAGTTGTGGCACATTGGGGATTTTTTCTAGAATTTCCCGGACAATTTTATTTGCCGAGTTTTTGGCTTTTCTCAGCAGTTATGCTAGACAGAGAGTTTATAGTTTTTGACTATAACATTGAGTTATTTTCCTGAAGAACTGGAGATATCATTTGAGATATATAATTTTGGAGATATAATATTTTTGGCCATTTGATATTTTTTATTGTGTTGTAGATATAATTTCCACAGTTTAGGCCTATGGTGGTAAGAGCTATGCTTAGTTCAATTATTTTGCAGCCATCTTTGTTGCAAATAGAGACACCTTTTTGAGGAGATATGTGGCAATATTTTTTGAGTGTGTCAGCTAGATGCTTTGAGTGCATTTTTTGAAGATGGAGTTACATTTTTGATTTTCCTGCTTGGAGATATAATATTTTTTGGAGACTTGTTTTATTCCTCATGGAGTTATTGGTGAAATAGAGATAAGTATTTTTTGTTTGCCGAAATAGAGGTGAATATTTTTTGTTACAGGTGTGGTGGTTTTATTAACATGTGGTTTTGGGGAAATAAGAGGGAATATGGTGGTGTAGTTATTAATTAAATGGAGGAAATATTTTCATCATTGGGGTGGTATTATTATTAAGATGGTGATATATATATATATAATATATATATATATATTCTATATATATATAATATATATATAATCTATATATATATATATATATATGGAGATGGAATTAATCTTAGGGGGTGACATTTTTCGAGCCAAGAAAAGAGTTCTGTGTTCCTTTTTGGTTCCGTGACTAATTGGAAGCGAGTGGCATTACTGCATTGTGGTCCTATAGAGATGTTATTTTTGTAGGCATATAATTGCTGAATTACGAGTTTATCGTAGTTTTTTTTTTTTATCCTGGATAGGTGATAATTTTTTTTTTTTATATAATTGGAGAGTTGTCTTTGAGACAAATTTTGAACACCTTAGATATATCCTGGAGATAATTTTGTGAAATGTGCTGATATCATGTCAGTATAGAACATTTTTTTGAGAATCATGGGTTTCTGAAGTTGCGAGTCTGATTAGACATTTTTATGCCACAGTTCGAGCACACATGTCCGCAGGTGGATTTTTTGCTGACAACGCTGTGATGAGTCCGATGTGCTGACTCTTTTCCTCTAGTGGTGATTGCTCAGAGTTTTTGCAATATCTGGAAATGTTGACCATAGCATTTCATGAAAGTGCACGTGTGAGAGGTTGCTTTCTGGCCGTGTCCGATAGCTTGAAAGTTGCGATGGGAAAATTCCGTAACTATGCATATTGCATTTGTTGGGGAAAACGCGGGGTTATGTACATCATGCATATGTTATGCGATTTGTGATTGGGGAAGTTTACTTGTCATTATCTTTTTTTTATTTTTGTTTTTTTCCTTTTCTTATGAGAGATGTAATTGGGGATTGAACTTTAAATAACATTTCTTTTGGATGGGAGATGTAATTTATCAGGTTTGTCATTTACATAAATGGGCGTTTTGAGATTAATTATGTGAGTAGTGAGGAGTTTTTGCTGTTAAACATTGAAGAGTTTTTACTGATTTTGTGGGTTGTTGAAATATCAGAGCTTGAGAGAACATTTTTGATTTTTGGGGCTGGGCTTGTTATGTGATTTTTTTTTTCCTTGGGCTCATTACTTTTTTTTTCTCTTTTTTTTACTTGTGAGACTTTGAGTTTGAAATGTGAGTGCAGAAGTCCGTGGAGTTTACTGTGAGTCCTGGGTTGTGTGTGCTGGTGTGTGAATTTGGTGAAGTTTTTTTTAATTGTTGGAGAATTAAGTTAGAGAACTTAATATTGTTTTTGAGGAGTTGTGATAATGACTTATGATTTAGTGGTCATATTAAATGGAGTTAATTGAGAGATGTTCACTTAGTATTTCTGAATTTTTGTGGTCATTATTTGATAGTAGTATGTCTGGGGTTAATTTTCTTTTTTGATTGACCGATGACTTGACTGACATACTTAAACACACCATAATCGTCGTTCCCTGACGCTAGCAAGACGCCCACCAGCCGTTGCAGAGATGTTGCTGTCGTTTGCCCAGGGTACTTACGAGAGTTTCTACGAGTCTAGAGAGTTCTACAGCACTTTTGGGTCTACAGAAGCCGTTAGATGTCTTCTACAGGGAGAAGTTTCGCCTTCCTACAGCGTATTTTTTACGAGTTGCAGTTGCAGACAAAGAGGGATATTCAAGAATCCAAAATGAGAAAAGTTTATACACCCAATTGTTATTGGAGATGAAGCGTGATAGACATTACTTTGTGCTACCAGAGACGTGCAGTTATTGCTATATTTTGTTTTGAGCCGGCCAATGTGTTTTTTTTTTATATATTGAGCGGTTTTATGTGGCCTGTGGCTAGGCAGGTGCTGGCAATTCTAGGTGGCCGAGCATCTGTTATATAAAAGAGGGCTATAATTAATGATATGTTTAATATGCCACATTTATGTGATGTGCTGTGACTTTTTTTAGAATGTACAGACTTATCATTTTTAACTTTCCTTGGAGACAGAGTCTGGGTGACAACCTAGGAATGCTGATATCTCCTTTTTGGGTGGTATGATGTTAAAGTTTCTTACTTAAGCATATCAGAGTCGTGAGGCTATTGTTCAAGGTGCCTTTGAAAACTGGCTACGACTAGTTACTTGGGGCGTTGACGAAGGGTGTGAATTCATGTGTACGTGCACGAACTATGTCCATTCTTAATGGCTTGGTTTAGCCAAGAACTAGGGAGACAGTTATGGGGAGAAAAGACAGAATGCTGGGATAGCTCTGCGAAAGTTATATTTGTTTCAGTGTTGAAATTCCAAGCGGTAATGGGCGGTTCTAGTGAGGGGACAGGTCCTGTGGGGACTGAGTGTCCTGTGTGGAGGGAACTATAATATTTTGGAGAAGAGATAATTGGTGTGACTAATTACTGATTGAGACTATATAAATACGGGGGTTTATCTGAGTTGGTTGTCTGTGAGACTTGAACTATTATCATTCCATTAATTATCCTGTAAGAACCTGAATTATTCAAATAGTACTTTGCTTTGAATAAACGTATATATTTTAACTCCGACTGATTTGATGAGCTGATGGAATGGAGGAGAGAGAGAGAGAGAGGAGAGAGAGAGAGAGATAGAGAGAGAGAGCGACTGAGTGTAACCAAATATGTAAATAGCGGGGGGGCGACGACGCTCCTTGCTGTTAATATACATATATATATATATATATATATATATATATATATATATATATATATATATATATATATATATATATATATACATTTATCACACATATACACAGGTGAAAAATATTAGGCGAGGTGTAGGTCCTAACGGTTTCGACTTTACTTCCAAGCCATTGACGATGGTTTAAAATTAAGTCGAAACCAGTCAGAACCTACACCCCAACCTCTTATTTTTCACTTGTATATATATATATATATATATATATATATATATATATATATATATATATATATATATATAATATTTAGTGATACAGGGCACAGGGAACTGCTCCAAGCAACATAATCAGAGGAAGACGGACGAAGCCACACATCACTAGGCTGTCTTTTTTATTATTTTGCCGACGTTTCGTAATATTTACAGAATTACATCTTCTGGGCTGCACATAAGAAAAGATAAAAACATTCCATTTAGTTCCTTGCTGTCTCACTCTAGGTTGGTTTGTTTTTATTTTCATTTATTTCATTTTAACTCGGTTGTATTTTAAATGAATTTTTAGACTATACTTTTAACTATTCTTTATGTTTTTTATCTTTTCTTATATGCAGCCCACCAGAAGATGTATTCTGTAAATAATTACGAAACGTCGGCAAAATAATGAAAAGACAGCCTAGTGATGTGTGGTTTTCATCCGTCTTCCTCTGATTAGTGCTTGGAGTAGTTCCCTGTGCCCTGTATCACTAATATATATATATATATATTATATATATATATATATATATATATATATATATATATATAGATATATACACATATATCTATCTATATATATATACATTATATTATATATATATATATATAATATATATAGTTTATATATATATTTAGTGATACAGGGCACAGGGAACTACTCCAGAACAATATATAAATATATAATATATATATATATATATATATATATATATATTATATATATATATATATATATATATATATATATATAGTATATATATATATATTATATATATATATATATATATATTATATAATATATATATATATATATATCAGCTCTGATATTATGATATTACAGCAACTCACAAAATCAGCAAAAATCTCCAAGATTTAACAGCAAAAAACACTTTACTGCTCATATAATTAATTACAATGAGACTTAATGTCAAACGCCCATTTATATAAATCACAACCCCGATGAATTACATCTCCCGTCCAAAAAGAATGCTATTTAAAGCTAAATCCCCAATTACATCTCCTGCGTGAGGGAAAATGAAGAAAAATAAAAAAAAAGATCAATCACAAGTAAACTTCCCCAACACAAAACACACACACACACACACACACACACACACACACACACACACACACACACACACACACACACATATATATATATATATATATATATATATATATATATATATATATAGTATATATATGCTTAAAAATCACGGTGGATGCACGTGACTTCATTAAATGAGCGAATACTATCATGTTCCTGTGGTTCGCTTAGATATATATATATATAGATAATTTTTTATATATATATATATATATATGAATATATATATATA
>NC_087204.1:90639444-90649444 GCF_015104395.2 Macrobrachium nipponense
TCTATAAACTCTTCATCATGCACAGATATTTTATGGAGGAATCGTCCTTTTGTAACACTGCTTCTCGATAAGTCATAGAAATAAAAGTAATTGCATGGCTGTAATAACTTGAACATATATTTTGCTCTCTATATTATCTCATACCATTGCTCCCCTGAAAATCTTCGTAATTTAAATGGTGTGAACATGTTAACAAAATTAATCGGTCTAATAATTTACGGTGTATATCATGAGCATATATAACAAACATCCTCCATTTAAACTTTGTATATCATGAGAATATATAACAAACATCCCCCATGAGTAAGGTCGCTATCAAAGAACGTGGTTAGAATATTCTTTTCAATTTAGGATGAGGATGAGATGCCGTGGCAAGTAAATTACTTAATCCTTTGGAATAAACACCGCTGACCTGTGTTCACATGGACTCCTTTGTAAAATGTGTGAATTTTTTTTGTATATATTAATAGTTCTCATAAGCACACTTTAGACTTAGACGGATATTGAATAGCATTGAAATTTATTAGAGGCAAAAAATGGTCAAGCATCCCAGAATTGATTTAATTTGGTTTAAATATATTCGGTATATGAAAACCATTCCGTGAGTGAATTCCCACCCAAATTGATTCTGATCCTTTGAAAGAAAGAAAAGAATAACGCACTTTTATATATTTGAATATAATTTCTTCTATGCCATGGGGAAGTTCCGCATATTGTCTGTTGTGACGACCTTCAACATTTTTCTCTCCACGAAAGCTCGATGAATTAATGAGTTGGTGGGCTGTTATGCTCTTCGTATTTCATATTTCATTGCCTTTCTGCGCACCGGAAAATCAGGATTGAATTCCGCCCATTGTTTGATATTAAAGGATTTCTCATTCTACCTTCGCTCGACAAATGCGAATGGGAACACATCCACTCAATTTTATAACTGTGGTTTTTTTTTAATTAAATAATTTTGGAAAGAATTTCCGAACTATCGAATGGAAGTTTTTATCTTTTTTTATTTTTTTTTTTTTTTTTTTTTTTTTTGTTTTTTTTTTTTTTTTTTTTTTTTTTTTATTTTTTTTACAAAGTTTGTTGGATTCTTACATTTATGTTTTAAATTCGAATTTTCATTTCGTTGATTTATATATACCCTAGTTAAGACCTAATATTTATCAAGAATATTGGTTGGATATAAGACCTTTTTGAAAGGTCATGAGTAATGTTTCTTACAATTCTTGTTGTTTTACGTGGCTTTTATACTTGTGATTTCATTATTTTTTTTGCATAGGCCTGCAAAAGAAATCATGGAACCGAGATCCAGTGGGCTTTGAGCAAAGAATACTCTATGATAAAAAAAAAAGTGAGACTAATAAATAATGAAAAAGTCGCATTCGGCAATAGATGTTTTTTTCTTTCTTCTTTTTTGGCCTTTAATAAAAACACAAACAAAAATTTAATCTTGAAATATGTAAATTGCCATAATTTCTCCGTTTTATCATCTACCTTTATTATTCATGATAGAACGATGTAGGGAGACATTTTCAAAATTTCATGAATGAGAGTAATGCCGACATCGCGGAAGCGGACCACAAAAATCCTTAGTAGATACGCGAAGGTAAGCTGATATGAAACAGTTTTGCTCTTCAACCATCAATCCATATTCACTTAAACACTAAGCAGAAATAAATATTTTACATTTGAAAAAAGGTCGTCCGAAGGATTCTTCCAGAAATTATAAATATATATCCGACTGCGATTCCCTCTTAGAGTTCTGCGGATTTAATGGTTATAATCGCTTCTGATGAATTACTGTTTATTCTCTGAAGCGCCGAATTATATATATATATATATATTATATATATATATATATATATATATATATATATATATAATATATATATGTGTGTGTGTGTGTGTGTGTGTGTGTGTGTGTGTGTGTGTGTGTGTATAAACAAGTGAGCTGACTTGTACCTACAAATCAAGACGGTTTCCACATCTAAGCATACGAGATTCGACACCTATATATACGAGCATAAAATCCTCAGAAGATGAGATCGGCTGAAATCAGAGAACCGAATAAAATACTTGGAGCCTAATCATTATTATGCAGGGCGAACGATCGTAAATCTCTTTTCAGTAACTTTTTTGTACTGATTATTTGTTGCTGCATTATCGCGTAACCTGATTAATGAAGACTTCAATGTTCAATAAAAGTAACCATATCCTCTTGGAACACTTTTTAAAGAAAATTATTATTATTATTATTATTATTATTATTATTATTATTATATTATTATTATTATTATTATTATTATTATTATTATATTATTATTATCTTAATCACATATAATGTAAGAAGTGAAATTTGTAATATAAGTGTGACTAAGGAAAAGAATAAATAAATAGATACATAATAATGACATAAAACTTTGTGTATTTGTGTATTGATTTTCAAATTCCACATTTTTTATTGAGATCAACACTAATAATTCATGAAAAAAAAGATTTTTTTGACTTTGGAGATATTAAGGAACACGATGACGCTATTGTAGGTAGCTAAGTTGCAGGAGCCCTTATTGTAAGCACCAAGAGAGAGAGAGAGAGAGAGAGAGAGAGAGAGAGAGAGAGAGAGAGAGCAGCTTACAACGGAAGGATAGGGAATACACAGGAAATATATTGCATTTTACTCAATCCCGTCGAAAGTTACCCGGAATTAGAAGTGTTCCGATGATGAGTTTAGTGTTCTAAAGAAGAAATATTCAGTAAACAATAATTATTTATAAAATTTCATTTGTTTTCTCCTTTTCCTCTCAAGGTCAAGTGGGTAAGATTAATCTAACTTGCCATAATCGAGTGTAAGGTTTGAATCGTTCAGTTGCTCTAAGTTTTTTATATTACTATATACTACTTATATATTTATATATTTTTAAATAGTATATATATATAGATAATAGATAGATATACATATATATATAATAGATAATAGATATATATACACAATTATAGTTATTTATTTATCGATATATAAGATAATAGATATTATATATAATGTAATATTTATAATCATATATACAAGTATATATATTATATATATATTATATAATATACTATTATTTATATATAATAAACTAATTTCATTAATATATACATATATTTATAATTATTAATATATATAATATATAATAATAGATATATATATATATTACTATATATTTAGATATTATTATATATATATTATATATAATATATATAATTATATAATATATATATTATATAGATATATATAATAATATATATACTATTAATAATTAATAAATAATATAGTATTTTATATAATAATATTATATTATATATATATAATATATATAATAAAATATAATTAAAATTTAAAATTTATTTTATTTATATATATATATTATATTATATATATATATATATAGATAGATATATATATAATATATATATATATATATGGGCCTTTTATCATCATATTATACGATTGTATTAAAGTACCGGATATTCACACACACGCACACACCCACACACATTATATATATATATATGTGTGTGTGTGTGTGTGTGTGTGTGTGTATATATATATATATATATATATATATATATATATATATATATATATATTATATATATATATATATATATATATATATATATATATATATATATATATATATATATATATATATATTGAACATTGAACAGAGAAAACATTACACATAAATTCTCTTCGTTCACTTTTCATAAGCGAAAGCCTTTTGGCATATTTTCTTTTGCCCCTCCCCCCCCCCCCCCCCGAACAAACTTTCAACCTTGTTTTTTTCTCTGCTTATGCTCGATGAATTAATGAGTAGTATTTGTGGGATGGTGGACTGATTTCCGTGTTTCATATTTTATTTCCTTCCTGTGTGCCTGAAAATCAGGATTGGATTCTGCTTTTTCTTTGACATCAGATGAATTTTCATTCAGCTTTTTTCGCAAAATTGGAATTTGAATACAATGCCAAATTTTATAACTGTCAATATTATTTTTGTTTTAGATTGAATATTTCGGGACATGGTTCAGAAACACAATTGGATTAAATTTATGTATTGATTTATCTTAGTAATAAGTTGTTTTGTTTTTGTTTGGTTAATGTAAATGATAATTTCAATAATTTATGTACTGAACTGATTAACGAATTTCGTGATAGGTCTTGGTAAGTAATGTCTCATGTAATTTCTCTACTCTTCATGGTGTTAATGTTGCCATGCGCTCTGCATCATCTGCCATTGGCAATTTAGACCATATGCAAAATACTTTAATGGGTGAGTAAGTACTGTAAGTAAGTCCTCAGAATAGTTCAATATATATATATAATATATATATATATATATATATATATATATATATATATATATATATATATACATATGTGTAGTGACTTACCTCAATGTTTGAATCCCTTTAGCTTTATGATTTGCTTGTTACTATATTAAATCAATCAGTTGATTAAAGGTAAACTATATAGTATATATATATATATATATATATATCTATATATATATATATATTATATATATATATACATATATATGTGTGAGTGTGTTTGTATATATATATTATATAATATATATATAATATATATATATATATAGAGAGAGAGAGAGAGAGAGAGAGAGGAGAGAGAGAGAGAGAGATACAAGATCCAGTAGGCTTGGAGCAGAGGAAGTTTTTGTATAATAGGAAAATTTTGAATCTTCATAAAAAATGATAAATTTGCGTTTGAAAATAGACACTGTGCCTCCTTCCGCATTGTAATGAAAATAACAGTAAATAGTCGTTTTATTCTGAAATATGTATTGTGCTGTAATTCCCCGACCTATCATCTTTTAGCGTTCATGGTAAAATGATATAGAAAAACATTTGGAAAGTTTCATGAATAAGAAAAATGTTGCCGACACCAAAAAAGCGGAGCTGCACAATGCTTGGTATTTATTCAAAGGTCGATGTCATGCGAAACAATTTTCCTGTTTAACCATTAATCTGGATACACTCGAACATAATAACAGAAATAAATATTCGATTTTTGATTGAAGGTTATCCGAATGATTCTTCCAGAAGTTGCAAATGACTCTTCAGCTGCCATTCCCTCTTAGATTTCTGTGGATTGAAGGATTCATAATCTTCTCTAAAGATTTACTGTGCGTTCTCTGAAGCACTGAATTCTATATGAGCGTTAATTTAATACCCAGGGAATAAGAGTGGGCTTAAACCAGAGATACATGAATGAAAAAATGTGAAGTGATCATTATGATGTTGGGAGAACGATCATAAGTCTCATTTCAGGTAACTTTTATCCACGGCAATTTATTTATTTATTTATTATTTTACGGTCGATCAACGCCTTTCAAGTTATAAACCCAGTGCTTTAAGAACTACCGTGGTATTTGACATTCATTTTGTTTCATTGACTTTTCCAAGATCACGAATTTCGAATTATTGGCAGGTGGCTACCATGTGGGTTATGTATGAAGTATCATGCGCAGTTATATTACTGAGGAATCATCCATTTGAAAATAAAACATATTGTATGACTGTATCGAGATTGCTTATAATTATTGTTAATTGGTAATTATCTGCTTTCTACATATATTATTTATATCACAACTACTATTTACAGTCTAGTACTTCAGATGGTATTAGCTTCAAATGAAATATGTTCAAAATAATCGGACTAATAATGACCATGCATTTATAATATGTATTTAACTGAATGATATATATATATATATCTATATATATATATACTAGATATATATATATATATATATATATAGTATATATTATATATATTTATAAATATATATATCTTTATATAATAAATATAGATAATATATACGTGTGTATATATAATAGTACATAAATAAATTATATATATATAAATTAAATTATATATATAATATATATATATATTTATATTTTATAATTATATTATATATATATAGATATAGCTATATATATATATATAATAGAAAATATTATATAATGTATAGTATGTATGTATTATGTATGGTATGTATGCATGTATGTGTATGTGTGTTGAACTCTCCACCGAATTCTTGAAGTTTGTAACCCTGTTATGTAAAGTTAGAACCTATTTCAGGAAAAGTATATACATATATACTATATATATATATATATATATATATATATATATATATATATATATATCTTATCCCCCCCTTTTTTGACAAAACTACACAAACTGAAACCCTTACCTGTTGACAGCGGGCACCCTCTATCTGCAAACATGTCATCAGGCTAAGGAGCTCACATAAATACAAAAATATACTATTTATTACCCAAAGCAGATGAACATAGAATAGAGTAAATTGATTAATAAGTCATAGTGATAAAATCCAAGTCTGCCCCACAAAGAAAACTATTTTGTTATCATTCCACTCTCCTGGCTAAGTATTCACTCCCAGACCCAAAATGTCAACTGTTTCATTGTAGTAGTCAAGATAGAAAATCCTGTCTCTAATATCATGGAATAGAGCCCATCTGTAAATAAAGATACATAACATAATATTAAGTTAAGAGATACACCTCACACTTCTCTCTTTTCAAAGGCAACTGTTTCTAAGTCATTTAAAATATGTGCCATACCTTTATGATGGGGTTTTCTCCGACACCTTGCGTTTACTCAACCGTCTTCTTTCCTATCACAAAAGGAATGTGTCTTTCCCCAAGTGCCTCGGTCGGTTATGCCTGTGACATCCATACAAATGAATGTACAGTGATGCTCAAATCTCATGCAACATGATTCCATAAGATTTCGTTCAAAATTCACTAACTGGCAACATAGCAAGCTCCATATTTATCTATTATTTCAATGCGGAAACGCGATTATTGCATACAATATGGACATAATATGTTTCACAAGAGTGAAATCTGTCATATATGTCAAAACTGTAAGAAAATGTCACGTGAAGCAAATTTCAGAAAAAAACTCTACGAAACATTTTCGAAACTTTCGTTCACACACCGCTGAAGCATTTGACCAAAATGAAGTCGTCATCAAGCATCAGTTTCAAATGTTAAATAAAAAAAACGAAAAACAAATGGTCATAACATTCATAATGCTTCCAAAGCCAACATAAAATTTAAAATAGTCCTATTAGATTGCTTTTTTTTTAAACATCTCAATGCTGAACAATATGTAAATATGTATATACAAAAGTAGAACGGCGCCCACCGATATCAACGTGTGAGCGGAGCGTGTGTGACGAACTATCATTTGTGTCGGTGCAACAACACCACCACCCGTGTAACATAAGTAGGGTCTACACTGAGTAGCGACAATGAAATTATCTTGAAACACTTATTTTATATGTTACAGGATTATTGGATTTTTCATACATAATTAATTCCTATAATTCTTAAATATTTAAAAAATTATGGCATACAAGTAAATATTTGCGCCCATGCAATTATTCTTTTGTCAAAGCCAAGATATTATTCTTAGGCCTAGGTGTTAGATTTCTTTACTTGACAATTAACAGTCACATCTCTCTATTAAAAATTTCTGGCCAGAAAGCAAATGAGGTTATCTACACATTCTTGTTCTTCAAGTTACCTTATGAAAGGATAAATTATACCACCAAAAGCGAGAGAGGGACTTTTAAGAAAATAATATTTTACACCATTTGAAAAACAGCGTTCCTACGCCATGATATTAATACTTATGATATTTCGATTAATAGTCCATATTCTCCATATAATCAAAATCAATCATCTTATATTTGTCAAAGAACAGGTAATCTCTACAAATAAAAACATTAGTAACATTATATTTCAATAAAGGCTTAGATTATTCTGTTTTAGGCCTATAATTCATTTTGCAACATATAGGCAG
Source organism: Macrobrachium nipponense (assembly GCF_015104395.2). Taxonomy (NCBI): domain Eukaryota; kingdom Metazoa; phylum Arthropoda; class Malacostraca; order Decapoda; family Palaemonidae; genus Macrobrachium; species Macrobrachium nipponense. Next base: position 90,647,348 of record NC_087204.1, read on the forward strand.
CGTAAACGCAGCCTAAAAAAAACTTAACATTCAAGGAAAATTGGTTGTAATTCATATCCCGTTGTATTCGTCAAAAAACAGATAATCTCTACAAATAAATTCATTAATAACGATTATATCTCAGAAGCTTGTTATTTTTTAGGCCTATAAAACATTTTGCAACATACAGGCAGCTTAAAACACAGCCGAAAGCTTCAACATTCAAAGAAAACTTGTTTTAATTCATATTCCTACGTTTGAATATGTTTTGTTATGAACTGTTTTGAGCTTATTGAGGTCTACTGTCAATGCAGCAGACGTAATGTTGACCATTCCGAGGAGCATGTAAAGTGTGCTTTCATTGATGGCACAGCTAAACTTATCACACCGCATTTTGAACTTAGCAGCGTAAAAAAAGAAAAATCAGTTCAAATCACAAACAGATTACGAATTATACCAATGCATAAAAGGGATCATATTTATATAACCATGAGGAAAATAGGGCTAGCTGTGAATTCACAAACTGTTCGACATGTATGACATTAGAAAAAAAGTATAACACTACTTGGCAACATCACGTTGAGTCTGAGAATCTGGACGATACAAAAAGAATCATGTCGCATGAGATTTGAGCACCACTGTACATACTCGACACACCCCAAACTGCCCCTGGCAACAGTACGGACAGCCTCCGGATTAAAAATGCATACGAATCAGATTCCATCATTAAGAAGGCTGCCTCTACAGCTCAATCTGTCTCCAAGCAAGACACGATAATGTAATTTACTATAATTATATAAGAATATATATAGATATATATTATAATATTCTATATAATATACATATCTATATAATTATAGAAGATTATATACATACATACACATATATATGCTTACAATTCACAGTAGATGCACGTGAGTTCGTTATTTAAGCAAAAAATAGATATCTTTATTGAGGCATTGATAAAAATACAGTAAATAATCGCTTAATTATAACAAATGTTGTTGCAATTTCTCCGACCTATCATCTCCTCATACCTATGATTGTAGAACAATTTTGCAGATATTTTTATAGTTACTCGAAAAAGAAAAATGTTACAGTCTTCAACGCTTGTTATTCATTCAAAAGTCAACTGATGTTGCACAGTTTTGCCTTTACCCATTAATCCATATTCACTTCAACACAATAAGCAGAAATAAATGTTTTGTGAAAGGTCGTCCGGATGATTTTATCTGAAATGGTAACTCCAACTGAGATTCCCTCTCAGATTTATGTGGGTTTAATATAAAGACTGACTGTGTGCTCTCTGAAGCGCTGAATTGTACATGAGCGTGAAATATCCAGTGGAGAAGAGCAGGGCTAAAACCAAAAATCAAATAGAAACGTTAAAACCCGAGCATTATTGTATTGAGTGAATTATCACAATCTCATTCTATTCAAATTTTATTCACGGTAATTCTTCGCTGTTAGCAATCTCTCATCACCTGAGGTAATCGATATTTACGTAAATGGGGATATAATTGTTACAAAAGTAATGAAGTTTTCTTTTGAATCGTTTTTAAGACGTTATTTTTTTAAATCACATATAATTGCTGATAAGTGGAATTTGTAATGCTTTTATTGCCCCAAAAAATCAATAAGTAAAAAATCAATCCATAATTACTTATTTATTTATTGGTTTGTAATTGACATATTTTTCAGTGAGATCAACCCCTTATAAGTTATAATCTAAATGCTTCGAAAATGTTAATGCATGACATTTATCTTGTTTTATTAACTTTTCCAGCGCACTGATTGAAGAATTTTGACCTTAAGGTTGATTGATATAATTTGAATCATATAAGCTACGTATCATGAACATATGCGTCGTGGAGGCCATTAACTTTTTTAATGAGCTCCTTGTTGATATATATATAAATAAAGATAATTGTATGACTGTTTTAGGGCTGCTTAAAATCTCGGCAGTTCGAAAAAAATTCTTTTTTTTTTCCTATATAATCTTACATCGTAACTCCTCTTTAAAATCTCGTAATGTAAATGATAGTGTTAGTTTCCAATGAAACATGTTAACAAATAACTATTCCAATAATGACCGTCATCTATAGCATGTATTATATG
>NC_087204.1:90654444-90666944 GCF_015104395.2 Macrobrachium nipponense
TGTTATATATTATTTTTTTCTATTTTTCTCATTATCTGGCCCCGATTTGACCTACGCCCACGAAATAATACAGCAATGATGACGACCCCTGCTTGACGTAGACCTGATAACCCTGTTTACCAGCATACTGTTGATACCAGTAGACCAGATAAATAACACTGAAATCCTGTTTTTGAATGAAACATCCCATCCAGCATTTTTTAGAATTTCTCTAGTATGAATGTTGACAAGTTACTGAGATGCATCGCCGAGACAGTGAAGCGGATAATAATAAAATGTAATAGTATTATTATTACCAGCAAACTTATTCATACAGAAATTATATGATAAATTCGCAATTACATGATAAATTCGTAATTATATGATAAATTCTAATTATATGATAAATTCGTAACTATATGATAGATTCGTATGGACATAACTAGCCCCGTTTCTGGGCAGAACCAGCTCCGTTTCAGGGAATTCCTTCGACACCCCCACCCCTTCGGAGGGCGGGAGGTAGGATTAACCCCGATTATAAACCATCTTGGGGGTCCCCACATAACCCTGCCAAGTTTTCATGTCACTGGGCCAGCCGTTTGGCCCCGTGATTGAATAACAGACGGACGGACAGACTAAACGCCCATTATAGTAAGATTATTATTTTTTGTTTTTTATTATTGTATGATGAAAGAAAACCCTCTTTTAAACATGTTTTTAATTAAAAGTAATTGCTGCTTCAGCTTCATTCATTTTATATAGGTTCTTCTATATTTTCCTAAATATGTTTTCTCATTAATGCTTTTATTCAAAGGTTCCGTAAGCGGTAGTTAAACCTTCTGGGTATAACCCGTTAGAGTTTCTGAAGAGTAAAGTAAATTCGAATTCTGGATTCTGACTATTCCCTTGGTAGGACCGCGTCGATCCTTCCTCGGACTTCAGACATCCTCTGTTGAGGCGGAAGTAGGTGATGGACTGAAGTAGTAGGGTGAGTCCGTCTCCTTATGTACTGGCGGTGCAGCGGGGGTCTTCATGCCGCTGCTTTTATTTATTTTTTATTTGTTTTATTGTTTTCCTAATTATTATTATTATTATTATTATTATTATTATTATTATTATTATTATTATTATTATTATTGAATTTTATAACTATTTATTAATTTTGTTTATATTCTTTTTCTGTTACAGTCATCCTATTCGACTAGTTTTATTTTTTTTAATATAGTGTGGGGTTCCGGTATGCATCCTTCCTTTTTAAGAAGCCTATCACTTTTTCCTCACTATGTGTGCGGTTTCTAGGAGTACAATTTCCTTTTTTAGGGATCTTGGGATCGTTCCTAGTGTTCCTATGATTTAGGTACAATTACCACTGGCACATCCCATATCCTTTTAATTTCTATTTTCAGATCTTGATACCTATCAACCTTTTTTCTCTCTTCCTCTTCTACTTTGGTGTCCTATGGTATTGCGACATCAGAGAGTGATACTTTATTCTTGATTATGTCACTCAACGTCACGTCGGGTGAATGGCACGATATCACCCACTATACTGTTCTGATACCCTTAGTCCCACAGGTTCTTTGGCTTTGATCGTGTTTTATTATTCCTTCAGGTTGCGGTGTTCGTACCACTCGATTACTGCAAGGTAGCTGGTGTTTCTTGCACAGGCTACCTTGAAGTAATAGGTGGAACGAACACTAAGCTGAAGGAATGATAGAAAACGATCAAGCTCAGGTCCTCTGAGACTATGGCATCAGAGGATCTTTTGCTTGATCGTTATCTGTCATTCTTTAAGCTTGGTGTTCGTACCACTTATTATGCCAAGGTAGCTGTGTTTCTTGCTGTGATAAGTGGTACGAATATAGTTACCTGCTGTGTTTAGTGGTACGATCACCAACCTGAGAGAATTATAGAAAACGATCAAGGTAGCTAATGTTTCTTGCTCAGGCTCCAGTCCAGTGTTTTTGCTACTGGATCGTCCGCTTTTTTGTACTGGTTCTGTGCAAGTGCCGGACATTCGCTTGCTATGTGGTTTATGGTCTCGTTTTTCATATTACACTTCCTGCATATAGCTGACATGTTATTCCCATCTACCACTTTTTTGGACATATCTAGTAATTAGGTACAGGTCTTGTCGCACAGTTAGCATTCCGTCTGTTTCCTTCTTGAGTTCTCCCTTTCGTAGCCATTGCCATGTCCCATCGCTGGCCAGTATTTAGTCTGCCTCATGTACTGTCCGTGCATTGGTTTGTTGTACTATTCCTCTGTTCTATTTGTCATTTTCCTGTCTCTGTATATTTGTGGGTCTTCGTCTACTTTTATGAGTCCTTCTTCCCATGCCCCTCCTTAGCTACTCGTCTTCAATGGTTTTCAGATATTACACCAGTGCCCTGATTTCGATGTTGACACAGTCCTCTATGCTTACTAGCCCTCTCCCTCCTTCCTTTCATGTTATTTCTGTATTTGCTCCTAAGTGTGATGTTTTGTGAATTGTCGCGAGTTTCCTAATTGTCTGTTCTATTACTATTTCTAGTTTGATTTTTTATTATTTTTTATTTTTTATTTATATTTTATTTTATTTTTTCTTTCCAATTCTAATACTTTTATTTAAATTTTTATTATTTATATTTTTATTATATTTAGTATTATCATTATTATTATTTCATTTTTTATTTTCATTTCTTTTTATTATCAGTATTTAATTATTATTAATTTGATAGATTTTTAATATTATCATGATATTATCATGATTTTTTATTTTTATTTTTCATGAATTTTGTTTTTTATTTTTTTTATTTTTATAATTCGTTATTTTATTATTATTTTTGTTTTTATTATTTAAATTTTCATCAATGTTTTTTATTTTTAGTTTTTTATTATTATTATTATTATTATTATTACTTATTATATTATTATTATTATTATTATTATTTTTTTTTTTTTTTTTTTTTTTTTTTTTTGTTCTATCACAGTACTCCAATTCGACTGGGTGGTATTTATAGTGTGGGGTTCCGGGTTGCATCCTGCCTCCTTAGGAGTCCATCACTTTTCTTACTATGTGTGCCGTTTCTAGGATCACACTCTTCTGCATGAGTCCTGGAGCTACTTCAGCCTCTAGTTTTTTTCTAGATTCCTTTTCAGGGACCTTGTGATCGTGCCTAGTGCTCCTATGATTATGGGTACGATTTCCACTGGCATATCCCATATCCTTCTTATTTCTATTTTCAGATCTTGATACTTATCCATTTTTTCCCTCTCTTTCTCTTCAACTCTGGTGTCCCATGGTATTGCGACATCAATGAGTGATACTTTCTTCTTGACTTTGTCAATCAACGTCACGTCTGGTCTGTTTGCACGTATCACCCTATCCGTTCTGATACCATAGTCCCAGTAGGATCTTTGCATGGTTGAATAGTTTTCTATCACTAAACTCCCTCAGGTTGGTGCTATCGTACCCACTTTTATATGCAAGGTAGCTGATGTTTCTTGCACAGGCTCCAGTGGAGGGCTTTTGGGGGGGGACCACTGAATCATGCCTCTTTTTGTACTGGTTCTGTGCAAGTGCCGGGCATTCGCTTGCTATGTGGTTTATGGTTTCATTTTTCGTATTGCACTTCCTACATATGGGAGAGATGTTATTTCCATCTATCGTTCTTTGAACATATCTGGTTCTTAGGGCCTGATCTTGTGCCGCTGTATCATTCCTTCAGTTTCCTTCTTTAGCTCTCCCCTCTGTAGCCATTGCCATGTGTCATCGCTGCCTAGTTCTTTAGTCTGTCTCATGTATTGTCCGTGCATTGGTTTATTGTGCCAGTCCCCTCTGTTCTGTCTGTCATTCTCCTGTCTCTGTATATTTCTGGGTCTTCGTCTACTTTTATTAGTCCTTCTTCCCATGCACTCTTTAGCCACTCGTCTTCACTGGTTTTCAGATATTGCCCCAGTGCTCTGTTCTCGATGTTGACGCAGTCCTCTATACTTAATAGTCCTCTCCCTCCTTCCTTTCTTGTTATGTATAGTCTGTCCGTATTTGCTCTTGGGTGTAGTGCTTTGTGTATTGTCATATGTTTCCTGGTTTTCTGATCTATGCTGCGGAGTTCTGCCTTCGTCCATTCTACTATTTCCTGCGCTGTATCTGATTACTGGCACTGCCCATGTGTTTATGGCTTTTATCATATTTCCGGCGTTGAGTTTTGACTTAAGTATCGCCTTGAGTCTCTGCATATATTCTTCATCTCTTGGTGTTTTATATCCCCTCCTTCCATTATTCCCAGGTATTTGTATCCTGTCTCATCTATGTGTTTGATGTTGCTTCATCTGGTAGCTTATCCCTTCAGTTCTCGTACTTTGCCTTTTTGTATGTTGACTAAGGCGCATTTTCCTATTCCAAACTCCATCCTGATGTCCCCAGATACAATCCTTACAGTCTGGATTAGGGTATCTATTTCCTTGATGCTCTTACCATACAGCTTGATGTCGTCCATGAACATGAGATGGTTGATTCTGTTGCCTCTTTTCTTGAGTGGTACCCGGCATCCATCTTCTGTAGTACTTTTGTCATGGGAATCATGGCTACTACGGAAGAGTAGTGGGACAGTGAGTCGCCCTGGAAGATCCCTCTCCTGATATTAACCTCTTCTAGTCTTATTCCAGAGCTTGTAAGTATTGTATTCCAGTTGCGCATTGTATTTTTGAGGAAGCTGAGGTGTTTTCCTCTGCAACATATATTTTCAGGCATTCTATTAGCCATGTGTGTGGTATCATGTCGAAGGCTTTTTATAGTCTATCCATGCCATGCTTAGGTTGGTTTTCCTTCTCCTACTGTTCTTCATTACCATTTTGTCTATCAGGAGCTGGTCTTTTGTGCCCCTACACTTCCTTCTGCAGCCTTTCTGTTGGTGGGGGGGGATGGTTTTTGTTTCTTCCTCTAGGTAGTTGTATAGCCTTTCACTGATGATACCTGTTAGTAACTTCCACATTATTGGTAGGCAGGTGATAGGCCTGTAGTTACTGGTTATATTTCCCTTACTCTGTCTTTTTGTACTAAGGATGTCTTCCTGTGGTCATCCATTTGGGTGCATGGTGATTTGAGATACAATGCTGGAGTTGTTCTGCTATTCGTGGGTGTTGGGCCTTGAAGTTTTGGAGCCAGTATCCATGGACTTCATGGGGACCTGGGCTTTCCAGTTTGGCATTTTCTTTAGTTGGTGTCTGACTGTGTCTGTCGTGATCTCTGTGAATCTTTGTTTTATTCTCCCTGTTTCTTCTTCCTTGACTTCCTGGAGCCATGTTGCATGTTTGTTGTGTGATACCGGATTGCTCCATATGTTTTCCCAGAGTCTCTTACTTGGTTCAGCTTCAGGAATTTCTGGGTGGTTGTCTTCCCCCTCTTAGTTGGCTGTATAGTCTTTTCTGGTTTTGGGTTCCGAATAGTTTGTTCTGTTGGTATCCCTTATTCCTGTTCATGTACCTTTGGATCTTATGTGCTTTGGCCCTAAGCCTCTGTTTTACATCTTCTATTGTGTTGTTTAGTCCCCTCTCTTGTACTTTGTATTTCTCGTTGAGTTCCTCCCTTATTATTATTATTATTATTATTATTATTATTATTATTATTATTATTATTATTATTATTATTATTATTATTATTATTATTATTATTATTATTCAACCAAACAAAAACTTTCGGTTTTTTCCCTTCTGAAGACTGAAAAAGAAAAACTCACAAAATCACTTTGTAAATGTAAATACTTAGAAGTAAACAAGTTACAAAGTGATTTTGTATGTTTCTTTTTCAACCTTCATTATTTATATTGTTTCTATTGTTAATTCTATTATTGTTATTCTATTATTACAATTATTTTTTTCCATTATTTTTATATTTATCATATTTTTATCTTTATTATTTTAATAATTTTATTCATATTTTTATTAGGTATATTTTTGTTGATTTTAATTTAATTATTATTTTTATCATTTTACTATTTATGTTTTTGTTTTAATTTTTTATTTTAATTTTTTTTTATTATTTTTATTTCATTTTTATTACTCTTCTTTATTATTGTATTTTGTTTTAATTTTATTACCTATTTTATTTTTTATTGGTATTATCAGTATGATTATTTTATTTTTAATTTTAGTTTTATTATTTTCATATTATTATTGTTTTGTCTATCACAGTCATCCTATTCGACTGGGTGTTTTTTTTTTTCATTGTGTGGGGTTTCCGGGATGCATCCTGCCTTTTTAGGAGTCCATCACTTTTCTCACTAAGTGTGCTGTTTCTAGGAGCACACTCCTCTGCACGAATTCCTGAAGCTACGCCTTATTTCTTTTTTTCAGGTCTTGATACTTATCAGTCTTTTTCTCTCTCTTTCTCTTCTACTCTGGTGCCACTTGGTATCGCTTGATTTTCTTTTGTCAATCAACGTCACGTCTGGTCTATTTGCACGTATCACCTATCTGTTTCTGATACCATAGTCCCAGAGGATCTTTGCCTATCGTTTTCTATCACTCCTTTGGCGGTAATAAGTGGTACGAGCACAGGCTTCAGTGGAGGGCTTTTGCCACTGAATCATACCTCTCCATTTATTATTATTATTATTATTATTATTATTATTATTATTATTATTATTATTATTATTAATTTGGGTCCATCACAGTCCTCCAATACGACTGTGTGGCATTTATAGTGTGGGGTTCAGGGTTGCATCCTGCCTCCATAGAGTCCATCTCTTTAGTTACTGTGCGCCGTTTCGAGGATCACACTCTCCTGCATGAGTCCTTCAGGTTGGTGGTCGTACCACCTATTACTGCAAGGTAGCTGGTGTTTCTTGCACAGGCTCCAGTGGAGGGCTTTATTAATATTATTATTATTAATATTATTTTTATTGTTATTATTATAATTATTCGTTTTTATTTTTTTTTATTTTTATTCTTTTTATTTTTATTATTATTACTTTTACATATATATTTATCTTTATTTATTTATTCTATTATTTTTCTTTATTTTTATTTATTTTACTTTATATTTTTATTTATTTTATATTTTTATATTTATTTATTAATTGTTTTTTATCTATTTATTATTAATTATTTTAATTATTTTATTTATTTTATTTTTTATTCTATTTTTACTTATTTATTTTTATTTATTGTCATGTATTTTTTATTTATTTTTATTTATTTTTTATTTATTTTTTATTTTATTGTTTATTTATTATTATTTATTTATTTCTTTATTTTCCTTCCTATTTTTTTATTTATTTATTCATTATTTTTATTAATTTGTTTATTTATTTTTCATTCATTTTCATTTATTTATTTATTTTTATATCTTCTTTATTTATTGATTTTTATTTATTTTATTTTTATTCACTTATTTTGATGTTTATAATTAATATTTATTCGTTTTTATTTACTATTTTTATGTATTTATCTACTTTTCATTGATTTTTATTTATTTATTTTATTTATTCTTATTTATTTTTATTTATTAATTTTTATTATCAATATTTATATATTTATGCTTATTTATATATTTATTAAGATTATTTTTTATTAATTAATTAATTAATTAATTTATTTATTTTTATATATTTGTTTTTTTATTAATTTTTATCATTTTTTTATAGTATTTATTTATTTTATTTTTATATTTTCATAAATTTATTTTTATTGATTTATTTTATAATAATTTATTTTTATTTATTTTGGTTTTGTATAGATTTTTTATTTATTTATTTTCATATATTTATTTATTTTTATTATTTATTTATTTATTAAATCATTTATTTGTTTTATTTATTTATTTATTCATTTATTTATTTATTGATTTTGAAAAATTTATTTATTTCTATGTATTTTTTAAATTTTATTTATTTTATTTATTATTATTATTTATTTTTATTTAATATTTTTTTTATTTTTTCATTTATTTTTATTTATTTTTATTTATTTTGATTTTTATTTATTTTTTTATTTATTTTTAAATATATTTTCATTTTTATTTTTTACATATTTTTATTTCTTTAGTTCTTTATTAATTTATTTATTTATTTTTATTTGTATTTATTATTCATTATTTATTTTTTTTTTTTTTATTTATGCTTTATTTTTATTTACTTATTCATTTGTTATTTATTTAATTATCTATTTATTTTTTGTTATTTTTTTTTATTTTTATATAAGTTTTATTGTTTATTTATTTATTTATTTTTGATGTTTTTATATTTATTTATTTTATTTTCAATGAGTTTTTTATGTATTCGATTATTTTTATGTATATATTTTTATTTATTCATTTATTTGTTTTTATTAATTAATAATTCGTTTTTTATTTATCTTTTTTATTTTTATGCTTGTATTTATTTTCATTTATTTATTTTTAATTATTCCCACTTTATTTTATTATTATTATTTTTTCATTTTTAATTAATATTAATTGTTATCATTTTTTTATTTTCATATATATTATTTATATTTTGAAATTTTATTATTATTATTTTACTAATTGTATTTATATATTTATAATTTGTAATTATTATTTTATTTTTACAGTTATTTTTTGAAGTATTAAATTTCATTATTTATCATTTTAATAGTCGTAGGTATATCAATGTATATTTTATATTTTTTTTATTTTTAATATTATTTTTACTATTATTTTTATTATTTTGATAATAATAACTATTAATTTCATGTTTATTTTTATTGCTTTTATTTTATTTATACCAACTTTCTGTTATTTTGTTTTATTTTTATTTTTAATTGTAATTTAAATTAAATAATTTGATATTATTTAATTATTTTACCTTTATTCTTGAAATAAACCATCTTTTAAATATGTTAAATGAAAATTAATTGCTGCCTCAACTGCAGTAGGTCTATTTTCATAATTATGATTTTCTCACTATTGCTCAAACTGCTAAACAACCCACCGAAGGTTTGCTTGTCTAAATAGGTATTTAGAGTCAGTTTTGATTTTATTTCACTATGACTGAAGCTCTGGTTAAATATTCGTTGTATAACTCGTAGAATTATTCAATGGTCAATTTATATTCCAAGTTTGGATTCTGGCTATTCCTTGCCAGTACTTAAACAGGCTAGTAGAGTGCCTATGGAGGTCATTTTTCATATGCAGGGTCAAGATAAGTGTACATAATTATATATTAGTCTTGATAGATATACTATGATATCAAAGACATTCTCTATCTCTCTCTCTCTCTCTCTCTCATCTCTCTCTCTCTCTACTCTTTTCAATCTTTTCCCTTCTACTCTGGTGTCACATGGTATTGCGACATCAATAAGTGATATTTTCTTCTTAATGTTGTCAATCCACGTCACGTCAGGTCTATTGGCACCTATGACTCTTTGTGTTCTGATACCACAGTCCCCGAGGATATTTGCTTGATCGTTTTCTTTCACTAAGCTCCTCCCCATTTTTAGTGTGTTCGTCATATTTCAGTTCTCAAAGATGGAAGGCGGTCTTTTTTTAACTATATTTACATTTTAACATAGCTAAATTATGGTGTGTGGTGCCACATAAATCACAAAACATAAGGAAATGTTTAAATTTTTATTGATTTCCAAGAAATATTTCGGTATGTGACTTTATATTTGTAGAGTGATGTCATAATCCGTTTAGGAAATTTCAATTACAACTTTAATTAATATTAAGCAGAGATTTCTCTGAAGAATTAAAATTACAGTTACCTTAAGAATGTGTAATGAATAACAGTTCAATTAAACTACAATTACTATACCCCTGCCTTCATCGCACAGCCGCCCAGGTGTGAAGGGGGCGTGGCCTAGGCAGGCAAGAGATGACGGCAAGGCAAGCCGATTTCATTCGTTCCAGATTGTATTTTTGAGGAAGCTGATGGTGTTTTCCTCTACCCCCCATATATGTTCAAGGATTCTATTAGCCGTGTGTGTGGTATGTTAAAGGCTTTCCATGATTTGCTTAGGTTGGTTTTCCTTCTGTTACTATTCTTCACTACCATTTTGTCTACCAGAAGCTTGTGGTCTTCTGTGCCCTTACATTCCTTACTGCAGCTCTTTTCTCTTGGTTGAGGGATTAGTGTATGTATCCTCAAGAATCTAGATAGTTTTATAACCTTTCACTGATGATACCTGTTACAATAACTTCCAGATTATTATTATTATAACTGACCATCTACAATGGGTGATAAAATACGGGTACAGAAGTGAAAAATTTATATGTACTATTTGTTCAGCAATATTAGAATAAGGGCGATTTTTATACATACCTACTACAGAACCTCTTGTACACAATATTATCAGTTCTCGGTGGGGCTGGGTCGTGGGTCTTGTTCCTCGTTCGAGTACCATCTTTCGAGGGCGGTACGCACTTCTCGATTGATGAGCTTATTGGAATATCCGTTATTCACGAGCATCTGTGAAGCTCTATCAAGCTCGAGGTGTGTGTCCTGTCAGGTAGAACAATGGGAGAGGGCCTCGAAAGATGGTACTCGAACGAGGAACAAGACCCACGACCCCGCCCCACCGAGAACATCAAGATATATTATAAGGCCTTCATGTACTCTCAATACCGCGAGGAGGAGAAGGCGATGAAGAAGATCATTAAGGAAAACATCCTCCCAGTGAAGAAGGCAAGATAGTGGACCTTATAATATACTACAAAAACCGTAAAACAAAAGACCTTATCATGAAAAATAACCCCTCACCGCCATCAGGAGAACCCCTCAAGCAGACGAACGTAGTATACCAATACATATGCCCCGCACCCGAGGATGTCCTGGGAAGTACATTGGAATGACTACCATGCGTCTCTCGAAGAGAATCTCCTGTCATGCCCCAAGAAGGGGCTATCAAGAACCACGCCCTCACCGCCCACCGAGACACAATCTCCCGCGACTGTATTATCCGTAAACACCAGGATAATAGGGAGAGCACCCGACCTCGCCATCTGCGCCTCCTGGAGGCGTTACTCATCCAGGAACAAAAGCCCTCCATGAACACGACACAGGAGCCTTTTTTGCTCCCGACCTGCATCCGAAGAAACACTCCAGTAACGGCAACATCACCTTATCGTCGCCCGAAAACGCCCCAATCCAAGACGACATAATACGATGAATAATACCAGCAGTGACATTAATACGATGAATAATACCAGCAGGGACGTCACGCGGGCCTTATACCCAATCAAAAATGAAGCCCGGCGTGATGATATGCAGCTGAGAAGATCGGCGCGCCTGCTGAGCATGCGATCGGGAGCTGGCTTGAGCCCGCAGCCAGGCAGCCAATGAAAAGAAGCTCCCCACCCACGAGCCAATGAAAAGGCAGCGGCACGACGCCCCCCGCTGCAACACCGCAATATAAGCAGCTTCACTCACCTTCTCACTTCAGTCCCTTCACCACCTCCGCCCAAGAGGATCTCTGAGGTTTGTTCAGACGAAACGTCCGGAAAGAATAGAAAGAATAGAAAAGAAATAGAATTTAACATCAATTCTATCTGTAATAAACTCTACGGGATATACCCGAAAATTTGACTACCCCAACTGAAATTTTTACCAATAAAATCCAATCGTTCTACCTAATTGAGATATGTCAACCTTCGGTGCGTTGCTCACCAGTTTAAGCAACAATGAGAAAGCAATAATTAGAAAAATAGAGAAGAACCTGTATAGGATTAATGCAGCTGAGGTAGCAATCACTTTTAATAAAACATATTATATCTTATTTTATTATTATTATTATTATTATTATTATTATTATTATTATTATTATTATTATTATTAGATTTATTGGAGAAGCATACTCCACAGTTATGTATGGATACAAGAAAACTGTATTAAAAATACAACTAAAAACTAAACAGAGTTTTTCTTGTGGGAATTTTTTTGAAAAAGTGAATCGAACAGATTCCCGAAAGCGCTGTTTAGATTTATTCTGAAATTTAAATTATTTGTAACCGTACATAATTGTGTTTTGTTTCTCCATTACGGATTCATGCTTCTACTACTACTACTACTACTATTATTATTATTATTATTATTATTATTATTATATTCCATGACGCCTATGGAGTGCTGCGGAACCTTCAGATTATTTTCATGTTTTTTCTTCATTGGTTTTGGGTTTTTCTTTACATTTCTCAGTACTACAAGGTTTGAAAACCCACGCTGTTGCACCCCATTGCAACGCAAGCAGCTCATTGACGACATATTTGGGTGTATTCGTCTCTTTTCTATTAAAATTTCCGCTTTATTAGACAAAGTTACACTTAAAAAAGAAATAAAAATCCCGTTTTTCGTTAGTCATCCAAAGGTGTAATGTGCTAAAAATAACGGGTACAAAGAAACTGGTTTTTTGAGAAATTGTTATACATGGAATTAATATTTTCGGTAAAGGATAAACTAATCGGTATTATGTATGCAGATTACATCTACATGTAATAAAAGGTAATATTATAAGAGGAAATATCTTGAATGACAAGTTACAGCGAATCAAGATAATTGAAAGCCAACAATAATTTTGACGAA
>NC_087204.1:90669444-90699444 GCF_015104395.2 Macrobrachium nipponense
CCGTTTCAAAGCGTTCATGAATTTCCATTAATATTCTGCTTTACTTTGGTAAACGGCAAATCAATTCTCTTTGATGAAAATTCACTCTCCGGTTACTGATTCATTTCCATTAGATACATCCTAATGATTAATGCCATGTACTACACATGCATCGGAAATGACTTCGTTTTAAATTACTATAAACGTTTTCGCTTTGCAAACATATTTATGAAACATCAGTCAATTCCAAGATTAAAATTCAGTGATGGTGATACGACATTACTTTCATACCATGGAAAGTTATCACGGTAGCAGAGGCCAAAGAATACAATGCATACTATTATTGTAATATAAAAAATATGTATATAATATATATAATATATATGTGTGTGTATGTAGTATCGATTGGTCACTGTTTACCAGATACCTATGATGTTGTAATCGCCACATTGCCCTCTTAACTTAAGACTTAAGTGCAAGTAAATATGAAGAAATTATGGATGTCTGGTAGTGGGAAACGAACTCGGGTCCCATAATCACAACCAGGTCACGTTGCCTCTCGTACATACAATACCTATCTTTTCCAGATATTTATTCATTCCAGCCTCTAATAAATTATATATGTGTGAGTGGCAACAGACGTTTCTCCTTCTCGTGGCCAATTCGGCACGTGACCTCGTTGTGATTATGGGACCCGGGCTCGTTTTCCTGCTACCGGCACATCACAATTTCTTCATTTTTCTTGCACTTGGATCTTAAAGCTTTCTTGTGACAAGCGTGTCCAAAAGTCCGCAAAGAATTCGAGTAGTGAAGAGTATATATATATATATATATATATATATATATATATATATATATATATATATATATATATATATACATATACATACATATACATATATATATATATATATATATATATATATATATATATATATATATATAGATATATATATATAAATACATACATATATATATATATATATATATATATATATATATATATATATATATGTATAATATATATATATATATATGGGGTTCCTTTTTTGGTTATGGATAGATGCGAGTCAATTGCCGGATGAAAGAGATACATACACCCCTGTAAATGACAGTGATGTTAAGGGAGACAATGAACCTAGAAGCTAGGGTACAAGAGTCTGGCTGACCCACTTGTTCCTTTGTTGGAAATTAAAGGCCATTTAATTTAGAATCTGGAAGGAGAGAGACCCAGTTTTACCGGGCTGAATGAAAGATGGTGCTGATATGAAACCAAAGGTTGAAGAGTCGGGATTTTTATGGGTACAATAGGTTTCCCACAATATTAAGGGGCAGGAGGTCCTACACCCATTTCGATTTATCGACCAGGGGAGAAGGGTTTCGAAGCCTACATACTCCAACCTTGATGCCAGCTGGTGACCAACTCCCCCACCCCCCCTCACTTTAGGGAATTAGGGCCCAGAGGGTCAAATATGGATCTACTGCAGTCAAATTTGGTACCATGATTTAGCATGAATTACTACAAACGCATTTAACATCAATGTCAGAGTTTAACTGAATATCAATGTCAGAGTTTAACTGTAGGCTGAGTTTTATCCAGGGCCATTTAAGGGGGGCCTTGAGATGAAAGTCTTTCCGTAGCAACTTGTCGCAACATGCATGCTCCTGCCATCGGCCTGCGGTGCCTGATTGAGCCGGTCAGTGACACAGTAGCATTGACTAGGGAAAGATGTACGCCCACGTCATTTAGAAGTGAATGCGCGTTCAGTAACACGCCTGAAGGGTCGATATAGATGCTCTTGCATATATATATATATATATATATATATATATATATATATATAATATATATATATATATATATATATATATATGTATAAATTTTATTGGGAAATAGCAGTTTAAGAAATGGTATTTTATTGTCTGAATTACGGAACTTCCCCTTTTGCATACAATGCCACACCATTGGCCAGAAACAAGGCATATAATGAATAATCATGCAGTGAGCAGTTTTATGTATTTTATGAAAAGGATTATATTCACTTCATATAATCCTTGGGTTCAAAATCTTGGTCAAAACGTAGTTTCAATGATGTTTTTGGCAGAAAACATCAAGCATCGACAAAATAATTCAGAAAAGTAAATATTATCTTGAATAGCACGTGGATAATTCTTTTCCCAAATAACTGCGCGTTATTTTATCTTTATGCTTTTGAAATGTCATCACCTTGGAAGAGAGGTGATCCATATTGATTAACCGCAAATTATTTCTGTTTTGTCTCAGATATTTCTCCATCCTGATGTGGTACATGCAAGACCTGTTTCAAACTTTCACATGTTGCAAAGATGTGCAACAAATAAAATGGACTGAGAGTATATCCTTTGAAATACAGACATTGGATGGACGCCCTTCGTCCCAATAAAACTTCCAAGTGATATTTTACGTTTGGTTAAATCTGTCTATGTTACCAACTTTTGCCTTCTGTTCTAAATCGAGATATCAATATTATTGATCACTTTTGTTGTTATGAATAGAGATCATGCAGACAGGTATTGCGGAATTCATTTCATTGCAGCAAGCTATTTTGCTGACATATTTCTGGGTATTGATACGAACATGCGAAAAATAAATAATGTAACTTGAAACAGCAAAGAAAGTGCTAAGGTTTAATAAAAAAAAAAACTGTTTATTGAACCATGATATATAAAAAATAAGGCAACATCTTCGCAATAATATTGCTTGGATGATACTGAAAATAAAGTATCCCTTATGTGTAAGGGCTGTGTATATGTCATTAAAAGAAAGTTGGATTCTCGATTGCAACGGGTTAATGAAGCAGTACATAAGGTACTAGGAAAAAATCTATTAGAAATAAAAAAAATGAAGTCCCGAATTGCCCAATGTACAGTATAATATAAAATACGAAACGGGGGCGTAGAAGTGAGACAAAGAAAGTGATGAAAGATTGCCTTTACCTATAGAGAAAACTGAAGTCCAAGAAAATATTAGTCATCAGTTCAAATTCTTCTGTAATTTTGAGAATGACTGGCGGAAAGAGAATCCTTCAAATATTTAACAATTATTGGGTTCAGCTGGAAATGTTTTATCCACTAAGAAAACGGACAATGGCAAGTATTATTGATGTGGCCCTCGGTGTTTATGTAAATATCACTGGATATCTCTGAGAAGGCTTTCACTGGAGATGCAGAGCAGTTTCAGTTGGAGAATCCAGGGAAAAGACAGTAACAGAATATGCCAAAGAAAGATAAGGGAATAACAATAGGCCTTCATTCGGCAATATAAGCAATGACAATTTCAGAAGAAATTGAGAATGAGAATATTTTATATAATAAGACAGATAAGAGTAGATTCGACGTAACATGGGATGGTAATCAGCTGAAACAACTACCAACGATAAACATAGGTTTGAAAAGTGTTATTCAAATTAAATCTACGACAAAAGAAAGAAAGTTTTTAAGGTTAAATAGTTTTAGAACGAATTGTCGCTTAGCACAAAAAAATTATTGAAATGAATTTATGAAAAAGTAATTAAAATGACGATGGAATTCGATCCTATGAGAAAAATCTTATGATGTTAGAATTTTAAAAAAAATCGTTAAATATAAGATATTTGATAATATTAATACTCCCTTTTGACTGTTGTGTAAACATCCGTTCAGGTGTGACCTTGGCCAGTGTTCACGAAGACATAATTTTGATCAAGCAAGGGTGACGATGCAGTGAAAATAAGTATATCTTCGCGTTTCATTGAAATATTTTCCGACGCTATTATCTTTTCGTCCCGACAGTAAAACACAGTCTGCTGATACATAACACTGAGATGCAAATGAAGTATTGAAACCGCTGTGGAAAGTATATCATATTTAAAAAGTATACTTCCCTTATCTTCGCCTAGAATTTTACCTGCACTTTTAACACTTTACTATCAGACATGAAATTTAGTAAAATTATTGGTTTAATCGTGTACTGGTATTTCTTAAAACTAAAGCATGAAACGACACAAAATTATACTGAAAAGGAGGTTTTAAAATGTTTAAGGGGACAATATCTGTGTTTGCAAGATTGAAAGAAAAGGTTTTGGATACGCGAATGAAATTAGTTAGGAGATATAATGAAGACACTAAAATCAATGATGTTAGAAATGAATAAAAATTCTGTGAATAAGAGAGTATAATGTTTTGCATAAAATGTTCTTTGAAATTGATCATTACTAATAATTGACTTGATAATTACTATTAATTGTCGTAGCAACGGTTAAAGTAACACTTATTATAATTTCAAAGATAAAATTCCTTCGTTCAACTCCTATTTCCGAAGTGTGAAAAAGAAAAACGAATACATGTGCTATGATAATGTCTTCATAAGAATCAAAAGTGGTAGTGGTAGTCGATTCTTGCCTGCACTAAATTTAATTACAACAGAAAAAAACATTTTTTTTAACAAAAAAATACGTACCAGGGTGAGAAAAATCCTGTTTTGCAAACTGCGAGATGTTGGTCATTGTTTCCTTTACAAACTTTCCAAGAATTAGATTATCCGAAGCAAGTCAGTCTTCATCCTTTTCAAATTTTCCGGGATGCTTAAGGATGGTATTTTTGCAGAGCCGAGAGCTTATGATGCTGATGGCTTCCTTCACTGAATTGAATTATGGAACTTTAGCGTGTGAATTCACTAGCATGGAGATGGTGCGTGATAATGTTCAAATAAAATATTTTTCAGAAATATTAAAAATATTTGTAAAATCAAAATGTTTATGCAGAATGGAGGAAAAGGAAATGATTGATTTATTCAAATATCGAGCATAAATTTCTGTAAATACCTTTAGTGGGCTACATTTGTAAATATATAAAGGCTCATTTAGTAGTGGTTTATAGGTTCCTTAAAAATTTGACATTTTTTCCGAGTTTTTATTAGTAACCTTAACTATTTTGTGAGTTATTGTTGGTTTGTAAAACAATATAGTAAAGAAAAGTCATATATGGATATCTTTGCACTGACTCGTCTCCCTTGCTCGTCTCAACATTGCACTCAATTATTCTGCGTAGTTAACCATACGCTGCCGTATCATTGATTCCATATATTTTTGGTAATTACGCTAGGAAGTATATTATCTAATGATGCAGGGTACCATCTATTATTCGTGGAACTTCCTATATTTACGTAGGTGATGCTGTTAACGTTGCCTGATGTACGCATTTGTTCTAACATTACTGGAATATTGTCTATCTTTAATCTTGTCTGACCATCTTCCTTGATCTCTTTGTCACCTTCAACGCTTTTACACTAAGATCTTTTGCGTCATACCAAGAGGGTTGGTTATGTTTGTTGTTTGTTTGTTATGCCGAATTTTCAAGCAATATAATAAACTAGCTGGTTACCATAGGAGAAGAATGCTGAAAGTACGGATAAATCGTGCTGTGGTTTTTAAAGTCCAGCGACTATATTTATTTTAATGCTCTGAAACCGACAGGTAGCTACTGTGAGTTTACTTAAAATTACGGGGTAAAAGAAGAGGCAAATTGTGTGAGTGGGGTGTTATCACATACACATACTTATATATGGTGTAAGAAACATGTACGGAGAGAGAGAGAGAGAGAGAGAGAGAGAGAGAGAGAGAGATGGTAAATATCATAGTACGTGATTTTATTGATTTTATGGAAGTCTAATTATTTTTTAGGCTCCAACACCGACAAAATGAAAAAAAGAATTCATAGCGTAATTCTGCAAGTGATACTTTCGTTTTAATGCTATGCTCTAGTATTATATAGTGACATTCGCCAAGCACATTGCAAAATCAATGTTAGCTTTCGAATTATATATTATATATATATATATATATATATATATATATATATATATATATATATATATATTATATGTTTGTATGTATATATGCTATAGTTAGGTAGTTAGTGTTTGTTAACTATGCACTCATGACTTATTTATGCCTGCAACTATTAATCATTATAAGCCCCTTTATTGAATTTATTACACCTTAGAAATAACTAAATATGCATGTTCTATGGCCAGTATTCTAACCTAAGCTTTTTTGGGTTTGATAGAGCAGAAACTGTGACGTATCTATTTGGTTTGTATATAAACACGTGTCAATCTATATTATGCGTGTTTGCCAAACCTGGGAATGGTTATTAAAGGGAACATTCTTTATTCATATGCGCTCTCAATGAAACTATTGTTGTCACCACATAGTTTGACTCCGTCGATATGAACTGTTGATTTAATTAGTCAGCCTTTTGATAAAAGTTGAAGTATATTTTTTCTTGAAATTATGATATTCCATCTCCGAATGTTTATTTTAACAAACTGGTTTCAGGTTGAACTAAGGACTAAAGTTTATTATCTTCATGAACTTTGTTCTTTAACCTGCGTAAGAAACCTCTACGATAAGATATACTAAACAAAAGATAAGCAAAGATTCTCCATGTTTATCCATATTTTTTATCCCTTTTCTTCCCATAAAGGCAAATCTTTAAGATTCCGTATTCATTTACCATTTTGCACTGATACGTCAAGAAGCATATTAGCCATTTCTTATGATTAAGACCCATTTTTTTTCTTATTTTTTTTTTCACTCCCATTGTACATGGGCTAATTAAGGGCAATGTTTTTCCCGTCCAGTGGCTGGCTTCATTGGAAAAATTTCGCTTTGAAGGTAAGATCATGTAAATTAGAGGCGGTTCCGGGTCACGGAACCATAACACAAATCCAAGGCCGACTCCCACGCATGCTGAACTTTCTAATGGGAAATAATTGTTTTGGTCGCTTTGCCTCAGCGCCATGCAGCTGCTAATTGGATGGTATGTGAAGCTGGCAGATTTTCATAAAGGCTGTATTACTGGAGTAGAGCTGGGTAAAGGTCGGCCCAGTTGCTCGTCTGTCAGTTTGTCTGTCTAACTGCCAGTCTGCCTCTGTTTCTCTCAATTTCTCTGCTTTAATTTAGTTTTAATTTCTTCGGTAGCTTTTCCGTAAAGACTTCTTATGAATGTTATGAATTGGTTTAAGCATTCAGTTTGGCAGAATAATATTTGTCTTGTACTGCAATTTCGATATCGTAAAAACCTTTTTACAAGGATGAATAAAACAGCAAAAATAATAAAACCGAACAAAATCACCAATGGTATTATTGTTTATGCCCACGTGTGCGTTGGTACCATTTTGCCGAAAGAAACATTTCAGCCTCCTTTTCAGTGGTCCAGTTGAATAAATCACTTTTAAACCAACACTCGCTGGTCAGGATCTTCATCTCCTTCTGATGACATAAACTTCTCTTATGTGACTAAGTGACTTCCAGACTTTCAGTGACTGATTCCCGTTGTTGAGACTGAAGTATTTGATAGCAAGTCTCCCTCAGACACTTTGCTTTTGCGTATCAAAAATCTTAACATGTGACTTAAACTTAGGATATTTGGAGGGAAGCAAAATTTGCCCACAAGCAAATTGCCAGCAGTTTTTTATTCGTCCTACCATCTGCGCCAAAATTAAAGAAAAAATTGCGAAATAAACGATTCATGGCACCTTTCTTCCTTTCCTTTTTTCTTTCGGGTTGTAAGCGGGTTGTATTCTTTAGACTCTTGAATGATATTCAAAGGTTAATTAGCTGTTCTGCGTTCCCTGTAAGGCAAAATTATTCACGGATTATGGCTATTTACAGGAATAAATTATATTAATCACGGTACCATCAGTAAAAGATTGAGTGTAGTGGATTTAAGTCTGCAATAGGTACGAGGGTTTATGATATATATATATAGGGTATATATATATATATAGATATATAATATATATTATATATTGATAATAGATAGATATAGGTACATAGGGGATAGTATTATTAGAGGATTATAGTAGAGATATATATAACTATTATATAAATAATAGTTATAAATATATATTATAATTATATATATATTATATATATATATCATATATATACTATATATATATATATATATCCTAAACTGCCGAATATGCGGGTTCACCGTAAGTAAAACAACAAAACCCAGAGTCAGATCACCGCAGGCTGCAGGACACCAAAAAAAGTCAGGGGGACCATATTTGACCTTGTGTTTTTGTTGCGACATCCGAGGCTGTGTAGATGCCTTGGACTGTGTATATTTTGAATGATGGTGGGTAATATCAAGCATAAGCGTTGCCTACAGTGAAGATATGTTCAAGGTACGCTAGGGGTATTGCTACCTTAGTGATGAGAGGATAAAAGATGTTCTAAATAGGGAAACTATGTATAATGATGGGGCTTAATGTGTTTTGGGAGAAATTTTTTAAACATTACAAAGGTGGTTCGTTATTAACTTCGATTTAAAATTAACTTTTGAAATATGCATTTAAAGAAGGAGTACGAAGTTAACATTATCCTCCCTAGTTGGAAAACAATTGCTTATGTGAGATTAAAAAAACAAAACTAACCGGCCTTAGACGTGATTTAGGAAGGAAGGAAACATTACTTGGTTTTCATCATCCGTCCTATTTCTTTTACAGTTCAACTTTCTAGTAGAAGACTTTGTTTTGAGAGTAAGCGCCTGGGAATGGCCTTTGGCTGCCGCCCCCAGTGCTTGGTGTTATACCTAAATTTCATAAAACCAACCAACCAACCACTTGTTTTGAGAAGTTAAAGTCGATTTGTCCACTACGGAGAGAGGAGAGAGAGAGAAGGAAGAGATAGAGCGAGAGAGGGTTGATAAGCTTGAGAAGAAATAGCCTATAAGGAACGATAATAATATTATATAAGATTAAATTTTAAATTTTAATGCAAAATTTTTATTACAATTCATATAGATATATATATAATATATAATACTATATATATATATATATATATATATAATATATATATATATAATATTAGTATCTATAATTATATATATATATATGTTTGTGTTGTGTGTGTGTGTGTTTGTGTGTGTGTGTTCTGTGTGTTGTTTCGTGTGCGCATGCGCAAGTGGTATGTGTTTAATAACCACATTGTGTTTCATGTTTCAGAGGATAAAGATAGAGATACTGAAATATGGATATTTTTCAATGGATTAATGTTTAATATTCTGCATTTATATAAAGGTTATACTCTTATAGCCAGATATCATGGCTAATTGAAAGAACACTTCCCATGGTCATCCGAAGATGGATTACAAACGGGTACCTTTTTATAACTCCCCGATAAAAGACTAACGAACTTCATAAAAAACAAAAAAAAAGTCTCCATCGGTTACTTAACAAGTACCGAAATGGCCCATGTAACAAATTGGCCTTTCCATCTCGGACTGGAGTAAAGTTTCGTTCATTTTTCAGTTCTTCATAAAAAACTCCCACGAAGAAAGGAGAAATATTGAATTTGTATCCTACAAAAGTATACTTACTTTTCCTATATCACCGAAGATGGTAGATTGAAAACCCGGTTATGACAATAAATTTCAGAAACGTTGAATTTGGGGGGGAAGATTTTCAAAGACCCTGGAAAGTGGAAGGTCATAAGAAAGTTGTTTGATACGCTTTCTCGCTTGGGTACTCAGCTCTTGGCGCACTGTTCCCGTATATATCCTTTTGATAAAAATAAAAACATACATGTTTAAGCAATTTTATTTAAGTCTGACATTTTAATTTTATATTTGAATGGAAAGTGAGTGGGGACGGTTATGGTCCAGTATTTGGAATAATGCCGGGGGAAAAAACAACTAGCTCCTGTTTTTCTTGTTCTATTTGATTTTCAGAACATTTCCTATCAAACGCCAGACTATTACGTTACACTACAGATTCCAATTTATTCAAAGAATGGCATAATTTGAATGAGGAGCAATTCTTTCCAGTGTCAGATCAAATGTAACTTAAAACATGAATTAAAATGATAACAAATTGAAAATCTGAAAGATTCCAGGTGGAGGTTGCGAGTAGAAGAAGAAGAGACGATTTTGCATTTTGAATGAAATAATTGGGGACAAATAGGAAGAAGTAGGGATAACGTTTTGATCGAAGTAACTTCAAATAACCTTTCAAAGTCTTTAGTCACTAACAAGGAAAACAGAAATAACGAAAAGTGAATTAAGGAAATGGTTTGGAAATTATTACAATTCCAAAGAAAGGAGATCTGAGGAGGAGTGGGTTATTGGGGGAGGGGGATCACTTTCGCACCTGGTAGCCTTGAATTGTTTTCAGTAGAGTAAGTCTTTTGAAACAGGTTGGAGCCAGTGGTTAATTTGGTATTTCATGAGGGAATGAAACAAGGCCGGTTGGTACGTGAAAGGGGCGGTGTTTGCATTGATCAGATCTTTCTTAGTTAGGCATTTAATGCTAAGAAGTAAATTAAAATGAAAGCTTCCCCGTTTAATGTCTTTGTTATGTTGATTTTGAAATGGACTTTGATAGCAATTTCGAGACGGACTATGGGTAACAATCAAAAAATTGAGGGCCTTTTGGAAACAATCGGATAAGATTTGACAAAGGTACTTATGACCAAGCCATGAGGGGTTAAACATTCTACAAGAGATGGTTGATTGGGTGTTTTAAGTTGATCCATTTGGCAGTAGAGTCTCCGTGTGATTCAAGAGTTGGCAATTTCCGTCATTCCTCTGATGTTTGGGTAATCGGTCGCAGATTACGATATGAGAAGGGTTCAAGGAAGGAAGAAACGGATGTCGGGTATGCTCTGGGGAGGAAAATGGGTACATTTCTTGGGCCTAGATTATTTGCTGATGATAATAGTTTTTGGTCTGGCCAGGGACCAGAATAGATGCAGAGAATGTTGGGGTTTGTCTAGTCATTTTGAAGGTCTAAAGGCTGATTTGGTTATTAATTAACCGGAGAAACTGAAATCGTGAATATGAATGTTTTGAAACGCACTGGATTGTCTAATTGAAAGCATGGTTTGTGAAGAAAGCGGATATTGTTTAAATAAGTTTAGGTACCTATATAGATAAGGATGGATGTCCTGTGCACAGGAATTTAATGGAATAAAGATTAAAAAGGGGCTCCATCAGTAATGGGAATGGCTTAAAACTATTTGTAATAATAACCAATTTTTATGTGTGCAGTGCAAAAAATAAACATGTTTTATAATACTTTTAGAGGTATTTTGATTTTATGGTTGCATTACTGTGAGTTTCTGGAATAATGAATTCTTAGGCATTTTTGAAAATAAGGCAATCAGAAGAATATAGGGAATTAACTGGAGGTACAGGACATCAAATATTCAGAACATTTAGAAAGAAGAGAAACAGGGGAGGGGTGCAGCCAGGTACCGATGAGTATTATTACTTTTGTCCATGCTGGAAATGGCTGGGTCCACGTGTATAGAAGACAGAGGATAGTACTTAGATACACTGTCGGTGGATTGCCCCTGGTAGAAGAAGTAGAGATAGGGCCGAAGGAGACGTATGTTTAAGGCAATAAGGCGGAAAGCAAGGAAATGATATTTATTATGGTAAGATATTGAGGAGTTAGCCCCGGACCAGAATGTGGGTGGCCTGAGTTTCGTTTGATTCCCTCATGCATCCCGGTGGGTGCAAATGGTCACAGGAATGATTGATTGAGTGATTTGACTGAAGATAGGGGCATGAAAATGAGGGAAATATGGTAATTAGCGAAGCCAATTGTAAAGCGTCGTTACTTCACTGGTGCTGGGGAATAAAATTATACTCATTCCCAAGATACTTTATTGAAAGAATAACTTCCAAAATTACAAAGAAAATATGGGGGAAAATTATGCATCAGTTTTAAAGGTCTGAATAATGATGAAAAGTGCTAACTAACAAACACACGTAATATTGTTATATATATATATATATATATTATATAATATTATATATAGAATATAATATAATATATTATATATATTAATGTGTGTCCATGTGTGTGTGTGGTGTGGTGTGTGTTGTGTGTGTGCCTTGTGTGTTGTGTATGGTTTATGTAATTAACACTTTTTCATTGTTTCATGACCATAAAACGGAATACTGAATTTTCACTAACTTTTCTGCAATTTTGGAATTCTTCCTTTTCAGGAAATCATTTACTGTAGAATAATGACTTTTCCATATTACAATTAAAAATTTATGGGAATGGATTGTGGACTGTTATTTCAACATATGTGGTAGAATAACCTAATTAGACTAACATTTGATCATTCTTGTTTTCTAAGGGTGATGGTTGCGGGTTTCTGGACTGGTTGGCTGGTAATTCTGTTATGAAACATCTTAGTAAAGAAGATGAGTTACTGCAATTCAAGGGAAGTGGGTTATTGAATAATGAAGACATAATTAGAAAAGTATAAATTTATAATTGAAAATTATAAATATTTTTTTCATAAATTCAGGAAACGCCGACGAAATACTTTTAAGAAAAATTTAAAAATTGCTGACAGTTATACAATATTTATTAAAAAATATTTTTCAAACTCTTGAGGTTTCATTTACTAGTTTTTGAAACAGCTTCAATTTGACATTCTTTGGACCTATAAGCATTGTTTCGGCAATCAGAAAATTACTTATGTCACTTTGAGAATAATTGATTAAACCTTTCATCGTTGGTAGTCCCACTTTTATGTAAATCCGCTCTCCCGTGACAAACCTTTGCTTTTGGTTAATTCTCATCCGTTCGGCTGGAGGTCCCACCCAATTTTGGCTCCTTACTCCGCGCAGGGAAATGTATGCAAAGGTCCTTCTTTGTAAAACTGTGATGAAAGCGAATGATTTCACTTGGCGCCAAAAAATGTTTGTATCAGCGACCCGGGGAGGATTGAGTTTTGCCAATGCACGCTGGTTGCATACTTACTGAGTCCAATGCATGTTTAATTGTTGCGCATATATATGCACAGATGCATCATAGTCATGATTACTTAGACGAAGATTTTCCGAGAACAAGGAAGCGAAGGTATTTTCCAGAGAAAAGGGGATATTTTTTATTAAACGTTCATGAATTTAATTTAAATGTTCTTAATTTTTTTAGCAATAAAGGTGATTTGTTTAATTAAAAAGTCCACATTTGATTGTTGTAGATGAGTATAAAGGTATGGGAAGTCACAAAAATATAAGAATGTGAACCAGAGTTTAATGGGAAGGAAAACATCGTTTATCCTATAATTCTGTTTTTTCACTTGACTAGAAATAGTTAAAGCTTCGTAGACCTGCTTTTATGGTTATTATCTCTTACACTAAAATTAGAAAATATGAGAGAAAAGAATGCTGGTGTTTTATTTTGTGAATAAAATTACAAAAAGAAAATGAAAAAAAAATGGTAGCCAAATTTTGTTCATCTTGTAACTGGATATTAGGGCAAAGGTTTGTTTTGTTTTTAATCTTGTGGATGTTTTTTTCCATGGTTTATAATGTTTATGGTTAAAGAAAGACCTTTGCATTTTTTAAAAAACCCCTCTCGACCTAAAACGTTTTTTCCTTCTAGAATTGGTCCTAGGACAAACACAAAGCAAAGAATTTCAACAACAAACAAGAAATTAGAATTCAAATTTTGCAATCAAATGCTTATAAAGAAAATGCGGTCCCTTACTTATGAGTTTTATTTTGACAATTATCATCGTAATAATTATCGTTTATTTCTTATGAAAAAACTTTTGGTATACTGTTCTGACAAAAAAAGGTACTTCTGCGCCCACATGGGGAACTCGTTCTTCAATGCAGTTTTGTTAAATGATTTAAATATATGTAACAGTTTTGGGTTTTGGTATCCGTATCTTCAGGGATATAACCTGGAGTTGGAAATCAAATTTTTAACTTTTTACTGAGAAAAATTACTTTAACATTTTGAATAAGTACATAGTAACTATGGAAAGCATTTTCACTTACGGTAGTGATAGAAAATATATATATTGAAGTTTGTTTAATTTAACATTCAGTTTATAATCTATATTTGAAACAGTAGTGTGGTCTTATTATTAAAAATTAAAAAACTCCCATACATTACAAGCAGTAGCATTTATACATAATTTGATTATCGTTTTAGAAACTTTTTTTACCTTTATTACTGGTTTAATAGCAATTTCCGATCCAACGTGATGCACTTTTCAATCTTTCCGTTTCCCCATTTCTTTTCACTTCTGCCTACAGTTTTTTGCGAAAGAAAAAATTGGTTCTCCCACATCCACTGCCCTTTCAAACAGTTAAGCGTCATTTAGTCCATTCATTTTCCCTACCAAACCATTAACCAAATTAAAAATATAATTTTATTTCATAGATTCGTCGATTAAATTGGAAAAAAAAAAAAAACACATTCAGAACATAATGCAACGCTTGGTAGCACATATGTTGTGTATTCGTATGTGTGCTTGATTGTGTGTCCTATGTGGTAAATCTGTGTATGTATGTATTTTGTTCCGTCCGACTTTAGCCATAAATGACGAGGCGAGTAACTTGAGGTTATTCACCCCATCGTCTTTGATCAATTCCATTGACTAGTCACAAGTGCCTGAGGAACATATAGGACAGACTGGAATGAATGCATGCAAAAGTCAGCAGAGATGGTGGCCCCGAGGAGAGGATTGCACAGATTGCGCGGGCAGAGGTGGGCGTTTGAAGAAGCAGCACAAACCACTTACCTCCAAAGGGAGGTTACGTTTAACGTAAATAGAAAAGAAGAGGAAGACCGCCCCGGAAGGGAGGTTTTCCCTCGATATTAAAAAACGGTAGTCCATTTAATCATCAAGACCAAACTAGAAAGGTGGACAGCGGGCATATGCCAGCTTTTTAGATGAGAATTTCAAATTCCCGCCAAAATGGCTATGTAAAAAAAAAAAAATTAGAGGGATGGGAGAGAATGAATCATACGAACAAAAATAATTATTATAGATGAAAATTTCAGTTTTACCAAAACCCCCTTTTTTTTGCTACAGAACTTTTCTTTGGCAACAGTTACTTCCTCCTCGCCATAAAAACTTAAATAGACTGAAATTCATAATAAGTTCTTGAATTGCAAGGAATGATTTTTAGGTAATTCATAGATATGCTTTGCAGTTACGGGGGAATTCGGAAATGAAATGAATCCGTTTTGGTTTATTGATTGTTTGAATTTACGGACGATGGTTTCTTATAAATAGGAAACGGATAAACAGGATCCCCGTTTGGGCTTATATGGTCCTGATATTTAAAGGAGACATATGTTTGCGCCTCCGAGTCTTGTGTGTGTGTGTTTTTGTTTGTGGAATGAGACGGAGTGTAATAAATGGAATTTAACCCATAACCTAAGGCTTTGTCAGTTAAAGAAGGTTAAGAAACTAAGAAACGCCTCACAAGGCCTGGTTCTCCATAAGAACTCCCTGACCAGAACAGAAAAGGTTATGGATCCGGTTGCTATATAGATTATTATTACATATGTCAATTCATTTTAATTTTGTTAGGTTGATTAACGAGTGGGATAGTACTATTTCGAAAACCTTGTCCCAATAAAAAAGTTGTTTCCAAAACAATGCTGTTCCGGGTATTTTGGCCTTGGTTGTCCTTACTGATATGTAGGATGGGCGCCTTGCACCCTGCTGGTGTTATTTCAATTGATGTAGATACATACATACATAACATACATACCATACCATACACACACACACACACATAATATATATATGATATTTATATATATAGATATATATCTATATATATATATATGGTTTGTTCGGTGTGTGTGTGTTAGTGTGTGTGGGCGTTGCGTGTGTGTTATGTGTGTAGAATAATGTTATTTAAAAAAAACATGAATTTGGAGACTTATTGTCACAAACAAATAGATACGCTAGATATACAGGTTAGAATTTTATTCTCGTGGCATACAGAATATATAATTATAAAAGAGTTCAAGAGTTAACAAACGGACTTATGGGAATACAGATTTCATCATACTACTAATATGATTACGTACATGTTCAATTATATTTTGCACCCGAAGAATTAATAATTTATCAATATAACAGACCATTGACAAAAACATAGAGCCAAACGACTTACGGTTACCACCAATGTAAGAATGGTTTAATGACAGGAAAATGTTATAATTTTACATTTCAAATTTAATTAAAAGAAAATGTTTTTGAGATACGAACTGTATATTTAAAACTCGCGTAGGTTGGGAAACGCCAGAAACGTAATCAGTATCCCACAATCACAAAAAGGGTTAATACTTATTTAGCCAAATACTCTTGAAGAATATCATTTTCGTGAATATTCTTCAAGGCTACCTTCATTTCACAACTTATTTCATCACTCTAACCGGTCACTAAGGTCTTTTATCGAAATTAACTTGAAAAATTATTCCTGGTATTACGAACATAAAGTTTTTTTGGCCAAAATAAGGACATAGTAATCATCATTCATAATTACGGGCTGCATAAATGTACGATCATTTCCATATAGGGAGTTAATTAAGGGTAAACTAAAACCTCCGACTGTTGCTGCGCCTTAAATAGTTGGAGAGAAAATGGCATAAATATCAAGAAGCGCTAAAGTTGCTCAAGGAACAAAACAGGAAGTAAATTTGCTGGTGGAATGTTATATTTGACTTGAATTTATTGTTGATGAGCGGTGAAGGAAATACCACCATATATATATATATTTATTAGTCGAAAATATTTGTCAGGTTGTTGGGTATAGGTTTTTAAATCGCAAATGTTAACCCTCTTTTATTTCATGATTCGTTTACAAATGGTGAATATACTGCTGTATTGTTACATTTTCTTACCTAAAGCACGAATACTAAAGAATTAATGACTGCAACTTTAGATTGGCAGTCAATTAATAAGAAAGTAATTAGAGAACCCTTGACCCTTTTAATAACGCTATACAAGCAACCCCTGTTGTTCATATTTCCAGAAGCCAGTGAAGGTCACAGAGGTATTAGCGACAACGGAAAAGTCCAGCGGCCTACGGTAAATTCAAGCGGTGGCCTTATTGCAAGTGACACGATACGTCAGCGCTTGGATTGCTGTTTATGGAATCGCAAACTCAGTACCTAAGTCTAATTAACAAATCAAAGATTGCATAGAAACTAACCCCCCACCTCTTCTCTCTCTATCTCTTCGAAAGAGTGGTACTATTAGTCATGATTAGTCAATGGAAACGTCCTACGCATAGGAAAACTTAATACCCTGTTATTGTTCGTACCTTAAAAATTTTTGAAACACTGTAACAAGATAAGAATAAAGAAAATTACATTTGGTTGAATCATGACCGCCCTAAAGGAACATCCTTTGGGTAGTGTTCAGCAAGGGTTATTATACTAAAGGCAGCCTTGCAATTTCTTGTAAATGAAAGTGTTTTGAAGTAAATTGGTGGCTGTTAAAAAGGGTCTTGTTTTAACAAAAATCGGATTTTACCCTACGTTCTCTTCTATCGAGGCAGTAATCACTGAATATTAAATCATAAAGCCCCCACACGCGCTTACCCATGACCATTATAACAGTATCTAACACGGAACGATGCATTGATTAATTTGAAAGTAATCATAGTGTTAACAGATAGAAACAATTTTCTCACTAAAATACGTCAGCACTGATACAGGCAGGAAGGACATTACCCCGGAATAATGATTGAGTTATTATTTTTTCAACAAAGTGATTTACTCAGTGGGTCAGAAAATCCAAAACTAACTAGCGGGCCATATTGAAAAGTGGTGGGTCCATATTTCGAAATTTTGCAATGGTACAAAAAGATGGTGTTTAGGGAATGCGCACGTTGAACCCAGATATTCCAAAGCACGTACCACAAACTGAAGTAGTTTCCGACTTATCTGCTGCACTATCACTTGTTTTTTCTCCATTTGCTCGAGACATCTAAAAAAAAAAAAAAATTGTGATGCAACCGAATTTTGTTTTTTGCATTAAGGGAGGAAGGAGGAGGAAGGGATCGTTTTTGAGCTTTTTGATCAAGTAAATGTTTAAGCTTTCCTCGTACTTTGATATCAGTTGCTTTTAGATTCTGCAACGGGTGACATTGCTTATTTTTACTCGATGAAATTACGCTGTCTTTGCTCTTAATGAGCAACGATTTCCTTGCACCCTAAGCCTTACTACCCTCAAATTTTGTTCTTTTTCTCCTCTGTTTTTGTACCGCCAGTGTTCATGAGATTATTTCGAAAGCAGTATATACACACACACATGCACAAAACACACACACACACACACATATAGAGATTAGATATAATAATATATTATATATATATATATATATTAATGTGGTGTTGGTGTGTGTGGGTGTGTGGTGTGGTGGTGTTTGTTTGCACACACAACACACCAAGCGCTGGGATTTCTGGCCTGCCATTTTTTAACCTGTGGCATTCGCTGTTATCTTGTGAAGTCCCACCGTACATCTTACTTTGATATTTTTAAGCATCGGTATATAGTAAGATATAATGATATATACATTATTGATATAATTATATATATATATATAAATTATAACCGATAGATAGACATATCATATATATATAATAATAATAAATATTAAGATATTATATATATATATATTATTATATATATATATATATAATATATATATATATATTTATATATATATAACGGTGTGGAGGTAGTTTGGGGGTTGTTTAACGGTAGGCAGGTCAGTTTCTTGATGTGAAAGAGATTCTAAAAGAAGGAGTGAAAAGGACAATCAGCAGTTTGGACAGAGGTATTTTGAAATTATTGTACAATAAACGTCAGTTTTTTGGCATAAATTTGCATGGTTACCTTATGGCCGAAAAACTTCTTTTGATTTTAATATGGCAGTCCAGTGCGATTAACTGAGGCAAACCTCTATTGGGAATCGATCGGGACTTTCAGTAAGCGTGGGGGCGGGTAGATCCGAGCGTAATTTCCAAAATTACATTTTGGATAAGTATACTGCCATACACAACGAAAGAAACGCCAACTCCGGAAGGTGGTGTCCTGAATTTAAAAAAGTCTGGAATATTGTTTTAAAGGGTTGTTGAACACAAGTTTGGAAATGGACACTAGGGGTTACAACAACGTGCTTATCGCCACTGGCTTGCATTTTAAAATTCAAAAGCAAAATTTGAATTTTTCGGCCATAAGGAAACTATGGCAAATTCATGCAAAACTGACGTTATTTACAACAATCAATTTCAAAATACTCTGTCAACACAAAACTGCTGATTGTCTTCTTTCGCTTCCTTCATTTAGAAATCTTCTTTACAAATCAAGAAACTAACTCCACCTTCCAAAACCTTAAAAACCAAACTACCTCCACACCGTTAACTATTGACTTAACTACCTATTACTCACAGTTCTCTCTCTCTCTCTTCCCCCTCCCCTTTTTTTTGGAAGGGAAATTCCTCCAACATCGCCTTTTGACTATGCTACGTTTCCATCAGTTAACAATCAAACCTCCTTTAACATTAAGTCATGCAGAAATAGTGTATTTGTTTATTTTTTCAATTTTTATTTTTAGTTTTGCTTTTGGATGTTGTTATTTTCTAAGGGTTATTTTAGTGTTTTAATTTTACTTTTAGCTTAAGTCACGGTATTTTTCTTTTTCTTTTTCTTTTTTCTTTTAGCTTGAATGACAAAACTCTATATTTCGTTATAAATTATTTAGGTTATGTTTTAGCATAATTTTTAATAGTGTAGAAATTAATTTTATTTATAGCCCTGAAGATGGGAAAGGATTTGTTCCCGAAACGTAGGTGGTTCAATAAAAAGAAGAATAAATGGATCGGGCCAGGTCTTCTCACTATCCTCTTCATTAATATAATCTAATATATATAATTATATATATAATATATATATCTAATTATTTCATATATAATATATAGATGTGTATATATAATATATATATAATATTATATATAATAAATATATTATTATGTGTGTGTTGTGTGGGTCAAACGAATACCATAAGAAAAATGATAGGCAAGAAAATCCCAGCGCTTTAGATCTTTATTAAGACCTTTTCAAGGAACGTTCCTTGGACAACTGTCCTTATTTATAAGGACGCAAAGCGCTTGGATATTCTGGACCTAGTCATTTTCTTATGGTATTCGTTTACCAACACCCACACAAACACACACACACACACCACCACACACATATATAGATATATTATATAGATTAGTTATATATAAGTTCTATATATAGCTATATATATATATGTGTGTGTGTGTGTGTGTGTGTGTGTGTGGGTATATAGTATATACTAGATGATATATATATATATATGACTATATATAGAATATTATATGTATATAGTACTCTGTAAATTTTAATATTTCATTTAAACAAAATTTTTAAAAGAAGTTCATATTCCTGATTACACTGTTTTTCTTGTCTGCCAGCATCTATGCAACCTTCCAGAATATCTCATTGAACGAATGCTCTCTCCCTTTGCCAAAATCGCCGATGGTTGACAACTCAAACTTCCGAACGCCATTGTTTCATCACGCTACGGACCAGAAGAGCAAATATTCCCCGACCATTAACAGACGCCTTTATTTTGTTGAAAGTAAGTTCACCGCTCGCACAGAACCCGATGGGAGAGTTTTCATTTTGAATCATCTGGTGGGTCTGAGTTTGTCAGGAATTTAGTGCCCCCCCCCCCCCCCCGGAAAGAAAGAGAGAAGAGAGAGAGAGAGAGATGCACAAATATTGCGCCCCAGAAACTTACCTTTATCCTCCCACATTGATTATTAATTGCTTTGGGATTCACCGCCAAACAGATGGCAGTAGCTAATTCTAGCACTGGAGTTATTGAGACAACTTCAATCTCTCTCTCGCCTCTCTTAGCTTCTCTATTTCTTTCTCTTCGTCTCTCTCTCTACTTCGTCTCCGCTCTCTTCCGTGGTATTTAAACGACAGTCTGATGTTACTTGATCGTGAGTCCTATCTCCAACTTCACCACCCAATCAGGGAAATGGAAATTTAGTTAGTCTGTGAATGGAGGCCTTTAATTTACGAGTTGATTAACATTATATTCGGAGAAATTCTTAAATGCCCATTACTATCAGCCACCATATTATTTAGATATATTGGACAGCTGTATACCAGCTATTATCGTTGTTCGTTCCAATTAAGACTTCTCATAGAAACTGATTGTGGGTATTTGAATAATCAGTATTGTTTTTTAAAAACCAAGTAATATGTCGGTAAGGTAAGGCCACTAACCAAAAAATACTTTTTTTCGTAGACCAACCCAAAAAGAGAAGTATCATAGGCCATGATAACGGAAAGGCCGATGGGTAAAAATGTTTGCATTTAATCGTCCTAGAATTTCGAGTCCTGGGTGAAACATTTCGGGTGGAAAATGAACATAAATACCTATATACGTCCACTATCAAAAATAATATATAAGTTCAAAAACTTTCCAGCTGTTAGCAACCAGCTATCGCTTTTGGATTCCACCCATACACATGAACGGCGTATTAGACTTTAAGCGTGTACAAAAAAAAAGTTCCCCCCCCCCCCCCTTCCCCCCCCCCCCCTATCTCTCTCTCTCTCTCCTCTCTCTCTCGTCCTCCTCGTCTCTCGTCTCCTCTCTCTCTCTCGAATCCGTCCACACCGCATTGCTTTCCGTAATTTTCCTCACACAAATTTTTACCTAATTCTTAATTCTATGATTTTGCCATTTTGCAACCCGAGACTAGAATTCTCTCTCTCTCGCTCATTCTCTATTCTCTCCGTCTTCTCCTCTCTCTCTCTCTCTCTGCCCCTACGCGTGCTTTTTTTCTTTCTGGGCATTGCCCATCTTCAGTAAAATTTCCTTACTTGTAGAAGTTAATGGTTTGGCATTTGCGGGAAGCCAGGGACCAAAAGCATTTCATATGAGATCATCTGTTATATTCTTAATAGGGTTTTATCCTACTGATTGATCAACGGTTAAGCCGAATCAGTTTCCTTTGTCAGATCTGGTAGGTAATAACAAATAAAGATTATAGCCATGACTGATGCTCACGGATATTAATTTGAAAGTAATCATCGCCCCTCTCCTGAAACCCCAACGAATGAAGAAAAAGTTTGTGTCTGTTCTCCATTGTTGGAATTTGCAACAATTGTGCGGAATAAAAGATGCAATTGTCCTCACCTGGAAATAAAATTGAATCTTTGCTATCATATTATGCTTGATCTTCGTTTCTTATTTTCTTTTAGTCTGTGTCTTTATTGCACTTTCCTATTGCGGCCAACATGGTTTTTCATTCGTATCAGCAAGCAGGAATTTCTTGATCAAACTGTTTGAGTGCACTTCTTTACGAAGTTTTCATTTGCTGTGAGTTATTGGTAATAGGTAATGAGCATTTTTAATTTTATTCACATGACGCTCAAGCCGTTTAACCTGGGTCAATTCAACTAATGCTCTCTAAGGCCTCTTGTCCATGTCCCATGGATAATAATTATTTATAGATTTACATATAGTTTTTTTATGTAATAAGTATCTTAAATAGTTATTCTATTGATATAGTTATTTATGGGATTTACCATATAGTTTTATGTAATATGTATCTGGAGGGTAGTATTCCGTGTTAAGCACAGCATAGTCATGCTTGAATTTTCTTGGGCGATATATTAGCTAATGCAAAAGTGAAACGAACACAAAATTTAATGGGAATAAACTAAAAAACGATGACGACGAGGAGGCATCAGAAATAATTTTAAAATGCTGTAGATGTTTCAGGGAATAAAACTTTAGAGGGTTTGATAAAATATCTAATTTTTTGGTCACTGAATTGGACGACATTTAGGATTGTATATAATTGATGTGCAGATTAGTGCTACTCTGGATTAGTCCGCAGATAATTAGTTATAATGAATGAAATGAGGTGTTCAACTTGGTAATGGGTGAAACACAAATAAGCACTTCATGAAGGTGGTGGATGATCTGATGAAGGCTGAATCTAACATGAACCTTTTGATTATCAAGTCTTGCAAAAATGAAGTTGATGAATAATGTATGTCATGAGCTAGTATATCAGAGAAGGTTATCATCATATATTAGAAAAATACAATGAGTCATCGGTTTTCTTTTTGTGTCACAGATAGTCTACGGTTAGCCTCTCTTACCCCTTAGTGTGTAATCTCCGGTGGGTTGGAACATATCAGCTAAAGACTCTTGTTATATATTTTTTTCCTTTTCGTACTGTACGAAAGTAATTAAATAAAAGACGGTCGAACACTTTTAAACTTTGTCATTTAGCTATAAAAAAAATGGAAATGCTAATTTCCGAGTTTATGCATTCACCTCAATTTGCTCATCAATGATATTTTTTTTTATTGAAATGAGGTCACGGGGATGTAAATCCATTATTTTACTAATAAAAGTCATTGAATATCTGACCCAAAAGACTATAATGCTATGACTCTCTTTATAGGGTATCATAGCTCACTCACAAACCTTTTTATATTCTCCAATAGTCAGTTCCCTTTGAATTTGGCTTGAATTTTGAATTTGCCACAAGTTTTCGAGTTTTATTTGCGTATTTCTCCATAGGGACGGCCTGCTGGCGGATTGTGCTATTTTTAGCTTCTCTTTGTTGAGGACCTTTTGTACTCTTTAGTATATTGTATGCTATTTTTCATAAATATATATATGATATGATATATATATAATATGATATATATATATATATATATATATATATATATATATATATATATATATATATAGAAAGCGTGTGTGTTAACACACATGCATGCACATATATCATAATATAATATATATATATATATATATATATATATATATATATATATATATATGTGTGTGTGTGTGTATATGTGTGTGTGTGTGTATGTATGTAGTGTGTGGTGTATCACATGTATATGTATATATGTAGTATATATACATATATATATATATATATATATATATATATATATATATATATATATATATATATATTATATATATATATATATATATATATATATCTGCGTATGCATGCACACACCGTTGTTCATTCTGGAACTTTATAAATAGATAAAAAGGAAATGCCCTTTAACAGAAAAATCTTTATGCAGTCTCCTGCACGACATTTGTCTTTACTGATTGCGATGTATTTCGGACAACCCTCCATATTGCAACACTCGTCCTATTTTAAGTTGAATCAGATGTTCGCGACGGCAAACTTTGTCGTAACTTGGAGACATCACATTGGACTGAAGACTTTAGATCGTTCGTTTATTCAAAAACTCGTTCCTTCTATTTTGAAAGAGGATTTAAAAACGTCCGTCAATATGTTTGGCTGATTGACGGTAGATAAGCTATTTTTGAGTTCATTTGGAAATCTTCTCAGAAAAGGAAAAGTCAGCAGTCAGACTTGTTTTCTAAATATTTTCTTGATTATAGGGTAAAAACAATAGAAATCTTTTATAAATGTAATGTTTCTTTATAAACCTCTCATGGTTTTGACAACAGTAAGCAAACACAGATGTCGCATAATGTAATAAACAAATTTTAAAACATAGTTTAATATGTAAGTTTAATATGTCATAAGTACACGGAACAAAAACATCGTCTGACATTGTTCTGCGTAACTATTAAATAAATTTTCTTCTTTAAACCACTTTTAGTTTATTGAAAATAAAACTGTTGTGCCGGCTTTGTCTGTCTGTCCGCACTTTTCCTGTTCGCACTTTTTCTGTCCGCCCTCAGATCTTAAAAACTTCTGAGGCTAGAGAGCTGCAAATTGGTATTTTAATCATCCATCCTCCAATCATCAAACATACTAAATTGCAGGCCTCTGGCCTCAGTAATTTATTTTATTTAAAGATAAAGTTAGCCCTCTTAATGAGTCTGGCAACGATATAGACCAGGCCACCATCGGACCGTGATTGATGTTTCATGTGTCGTGGCGCATTATTCCGAGACCACGGAAAGATAGATCTATTTCGCTAGTCTTCAATATACGGTGCACAGAAAACTCGATTGCGCAGAAGAAACTTGGGCGCATTTTTTACTTGTTTTCTCATGTTTTCAAAAATGCGATTTGTCTCCAGCAGATTTTGAGGACTTTCGTTGAACGAAGAATTTTCCATAGAAATTGTAAGGTTTGAGTGACATTGTGTACCGAATTTATATACAGAACAAAGGTATTAATATTTGGGGATATTTTACGTCCGAGAGCTGTTTTTAACTGGATTTCAAAGTCATTGCATCTTAGCAATAAAGTAATATGTAATTATTATCTTATAAATAAAAAAAAGGAAGGGAATTTAGTTGGTCGCTTAAAATTGATTGAGCATCCTTTTTGAAATAATATTTACGCATCTTGATTTCTTCATGCATTTAATGTATATAACACCGCCAAGACACACATACATTAAATATCAGGTACATAATTTAATATATTTTTTATACGAAATAAGTATTATAAAAAATGACGGAATAAAATCTTTAAAACGATATTTTGGACTGATATTGCAATTACTTTTGGTTCCATATGACTCATATTTGCATAGAAATAACTCATCTACTGTACGTTCATTGTTTCTTATTCCACTTTCCCTTCCCATTTATAGGAAAACCTAAATTACAATCTTGATAAAGAGTGTAAGCCATTATGTCTAGCCTTCCGTCGCAGGTGTGTGTGTGTGTGTGTGTGAGAGAGAGAGAGAGAGAGAGAGAGAGAGAGAGAGAGAGAGCATTCCCGACTTCGGAAAAGCAATCTGAAAGGCAGTGGTTATGAGAACAGCGAATTTTTTTTTATCAGTTATAGATAAATATCGTCAAAGTCACTCTTATATATATCGTAAGTAACAAGCCAAAAATGATTGCATTCTGTTCAGTAAGAACCAACGGCGAGATGAAACTCATCGTTACCAATAATCAAGTAGAATCATCAGTAGTAATAACCAACCTTCATATACGAAATTATGTTGAATGAATTATATATCGAAGGGTGTTCATTGAATTAATTATATGTTGCAGGGAATTCTTATGAAAATATAATCGGGAGCTCTGACTCTGACTGAAGCTCACTACGTTCAATGTTATAATGATTACTCTTGGCTTATGCCAACAGATGGATAAGGCTTAGAAGGGTATGCGTCTCCTTTTCTTCTCATTACATCTCCTATCTCAGCTTCATGTAGTTCTCTCTCTCTCTCTCTCTCTCTCTCTCTCTCTCTCTCACACACACTCGGTCGGGGTTGGGGCGGAGGGTTAATGCCTACAGTGCACTTCAGGGAGTGCAATATAGGCATTACTTAAGGTTCTTTGCAGCGTGCCTTCGGCCCCTAGCTGCAACCCCTTTCGTTCCTTTTAATTTCTTCCCTATTACTTCCCTCCCTCATCTAACAACTGATTCATAGTGCAACTGCGATGCGATGATATTTTCCTCCTGTTACACCTTTCAAACGTTTACTGTCAGTTTCCGTTTCAGCGCTGAATGACCTCATTGGTCCCAGTGCTTGGCCTTTGGTCTAAATTCTTTATTCAACTCAGTTCAACACACACGGAAATTTACCAACAACTAGACACTCACGCATACAGTGTATTTTGTACATTCGATGCGATAATTATATTGCTAAATTATTGAATATGAATGAAGTCAAAGGCGATGTTATTTGGATGCATGTAAAAGCACACAAAATATATAAGCACCCACATACGTACACACACAAATACACAACACACACACACACACACACACACACACACACACACACACATATATATATATATATTATATTATATATATATAAATATATAATATATATATATATATATATATATATATATATATATATATATATATATATATTTTATATATATATATAGATTTGTTTGTGTGTGTTTGTATATATATATATATATATATATATATATATAATATATATATATATATATATATATAACATATATCCTATATATATATATATAATATATATATATATATATATATATATATATATATCTATATATATATATAAGCGACACTGTTTGGAGGGGTGGCCGGAAATAAAGTCAGAGGAAAAAAGTTACAATTACGGCCAGGAAAAAGTCACATTAATTTATGGTGGCCAGTAATAAAGTCTTAGGGGTCATTATCTTTTTGATATTGTCAGTCTCTCTGTATGTTTTTACGGTCATCCCAAACGGGCTTGGACTAAACACCCTGCAAAGGTGGATACATAACGAGTTAAAATCATAAACTAACTCCAAATGGGCTTATACTAAACACGCCGCAAAGGTGGATACATGAATACATACCGGGTTAAAATTTGCCTTAGGGCATCAGTGTCTAGGAAAGATTAATGTGACTTTTTCCTGCGACTTTTTTTTCTGTGAATTTTTTACCTGTGGCATTTTTACCTGGATTAGTTTGGAATGCGATAGAAAGTTCCGCCTCGCTGTTTTTGTCCAATGAATAAGTACATACTTTGTTCTTTGTAGTAGAACCTTTAATTTATATATATATAAAAAAAAATTATTGCAGCTATTGGTACTATAGTTGATTCACATCAACCGTGCATCTGATATATAGGCCAGTCCCTTACGACACTTCTGATTGGCTGTTGATTAGCCCACAACAGTGCTGGAAATTCTCACTCTCGAGAGAGAGTTTACATCCTGCCTATGTGAGCACTCTCGAGAGACTGAGAGTTTCCAGCCTTGCCATAGGCTCATCAACACCCAATCAGGTGCGTCGTAAGTAACTGGCCTAGAAATCAGATGCACGGTTGATGCGAATCTATTATAGTTAGTTTTATTGATAATGTAGACCATTTATATTCATAAAATTGGCATCCTAATGAAATACTATTTAATGTGAGTAGGTTTTCCCCGTTGAGCTGGGCTATGTAGTGACAAGAGCAACGTGATGCCCGTAGACATTCACAGCATATATTCGATAGCTTAGTACACTAATAATAACAAGGCATGATTCGACCTCCAACTTACTCGGAACGCGTGCAGGATATTCCCCTCACGCATTAGTTGTAAACGTTATATTCCTAACTTAACGTGGACTGGTCTTCGTGATTAATACTCATACTTAGCACTACTAATACTAACAACAAGGGCAAATACAAATACAAAGGACACAAATGAAGCACATTCATATATTCTCAGTTATATTATAAGTGGAAACACAAAATAATTGAACAGAAACAATAGCCTAAATTCAGTACACCAAGTAAATTTTAAAATGCTAAAATCTATGGCCAAATAGAGCCTTGTCTCACTGACGAAAATTAATATAAATGCACTATATATTATTAGAAAAATAATTTATGTACCTATTAACAAGCACATTATTTATTTTTTACATTTTCATTCTAATAAATAAATAATAAGTGTCCCATCCTAAAATTCCTGTATCTTTAACTCAACAAACACCTTTTTGGGTCTTTTTAGGTTTCTCCCATAGACCTTTCTATCCCCCCAACAACAACAAAAGTAGTTTGTAGGTTTACTCCCCGATTAAGCGAGAATGTTCAACGGATACATAAATCTTTCAGCAAGAGTGTTGTTGTCATGTTCATACAAAAGCCAGGGGTAGCCCAAACGGTTCTCTAAATAGAATAGAGCATAGAAGTGAATATTAAAAGCAACACAACAGAGAATCAAATAAAGATTATAGAATTTCCCTTGTGAATCTTATGTTGCAAATTAAAACATTAATATTGTCTTGGATTTACCATGTAAGTAGGTACGCTAGATAAGGTGCATATAAAAAGATGTGTTAAAAGTATGGTTGGTGTTTTGTCAAACTCTGTCACCGATTATTCTGTCATGAACTGTTCTTAGATACCTATAATGAGGACTCTTAAAACGAAACTGCAATTTAAAACTGGCGATAATACCTGAAGTAACTGTATTTACAGTAGATGAATTTAATTACCTCTTCAAAATGAACGGAAAAATTTTGTGCCCAATTGTACCAAGTACGGGACACTACTTGAAAACCTGCTGTGAATAAGATTAATCTTACACAAGTAATCCTATGCTCGATGAAGAGGATGACTTCATAATTGAACCCTATAGTATAAATTAGTTTGGCAAAATAGGGCATTTCATAATAAATAAATCGAACAGTGAGTAATTTAATAACGTTAGAAATAATGTATAGAAATATTAATCTCGTAGATCCTGCGCCTGATTTCAATGATTGACGTGAGGCTTAAATTAATGCCACATTGCAACTTGACGAAACGGTTGATTGGCTGGGTGATTAATTGGAAGACAATGGGTCTAATGAAATGAGACGGAGAACTGACAAGCACTTTCCCAAAAACTAATAATCTATTTCAGGCTGAAGAGCACAAGGCCTTGTCTTTTGAAGACAAGGACCAATTGCCGACATCTGTCCAGATTAGAGAACAGAATACTCAAATGAGAGATGTTTTATGAA
This sequence comes from Macrobrachium nipponense, assembly GCF_015104395.2. Lineage (NCBI taxonomy): Eukaryota > Metazoa > Arthropoda > Malacostraca > Decapoda > Palaemonidae > Macrobrachium > Macrobrachium nipponense. The sequence goes on from NC_087204.1 coordinate 90,698,753, forward strand.
TTCAAATTGACTAATAAGTAGCTGGTAGTAGTTGTATGTTCTACGAAAGCTCCTTCATATTCTCTGCTTCTTCGGCATAATTGGTAAAGGGATTTCCTGGTGCCTGTATGAGCAGCCGGCGTTTCAATCAGACACCTGCAAGTAGTATATGACTGAAAAGAGTAATTGTGAAATAAAGTTTCTCTCGCTATTTTCTTTCTTTTTTCCAAGCAAACATTTGACTACATCTTTATCAGTACTGGGTTAAGAGATACTTACATAGGCATAATCACACATTAAAAGCAAACAGGTGGATACACAAATTTAACAGAGAGAGAGAGAGAGAGAGAGAGAGAGAGAGAGAGAGAGGTTATGTTGTTATATTTCATTATAATAATTTTGTTTTCACGGTACTGTTAGGTTTACTAAACATTTATATGTACTATGAGTTTGTTTTGCTTACAAAGGACCTCGCTTTACTTTACCATATTTCAGGAATTTATTGAATCATTGACATTATCAAGCTGGTCTTAATGTACGAGGGCCATTATCTACTAAATATTTTCTAATCATAACTTTTATTTTGTAATATTATGGTTTTGATATTGTCATTCAAACAGTAAGGAATATAGGATAAGAAAAGAGGAATTTTTCACGTACACTCGCAAACATACGTACATACAGTATAATTTTTCTATTCGTATTACGAGTCA
>NC_087204.1:90704444-90714380 GCF_015104395.2 Macrobrachium nipponense
CAAAGAAATTATTGCATTTTTAACATGTCTAATTATATTTTATCTAAGAGAGAGGAGTTTTTGCTATCTTTTGGGTTAGATTTTTTGTCTACCATCCTATAGACCGAACTATGCCAGATTTTTTTTACCTTTTGAAGTGCTGTTTCAAAGACTCATTAAACTTGATGTTATGAAGAATACAGGTAACCTACAACAGAAAATGTCGGCTCTCATACATAAAACTTATGCTAACTTAAGAACAACGTGGGACACCATTTTTTAGAAAAAATGATTTAAATATACTCCTGACTTTGAAAAAAACGGGAAGATATAGTTATTTGTAAACCGGATAAGGGTAAAGGTGTAGTTATCTCAACAAAAAATGACTATATTGAAAAAATGGATAACATTCTGTCTGACACCGCCAAGTTCCAATCTCATGGTGAGCCCAATTTTCTTGAGATATATAAAAGAGAGGATAGAGTTAATAGATTCTTAAGGGGAAAATAAAAAATGATCATATTATAAATGATGTAACTTATCAGAAATTATTTGTTACTGGTTCGTCTTTCAGTATCTTATATGGACAACCAAAAATTCATAAACCTAATACACCTGTTAGACCTATTATGGCTGCATATAACAGCCCATCGTTCTCTATCTCCAAATTCTTAGCTGGCCTGCTTTCTGAACATAGTACAAATGATTATACTCTAAAAAACGGTTATGAATTTCAACAACAAATTATTAACCAAGATGGTGAATATTATATGGTCAGTTTTGACGTTGAATCTCTTTTTACTAATGTACCACTGACCGAAACCATTGATATCATTTTAAATAAGATTTTTAGTATTGACACTCTATTTCATGGTTTTAATAGATCTACTTTTAAACAATTTCTGGAACTTGCTGTGCAAGATTCCATGTTCGTGTTTAACCAGCAGCTCTATTCGCAGGTCGATGGAGTTGCTATGGGTTCACCTTTAGGTCCCATATTTGCAAATTTTTTTATGTCTGACTTGGAAACTAAATTTTTAGACCATGTAATTCCTCTTTTAAACCAGCGTATTTTAGAAGATATGTGGACGATACCTTTGCACTTTTTAAACATCCTTGGCAATGTTCACATTTTTAGAATATATTAATCAACAACATCCGAATATTCAATTTACAATGGAAGTGGAGAACGAGGGCAGTTTACCATTTTTAGATATCAATGTCACAAGAACTAACTTTGAATTTACCACAGCTGTCTATAGAAAAAGGACATATACGGGATTAGCCAACAATTACTATAGTTCATAGCCAAAAACCTTCAAACTAAACAGTATTTACACTTTAGTCCATAGAGCACTAAAATACTCTTCCAGTTGGCCAATATTTCATAAGGAAATGGAATTTTTATTAAACTTCTTTCAAAAAAATTCATATCCTAGAGATATAGTTCATAGAATCATTAATAAATTACTAACCAAATTTTTCCAACCACCTATAGCTAATTTGATGTTCCAAGAAACTGGTGTTTGCTTCTGTCCCGTATGTGTCTGATACCAGTTCTCACTTAGACTTACTAAAATCATCGAACAGGAAATTCCATGTCTTCAACTTAAACTTATTTCGAATAATCCTTGTAAAATAGGTTCATTTTTTAATTTCAAAGATCGCTTGCAGTCCTTCATGAGATCGAATGTTGTTTTATAAATAAAATTCACATGCCCTGGATGTCCGGGCTCTTACATTGGATCGACTCGAAGGTTACTGCAAGTGAGATATTGCAGCCATAAGGGTTTCAGCTTTCGCACAGGTCAAAGAATAAGCAACCTGAATTTTCCAATATTAGAAATCATGCTGCTCTTTGTAAAATAGAGATCTTGAAGCAGCACTTCTCCATAATTGGCTATACGAAGGACCCAGATCACTTAACCACCTTAGAGTCGTTACTCATAAAAAGGCTGGTTCCTTCACTCAACAATAACACCGCGTCTTCAACTTTATATCTGGCATAGTTTTTCGTCTTGACTGGGACCTCGGTTTTTGTCATTCCCTCTTCTTTCCTTACTAGAGATGGTTGGTGTTTTAGTAGTCTCTCTCTTTTGTTTCTTACTGTTTTTTAATAATGCTTTTTTACAGTTTTTTAATGTCAATTTTAATTTTTTGAGAATTCCTTTATGTAGTAATATAATGTAATTGTTTTTATTTCTTCACAGACTGATGATGGCACCGTGTTTTGTGTGCGAAACGTTTTTTGTATAATAAATCATGGCCTGTTACTGAGAGTGTATCATGGAACCTCCTGAAATCTTTAATATATATATATATATATATACACACACATATTATATATATATATATATATATATATATATATATATATATATAAGTATAAATATATATATATATATATATATATATATATATATATATATATATATATATATATAATATACATGTAAATATGGCGGCAGGCAACCGTAAGTCGGGCATTGTTTGAACCGTAGTATCATTCATTATTTTTCATCGTAGAAACAAAAGTAAGAGTTTATTTGGAATCATCGTGAACATTTCTGTCAGAATAATTCATTCTTATTTTTCTACGGATAATAATAAAGACGTTAGCATAACCGGATATCCGGATCAAATCGGCACCCAGTTACCATTCTCTATACAAGCTACGTAAATGGTCGGACTTTAGTTTAATTCGGTAGTCAGTAGTTTCGCCTCTATTGCGAATATACAAACATACACACAAGTCCGACCGTCAGCTTTATATATAAGATATATATATATATATACACACACACATATATATATATATATCACAGTATATATATATATATATATATATATATATATATATATATATATATATATACATATACATATCATATATTACCGAGGTTCCAACCTCAGTAATCTTCATTTCTCTCTCTCTCTCTGTTACCTAAGGCAATTAAATCAGACTCGTGAACTACAAAAATACATTTATTAAGGGAGATTCCATTCTTTAGGCATGATCAAGTAGCCACTGAATACTCAAAGTACTGTTTATGACAGTTTGGTTTTTTTTTTTTTTTTAATATGATTGCAGACACTTTATATCAGTCTACAGAGCCTTTGGAATCTTGGTGCAAAAAATAAAAAATAAAAACGTTTGAGCTCGAGTTATGAAAACTAAATTGCTGATATTTTACAGATCCCATGTTTAGTGTAAAAACGAAGTTTTGTGTTTGACGTTTTTTTAAAATTCAGAAAAAAAAACAACTTCGACAGTCTAGTTTTATCACGTTATTTACCCACACTTTGTTAAGTTGATATTATACGGATTCCATGCTTAGTTTCAAACGAAGTATTGTGTGTGATGTTTTTTCAAAATTCGGAAAGTTAAGTTTTACCACGTTACTTATCCTTTGTTGCATGCTGAACACAAAGTTGTTATCTGACGCGAAATATTCAGTACTCACTTTATTTATTTCAGGTTATAACTGAATTTCATCGGCATGTAGAAATTTTGTTAAACTGATTTACTGAGGGCAGTTTGTACATGTCATGGATAGCCATTCCTAACTATTACTAGTTTTATCGATATTTTATAGCAAGAATTTTATTTAATTCAGCATTCTAGTTGAAAGTAATATATTTTTTATTTCTATTTATTTTCATTATTAAACTTATAGGGAGATTAATTTTATTGCTTGGTAGTGTGTAATGTTTTTACACTATGCATCTTGTTTACACTACTCTAAATTTGTGTCTGTAAAGCCAGTCTTAGTTATTTGAACTTCTTGGCAATTGTTTTCGCCTCTTCAGCCGACAGCAAACAGGGGTCAATGTATGAGTAGTGATCAAGTTTTTCATTCCACTTTACAAAAGAATATTGAAGATAGCTATTTTGATGTAACATGAAAATGGATGTTATAATAAACACAACAGATTTCTCCTTACACATTCCCTACTTTTTTTTTAGTTAGACTTGTCATGCAGTTGACAGTAGTACTCCATGTATGTCTATTGTCAAAAATGTAAAATTACGTTATTAAGTATATGAAAAGGAATATCACCAGTTGACTTTTTTCATTTTTGAAGTATTGAAACGTATTTAATATACGTGAGCAAAATAGGAAATTAGATAAAATTCTCCAAACCATGCATGTTTGTCTTAAGTTTTTCATATTTATATAAATAAGATAGACTGATAATTCACCTGTCATTTTGAGCGTTGGTCATACTATACTCTGTTTTTTTTCCATCTGTCCATCTCGCCTGGTGGTGTTTTCGCATGGTAACACTGCGTCCCGGCTTTAAATAGTTACGCTATGTGTAAGTTTTAGGTAAATAAAAGGATATCTGGGTGTACATTTGCAACTGAAAAGTGTTTTAATAAATTACTGTATGCTAATTACCCCGTTAATATTCGAAATAGGTTATTATTATTATTGCTGAATGTAACTATCTAAAGCCCGGGACGCAGTGTTACCATACGTATACACCACAGCTGGATGGACAGATGGAAAAAAAAACAGAGTATAGTCATTACTGCCTACTTACTTGAAGTTGACTACAATGATGCATTGATGACAAGTTGACTATAGCCAGGTTAGACGTCTGCCATGTGGCCTGTCTCTGGCCTGCACCTTTCCAATGACTCCAGTAGACGGTAACCACTGAGCTATCAAGAGAGTTATAAGTTAATGCCGAATCTGCCGCACCTTGTTTACCCATCAAAAGGGGAGGAGGGGGGAGGGGGGGGGGAATTGTACTTTCGTTTCGACATTCATTCACCTTCACCATGATAGCTCAGTGGTTACCGTTGACTGGAGTCGTTGGAAAGGTGCTGTGGCGCGAGGTCGAAACACTTCAGTACCATCCATTCCATTTATCGCTTAAAAAAATCACCTTCGGTAATAATTTCCCTTCGGAGAATATTCCCGAAATAGCGTGAATTGGATATTAAGCGACATCTGTAGCTTAATGAATATATATATATATATATATATATATATATATATATATATATATATATATATCTATATATATATATAGTATTATATATATGTATATGTACATACATATATATATATATATATATATATATATATATATATATATATAGATATATATATATAGTATATATGTATATGTATCATATATATATATAATATATATATATATATATATATATATATATATATATATAGTATATATATTTATATATACTATATATATATATATATATATATATATATATATATATATATATATATATATATATATATACATACTATATATATAATTAGATGCTGGCGAGTGTAAGGCATTTCATTTATTAGTAAAGACGTAATGATGAAAAACCTATTTATTAAACAATTAACGATAAAAACAAAGCTTAAATGTTATCCATGAGAGAACAAAAGTGAGGGAGCAACAGATGGTTGTGCGGGAGAATCCACTATTTGAAACCCCAAAACCTGTCACGTGAACTAACAATAATTAATTAACGTCTACCGCTATAATGAGCAGCTATAATATGTTTAGTATGTGTGTTTATTTGGCTCATGGATAGCAATGTACTTTTATTGAGCTACTACCTCCTAAATAAGAGGTACACGAGGGAATGCGACATTTGGGAGTATTTATTGGTTGAGAAAATAGTGTACCATAAACAGCGCGGACCAGGATTTACGATCAAGAAGCGAAAGCAACTCAGCGAAGCGGTTTTCGGTGACACTACAGGAAAATGCTACAAAATGGAGTATATTGTATTCTTTTCTTTTCTTTTCTTAATCAGATGCCAATGGAAGAAGCAACCAAATGCCCTTATTTAAGACCCACTGAAATCAAGGAAATGCCATTTATTTATCTGCCAAATTCATTTGTACTTGTTCTGTTTTGTGTGTTTCTTTTTTTTTTTGTGGAGGGACGGGGAGTAGAAGAGTAACAGTAAAGAAGGGTTTTTTTCGCCCTTGGTGATGATACCTCTTATAGTAAGCAATGTGTTAATGTGTCTCCACGTAATACCCGGCGGGTGTAAGCCGGAGAGTGTTGTGCAACGGCAGATATTCTAATATTCTCTCTGCTCCAATCAGTGCCTTAGAAATCTTTCAAAATCACAGCTACTCGAGGCCTATTTGGTCCTGTGAAATGGGTAAAAGAATGCAGTGTATGTGTTAGTGCTTGACCCTCCCCTTACCGCAAAAATGTCACCCGACCAACCTCCATCCGTTGCGCAAGTGACCCTGGCACCTACCGTGCCCTGTGCCCCACACACAAGTTCCGTACTCGCGAACAATTGTCCTTTTTTATCTACAATACCAATCGAACCGTTCCGACGTCGAGTCCGCTATACAATCTGTCAGTGATGCCTTCTCCGATGAGGAAATCAACGTTGCATATACGAAATGCAAAGATCTGATACCAGAGAGCATTCTCAAGGAGCGATCCGCGAAGAACTTGTCCTCTCACAAAAAAATATCGTATATCACTAAGTGGCTAAGGACCTGCTCGGTGGAAATCTACGCCGATGACCCTTACAACCTGCCACCAAAGGGCCCTGCTGACCTAAGCCTACCTGCGGTGTACCACACGGCGAGAAAAATGCCTTCAAAACAGCAAAATCTCTCTCAGATATAATTGGAAAAACTCAGAAAAAATTGAGGAGACAAATGATAAATTATCAAGAAATCTGGACGTGATCAAAGGACTACAGGAATCCCTAGACAGTCTTAAAACTGTGGAAACAAATAATCTCACACGGATCTGGGATGCGATCAAAGGAGTGCAGGGATCGATAGACAATCGCACTGATAGCCACCAGACTACTACGAATGCAGCATCCAGTTTTTCCTCGCCTCCCAGCAACACGGAAGTGCCCCGTTCCGAGGGGACTGTTGATCCCCCAACCGCTTCTCCCTCCCCAGTACCTCCGGTGGAAGATATATCTCCGGTGATGATTACTAGCCCTCGTAACCTCCCCACCCTATCTCTCCCCCCCAACCCCCCCATCGTAGATGCAGATGAAACTGATCATGAGGGGTCTGGCGGCTGGCAGATTCAAACAAGCAGAAAGAAGAGAAGAACCTCCCGTTTGGCCGCCGGACCGGAGCCCAACATTCGTGTTTCACCTCGCCCGACACATGAGAAGAGATGTTCACATAGTAATTCACATCTGCGCTCATCGGTGACGCTAGATGCCATAGTGGAGAGAGTCAAGTTTCTCACTGCTCTGACCCACTCATCTCCACGAACTCCCATGCAGGATTAAACATAAAGTGGCTTACAGGATTACTGCCTATTTCAACACCTCGACGTTCTTAAAGCGAGAATTTTCGGTCCTAATATATTAGTTTCAAGATACAGACTAATCCGGGATCAACCACCCCCAGGGGAACTTACTGACACTCCAACCAGGGTCATTTCCACCGCAAGTGCCAGGCCAACCGCCCACGGCGAGTGACTGCCACTCCCCTGGCTAACCCCCCATCCCACCCAAATGATCAGCGCATTCATCTCCCATCTTCGTGAGTAGCATGGATACATTAAACATAATCTCTTGGAATATCTTTGGCCTCAAGCGGAACATTCCCTCTCCTAAACATGTTCTGTAAAAATTTCAAAGGCATCATTGCATTGCAAGAAACGCTCCTCTGGCCACATGACCTTGCCATATGCGATTCAATTCATGAAGACTTCAGAACCTTCTCGACTTCATCGATGCAAGTTACAGACCAAATCCTAGCCGGTCGCCCGAAAGGAGGCCTTTCTTTCCTGTGGCACAAATCATTAGACATACGATAAAGGTGATGACCTACAGGAGTGACAGATTGCTGGGGATTCAAGTGACAATAGGGAACTCTAAAATCCTAATTATCATGTTTTATATGCAATGGGAAAATAACAATAATTGATCATTACTGCATGATCCTAGGGGAGTTAACAACAGTATTATTCATGATTCTCCAGCTGATCATATTTGTATAATAGGGGACCTTAATCACACCCCACAAAACAATTTTATAATGACTTACTCGCTTCTGTCAAAATCATGCTCTCCAAATTAGCGATGTTATGCTCCTCCCTCCTCCTCTTATTCATATGTACATAATAGAGCGACGCTATTACAACTTCCTGGCTGGACCACTGCATCACATCACAACTTCATGATTCTATTATGACCTGCAATATTCGCTATGACCTTGCAACGGGCTACGATCACATCCCATTACAGGTGTCATTCAGTACCCCATCCCTCCCTACCGTGAACCCCCTAACTGATCGCCACCAGCGGTAAACTGGGATTTTAAAAACCAAGAGAAAACAGATAACTTTAGAGCGACCACGGAAACCAGTTGCGGTCAATAGTTCAACCGGCAGACGCCTTACTTTATACTAACACAAATTGTAGAAATGACCACCACAAGAGGGATCTGAATGAATTCTATTCGAACATAATCTCCGCTTTGCTTGCTTCGGGCAGGACTGCCTACAGATTTCGTCAAGGTAATTCTCGTAATATTCCTGGATGGAATGACTTGGTTAAAGATCTGATACATACTCACGAGAAATGTTTTTTACTGTGGAGGCAAAATGGTAGCCCCAGGAAGGGCACACTGCATTGCTAATGAGACTGGCGAGAGCGCAGTTCAAACTTGCTCTTAAGCACTGCAGGTTATATGAAAAACAACTAAGAGCCGATGCAATGTCTAGAAACTTAGAATCTGGTGATTATCCTCGTCTTTGGAAAGATATCCAGTCTTTAAATCCCAAAACTAAAAAGCTATCACAGAGAGTAGGGGAAGCAGTCGGAGACGAAGCTATTGCAAATATGTGGGGCGATCACTTCAACAATATCCTGAATTGCATAAATGATCAAGACTCCCGAAGGATGTAGATAACCTCCTTACTGACAACATTCAATTTCATTTTGCAGACCGTTTTACGCCAGGTAACATCAGCGATGCCATAAATAGCCTACCTAATAATAAATCGCCCGGCTGTGATGGTCTTCCTGCAGAGGCCTTCAAACTTTGCCATCCGATAATTTACATTTTGCTAGCTGCCCTATTCAATGCGTGCATAATTCATCGGTTTCTTCCAGACTCCCTACTCTTAGTTAACTTGATACCATTAATCAAAAACAAGCTAAAGGATGCAGCTGACCCTGGCAACTACCGGCCGATTGCAATCACAACGATCGCATCGAAGATACTTGAGTCTGTTCTTCTAGTGAGACTTCTCCCCTTTCTACACACCACTGACAACCAGTTCGGGTTTAAAGCAAACCACTCAACCGACACCTGCATCTACATACTGAAAGAATTGCTGAACTACTACCTATCATCAGCCTCTCCTGTTTTCCTTTGTTTTGTGAGAAAAGCATTTGACAGAGTAAACTACCTGAAGCTCTTCCTGAAGCTGCATAAAAGGGGGGCACACCACCCCTATATCTAATTGGCATTTTACATTGCTGGTTCTCCACACAGCAATTCTGTGTCAAATGGGGAAACGTATTATCTTACACCTTCGGCTCCCTAAACGGGCTTCGGCAAGGGGGCATTCTCTCTCCATACCTGTTTAATACGTACACAGATGCCTTGAACGTCAAACTGAACTCGCTCCCAATCGGATGCACTGTCAATGAAACAACTATAAACAACCTCTGTTACGCCGACGATATGGTTCTGATTTCCCCATCAGTGCAAGGTCTCCAACGGCTCATCGAATTTGATATAATCTACAACGAAACCAAGACCCAGTGCATGTCGCTGCTCCCGAGATCGCTTAAGCATATTGCAGAACCTCAAATTTTCCTCCGAAGCCATCGGCTGGAATTTGTGCACGAATTTCCGTACTTGGGTCACATTATCACCGACGACCTAAAAGATACGGCAGACATTGAACAGAGGCGTCGCAAACTATGTGCAGCGGGCAACATGATTGCAAGGAGGTTTGCCTCTGTCA
>NC_087204.1:90714880-90719880 GCF_015104395.2 Macrobrachium nipponense
CCAGCGCACTGATTGAAGAATTTTGACCTTAAGGTTGATTGATATAATTTGAATCATATAAGCTACGTATCATGAACATATGCGTCGTGGAGGAATTACACTTTTTTTAATGATCTCCTTGATATATTGATATATCATATAAATATAAATAATTGTATGACTGTTTTAGGGCTGCCTAAAATCTCGGTATTTTGAAAAAAGATGTTTTTTTCCTATATAATCTTACATCGTAACTCCTCTTTAAAATCTCGTAATGTAAATGATAGTGTTAGTTTCCAATGAAACATGTTAACAAATAACTATTCCAATATGGACCGTTCATTTATAGCATGTATTATATGAGGAAATTAACAGGGGTCCTCCCTGAGTAAGACCGTTTTGAAATAAGTCTTAACTGTTGAGGAAAACACATAATTGCAGCAGTCTTTTTCTTTCTTTTCTCTTTCATAATCTTTATAAAATGTGAACTGCTGCTATTTGCTTTCATGTCGCAATTTTCAGAGATGTTTTGTTTTACCTCGGCTGGGGCTGTAATTGTGCAATTGAGGTAAAACTAGAGAATAAATGGTCGCATTAACGTATTTATTCGAAGTTTTACTGAGATATTCACCACCCATATAATTACTTGAATTAAACTCTTCAAGAAATGTCAGCTAAAAATCAGTGCACACTGGGAATGTGGCAGGACAGATCTGAATGCGCATTTCACCATTTATATGAGTAACAGTCTCTGATAACGCAGATTGGGACGTTGATGTCTTTAACGGGGTGTCTTTGCTATCGTAAAGATTTGGTTCTGTCTTCCTGGCATCAAATAACCTCTCTTTTAACTTGATTTTTTTTAGTTCCTGCTATTTTGCTTCATTTGCTTTCGGCTCGGATGCAATCGGTTCTGTTTCTTTGCCTTGCTTACTCGATGCATTCTATTCTGTTAGATATCACTTACTGGATTTGTTCTGATCTCTTCATTTACTATACCTTACTTTACTGGATGCGTTCTATTATGTTTTATTTACCTTCCTGGATGCGTTCTGTTCTGTTCCATTACTTAACTCGATACGCTCTGTTCCATTACTTAAATGGATGCGTTCTGTTCACCATGAAGCCAGTGTTTATTTGTCCGCCAATTTATTTTGGCTGATTCTAGAAAAATAGTAAATTTTAATATGATTCTTATTTCTCATAGAAATGGATGTCAAAACGGATTGTGATATTAATTTCTAATGTTAGAAGATTATCACTTCCCATTGATAGTGATTTTTTTTATTCCTTCGGAATAAGTACTACTTTTCTCTGCTTGAATGGATCCTTTTGCAAAATAAATTAAGTTTTTCTTATATTAATGGATTTCATAACTGCATACTATTCTCAGGCAAATTTTGAATATCATTAATAATAATTTATTAAAGGGAAAAAAAGAGTATAAGATTTACTCAGTCAGCAAAATTGTCAGCCAAATTGATTTTTAACATCGAAAAGATAGAAAAAAATGTTATGTTGCCTTTTAATACTTTTTCTCTATTTTCATAAAGCGGGAGCTTAGCACATTTCCTTTTGCAACGACCTTCGACAATATTTCTTTCTGCGAACACTCGATGAATTAATAAGCAGTATTTGTAGGATAGTGGACTGATATGCTTTCCATATTTCATATTTCATTCCCTTCCTGTGTACCGAAAATCATGATTGGATTCTGCTCTATCTTTGATGTGAAAGGATTTATAATTCTACTGGACAAATACGAATTTGAAGACATATATTTTATTTTATAATTGTCTCCCCACTAATTTTTTTCAAATTGAATATTGAATAAAGTTCTATAACACCGTTAGATAAAGGTTGCGTTAGTTTTATTATGCATAGTTGCGTGAATTCTGAGATTTTTATGTATTTTTTTTTAATGCAAATAACCATTTCATTAATTTATATACTGGGTCATGAGCGAATTTTCTCATGTTCTGTGCACATACGGTCTCATTGCCAAATGAAACCATAATAAAGTACTTTGATGGAGGAATAAGTATTGCCAGTAATATATATATATATATATATTATATATATATATATATATATGTATATATGTAAGTGTTTACATAATAAAAATATGGAATGTTAGTCCATATATATAAAAGTCTAACTAAAGAGGTCAACCAGATTGCTTGCAGGAATGTGATCAGACTAGAGACGCTAAAGATGACGTATACAATAAGTATGTAGGCTAGGTTGACATGCCGTCATCTGTGGTCATTCATTTGTTTTGAAACAGTCCAAGCTCCCTGCTTGAGACAACTACCCCGACCTATTATTCAAACGGCCTACGTGATCTGTAGCGTGTCTCATTTGATTGTGTGTTCGTATGAAACTGTCATTTGTAAGTATGTTCATATGTTCGAACTACTGTCTGTTCCTTCATAACTTGTAACAGAGATGGTAGACAGGCAGAAGGGAGTTAGCTATCGTCATTAGAAGACCTGTACCTCTTTACTAAGCTTTATCATGTAGAGGAATAGGATTAGCCATCATCATTGGCAGAAGCGATCAAGCTATCGTTATTATTAAGAATGCATTGTACAATCATTATCTGATCTTCACATGTAAAACTTCAGAAGAATATATAATTTTTTAATACTTAGTGTTTTCTACAAGAACGAATCCGAACATGAGTTTTTAACACATCGTCGTAAAGATAATACCGACTTCGTAAGTGATCTACAAAACCCCAGACACTCCATTGAAGATGGAAGTGCAATACCAACCGACTTAGCGTATAGATTATCGCAAGTCTAACATTACCTCATAGGGCGCCTTATCATACAAGGCACAAGCCCTAATATTGGTGGTGAGTTTTTTAAAACCGAACATGTTTATCTAGGTTTTATGTGTCTGGTCAAGGTCTTTAAAGTAGTCCATGGTAAGGTGTCGGCTATTCATAACTTTCCGGTACTTATTAACGTAAAAGGGGGATACAGCACTTTTGCGCTGTAGTGGGTATTACAATCGTATGTAAATAGGTAACTCTTCAATGATGACAGCTCCTTTAACAGATCTTACGAAGAAGAGCGTAGATTTATTATGGTCTGAAAAGCATCAACAGGCGTTCGATATCTTAAAAAGCGGAAAATGCAGCTTACCTAACTTAAAAAAATCCCTGATTTAAATAAGGAATTTTTTTTTATTGCAACAGACGCCTCAGACCAAGGGGTAAGAGGGATACTACTTCAGTAATATGATAAACAGTTCTTCCCTATAGCTTTTTATTCACGTAAACTAAAGCCCTCTGAAAGTAAATATGCAGTAATAGGCAAGGAAGGGCTAGGTATCTTTAACACTAGTACATTTTAAGTTCATAATCTATGGCTATCCTGATAAAGTCCTTACTGAACATGAGTCCTTTACCGAGTTTTTCAAAGGCTTTAATCACAGTCCAAAAGGAACTCGGTGACAAATGATCATTCAGTTTATTGGAGCCAAGATAAGATAGCTACCTGGGAAAGCAAATATCATAGCTGACGCATTATCCCGCAATCCCGCACCATACAGCAAAGAACCATTAATTGGACTAAAAGATATAGAAACATCCGTGCCTATTGTTAAAACCGTATCTAAACAAGAAAATTCCTTAACCCAAGAGATCGCGAGCATTGAATATCTGGGTCGGAGCGCAGAACTGTTACAAACTGAACAAAGCAAGTGTCAACAGCGATAAGCAAAACAATAAACACCAAACAATAAACACTTCGAAACGGAAACAGGGTCAGCGCTAAGCAAACCAATAAACACTTCGAGCAGAAACCCTAAAGCAAAAGTATATTTAAAGTATGTGTATCAGAATAATGTAATCAAATGTAATATTATATGTAGGTCTGTGACGAGGTAAACCCGAAGAACACAGCAGATGACTAACGACCAGGTATTAGTAATAAATCTCTTTCATACCAATCGCTATAAACTGGTTGCATTCCGTCATCCAGGGTTCCTACTATGTCACAGAAAAGCCAAATCACTATTTTACTGGCCTACAATGCTTACAGATATAAAAAAGCAACATAACTGATTGTAACACGTGTCATGAAGACAAGGGACACACTAAGACACCTGTCAGTTTAAGGGCCTATCCTGTGCCAAATCAATCCTTGAAAGAATATACGTAGAATTATTAACAGAATTACGAGTCTGACAGAGGGAATAAACACTTCTTAGTGTTAATAGTTCCTTGACACGTTATATAGAATTAATAGCACTAAAAACAAACACCGCAATTGAGTGCGTTACGAATATTTATGAGTGCTAAATCAATAAATATGGAATTCAACACATAATAATCTGTGACTCGGGCGGTGTAAATCAATAATAATCTCCTTAACACGTTGTGTGAATTCCTTTCCATTAAGAAAACCAATAATATATTTTATCACCCAGAGTCAATCGGTTTGGTAGAATAACGGAATCTAAATATATCTTTGCGTGTACGCACTAGGAATCTATATATAAATGATCATAAATAACAGAATCTAAATATATCTTTGCGTGTACGCAATAGGAATCTATTTAAAGTGCACATATATTAATCATAATTATATGAATCCAATATACATATGTATAAACAAATCAGGTAGCCTATAATCAATCTGTTACCTTTTTTCTTACCAATATCTGCAGTTATTTATGAGTTAGTATATGAATTAATGAATCAGATATATAACAGTTAGCATAAACATTAATAATGTTATCAATTCATATATGAAAATTTTTATCAGTTAAATATGTTTTTATCATGTTAATCTTCATTCTATGCAATTATCAGAGTACATTAGTAATTTCTGTAGCATATGTATCTTAGTGAGATGAAGTGAAAAACTGTATCATTATATATATCATGTGATCACTTATTTACCAATATCATTGTTTTTATATTTTTTATTACTTGAATCAATTCATGTACACCATGAATTTTTATTTACTTATATATATATATATATATATATCTATATATATATATA
>NC_087204.1:90722380-90734880 GCF_015104395.2 Macrobrachium nipponense
TTAAAGTGCCTGCTGTAGAAAGAAAATCGATAGCTATTTTTGTCAGCCAGTATTTATGCATTTAAGAATATCAAACACCATAAAGCTCATCCTTAATCCCTAATATCAGGTCTAGCAAGATAGCTGCATTGACAATGTTTTGTTATTAAATGACCGAAACTTTCTTCAGTTAAAGACACATAATTATTGTTGCCAACAACTTTAGTCAGTGGCTATTAATGCAAAGAATAATAATGAACAGAAAGATTATCTCGTCTCCTATTGACAAAGAAAGGTGATAACGTAAAGAGAGAGAGAAGAGAGAGAGAGAGAGAGAGAGAGAGAGAGAGAGAGAGAGAGAGAGAGGTCGGGCGGTGTGATCAGGTGGAGGGAGTTCTATTGCAAATAAAAAAACAACCTATTAACCAATTCTATATATTCCTTACTGTCGTTTCTCTGTAATAGGTACAGGTAAATTTTTTCCTTCGTTTCAACATACGTTTTTGCGTAATTATCATAGACGGTTTTGTTTTACTTTGCTTTCAGAGGTTTTTCTTTTTATATATGGTCTATTTCATGTGTGGGAGCCATGTCACATTTTATTTGAATTCTTGAACGTAAATCGTGGATATGTAAATGTCATCACCTTATGTTCACTTATTTGAATCATGCAAAATTTAGTCCTGAAAACGACTTGACGGACTTTGTAAAAAGAGATTCCTATTTCTTGCTACAGAATTCCGCCCCTTACACTGTCCTGTTTTACCAAAATATATATACATTTTACAATAGCCAGAAAAGCTGATGCTTTCCTATACACGAAAGCATCACCCATTAGGTAAATCTAGATAACTTTTACATTGTTCTTAATGCACTTCGAGGATCACAGTTTTTTTTATTGAGAAATATAAAGCCCTGTTTCCTGAAACATTTCGATATGAATAATACATTTTTGATTATCGCGAAGTTTCACAGAATAATAATCTCGAAAATCATCACTAACATCCTTCAAGTAACTCATTCTTTATTTGCTGGAGGAATATATAGAACAGTTTCCTGAAATTTGTTTTTCCTTTTATCTTCACAAGGACGGAATTAAGTATTTTTCCGTCGATGTAATGCGTTTCCCAGATATATCAAATTAACCAAAGCGTGTTCACAAGAAGATTCACTATCATGGATATTTTGGTGTACAGTATCAGGTTATTAGATGAATCTGCTACGGAAGAAATTCTTATTTCTGACGAGCAAATAAGCCTCTTATCCTTCGAAACACATGATTAATTACGCACAGGATTAAGACAATAAGAGTTCTTTCTGTTAGGCATAAGTTTAATTTGATATTCCTGGCCTTAGATCAAGAAGAGAGAATGACGAGAAAAATGTTGGAGAAAGAATAGGA
Organism: Macrobrachium nipponense; assembly: GCF_015104395.2. Classification (NCBI taxonomy): domain Eukaryota; kingdom Metazoa; phylum Arthropoda; class Malacostraca; order Decapoda; family Palaemonidae; genus Macrobrachium; species Macrobrachium nipponense. Next base: position 90,723,762 of record NC_087204.1, read on the forward strand.
AATAAGGAAAATGTTGACGAAAGAAAACGTCAAGCTATCGATGAGACTATAGAGAGAAGACAAGATAACAAAGAAACAAAATATTTTGTAATAATAAACATATTCTCCTGTAATGAAAGAGATTCATCTTATTGGTAAGTTTCATGCCAAAGGTTATTATTATTATTATTATTATTATTTTTCTTTTTTTTTTTTTTGCTCTATCACAGTCCTCCAATTCGACTGGGTGGTATTTATGGTGTGTGGTTCCGGGTTGCATCCTGCCTCCTTAGGAGTCCATCACTTTTCTTACTATGTGTGCCGTTTCTAGGATCACACTATTCTGCATGAGTCCTGGAGCTACTTCAGCCTCTAGATTTTCTAGATTCCTTTTCAGGGATCTTGGGATCGTGCCTAGTGCTCCTATGATTATGGGTACGATTTCCACTGGCATATCCCATATCCTTCTTTTTTCTATTTTCAGATCTTGATACTTATCCATTTTTGTTTTTTTTTTTTCCCCTCTTTTTCTTCAAACTCTGGTGTCCATGTATTGGGCGACATCAATGAGTGATACTTTCTTCTTGACTTTGTCAATCAATGTCACGTCTGGTCTGTTTGCACGTATCACCCTATCCGTTCTTACCATAGTCCCATAGGATCTTTGCCTGATCGTTTTCTATCACTCCCTCAGGTTGGTGCTCGTACCACTTATTACTGCAAGGTAGCTGATGTTTCTTGCACAGGCTCCAGTGGAGGGCTTTTGCCACTGAATCATGCCTCTTTTTGTACTGGTTCTGTGCAAGTGCCGGGCATTCGCTTGCTATGTGGTTTATGGTTTCATTTTTCGTATTGGACTTCCTACATATGGGAGAGATGTTATTTCCGTCTATCGTTCTTTGGATATATATCTGGTTCTTAGGGCCTGATCTTCTGCCGCTGTTATCATTCCTTCAGTTTCCTTCTTGAGCTCTCCCCTCTGTAGCCATTGCCATGTGTCATCGCTGGCTAGTTCTTTAGTCTGTCTCATGTATTGTCCGTGCATTGGTTTGTTGTGCCAGTCCTATATTCTGTTTGTCATTCTCCTGTGTCTGTATATTTCTGGGTCTTCGTCTACTTTTATCAGTCCTTCTTCCCATGCACTCTTTAGCCACTCGTCTTCACTGGTTTTCAGATATTGCCCCAGTGCTCTATTCTCGATGTTGACGCAGTCCACTATACTTAGTAGTCCTCTCCCTCCTTCCTTTCGTGTTATGTATAGTCTGTCCGTATTTGCTCTTGGGTGTAGTGCTTTGTGTATTGTCATATGTTTCCTGGTTTTCTGATCTATGCTGAGGAGTTCTGCCTTCGTCCATTCGACTATTCCTGCGCTGTATCTGATTACTTGCACTGCCCATGTGTTTATGGCTTTTATCATATTTCCGGCGTTGAGTTTTGACTTGAGTATCGCCTTGAGTCTCTGCATATATTCTTTCCTGATCGTGTCCTTCATCTCTTGGTGTTTTATTATTATTATTATTATTATTATTATTATTATTATTATTATTATTATTATTATTATTATTATTATTATTATTATTATTTTGGTAGAAGACCCTCTTTTAGACAAATTCTATTAGATAAAATAGCAGAATTAAGTGAAATGATTTTATATATTATTTTCTCTATTTTTCTCATTATCCGGCCCCGATTTGACCTACGCTCACGAAATAGTACCAGCAATGATGACGACCCCTGCTTGACCTAAACCTGATAACCTTGTTTACCAATATACTGTTGATACCAGTATACAAGATAAATAACACTAAAATCCTGTTTTTGAATGAAACCTCCCATCCAGCATTTTTTTTAGAATTTCCCAGCATGAATGTTGACAAGTTACTAAGATGCATCGCTGAGACAGTGAAGCGGATAATAAGAAAAATTTAATATTATTATTATTACTATCAAACATATTCATACAGAAATTATATGATAAATTCGCAATTATATGATAAATTCGCAATTATATGATAAATTCGAAATTATATGATAAATTCGTAATTATATGATAAATTCGTAACTATATGATAGATTCGTATGGACATAACAATCCCCGTTTCTGGGCAGAACCAGCTCCGTTTCAGGGAATTCCTTCTCACCCCCACCCCTTCGGAGGGGGGGAAGGTAGGATGAACCCCCATTATAAACCATCTTGGGGGTCCCCTCTATAACCCTGCCAAGTTTCATGCCCACTGGGCCAGCCGTTTGGCCGTGATCAATTTGAATAACAGACGGATGGACAGATAACGCCCATTCTAGTAAGATTATTATTATTATTTTTGTTATTATTGTATGATGAAAGAAACCCCTCTTTTAAACATGTTTTATTAAAGGTAATTGCTGCCTCAGCTTCATTAATTTTATATAGGTTCTGTATTTTCCTAAATATGGTTTTCTCATTAATGCTTTTATTCAAAGGTTCCGTAAGCGGTAGTTAAACCTACTGGGTATAACCCGTAGAGTTTCTGAAGAGTAAAGTTACATTCTAATTCTGGATTCTGACTATTCCTTGGTAGGGCCGCGTCGTTCCTTATCGGACTTTAGACATCCTCTGTTGAGGCGGAAGTAGGTGATGGACTAAAGTAGGAGGGTGAGTCCGTCTCCTTATGTACTGTAGGTGCGGCGAGGGTCTTCCTGCCGCTGCTTTTCTTTTTCATTGGCTATCGACTAGCAAGCTGCTGTGGGCTCAAACCAGTTCCCGAGCGCATGCTCAGTAGTCGTGCCCTACCAAGGAATATTTAGAATCCAGAATTCGAATAAAAGTTTACCCATTCCTATTATTGTATTATTTCTATTTTTATTTTATATATTTTTCAATTTATTATTTTTATTTTATTGTATTATTTCTATTTTTTTTTTTTTCTATTTTGTTATTTGTTAATTTTGTTTTTATTGTTTATTGTAATTATTATTATTATTATTATTATTATTATTATATTATTATTATTATTATTATTATTTAATTTTTAGATTTATTTATTAATTTTATTTATATTCTTTTTCTGCTACAGTCATCCTGTTCGACTAGGTATTATTTTTTTTTTAAATAGTGTGGGGTTCCGGTATGCATCCTTCCTTTTTAGAAGTCCACCACTTTGCTCACTATGTGTGCTGTTTCTAGGAGCACAATTTCTTTTTTCAGGGATCTTGGGATCGTCCCTAGTGTTCCTATGATTTAGGTACAATTTCCACTGGCACATCCCTTATTCTTTTAATTTGTTGTGCTATTCATCTGTTCTATTTGTCATTCTCCTGTCTCTGTATATTTGTGGGTCTTCGTCTGCTCTTATGCGTCCTTCTCCCCATGCCCTCCTAAGCCACTCGTCTTCACTGGTATTCAGATATTGCCCCAGTGCTCTGTTCTCGATGTTGACGCAGTCCTATATACTTATTAGCCCTCTCCCTCATTCCTTTCATGTTATTTCTGTATTTGCTCCTAAGTGTAGTGTTTTGTGAATTGTCGTGTGTTTCCTAATTGTCTGTTCTATTATTATTTCTAGTTTTATTTTTTATTATTTATAATTTTTTATTTATTTTATTTTTCTTTTCAATTTTAATACTTATACTTTTTATTTTCATTATTTTTATTTTTATTATAATTAGTATTTTCATTATTATTATTTCATTTTTTATTTTCATTTTTATTAATCAGTATTTAATTATTTTTAGTTTGATATTATTTTTAATTTTATCATGATTATTTTTAATCTTGATTTTTAATTTTTTATTTTCATAATTGTTATTATTTTTGTTTTTATTGTTTTAATTTCATCAATATTATTTTTATTTTTAGTTTTTAACTTATTATTATTATTATTATTATTATTATTATTATTATTATTATTATTATTATTATTATTATATTTTGTTAAAAATGACTGCTGCTTCAGCACTATTAATCTTATAAAGAGTCTTCTCTATCTTTCTAATAGCAGGAAACGACGTCCGGCCCCCATGGAGGAAGGAAAGCATGTTAGTGTGAGCAAGAGCCCGTGCTGGCACAAGGCCAGCTTAATCTTAAACAACAACAACAACCACTGGAATTCAGTCCCTCAGCAGTTATCGCTTGATAATGTCCTGTCGATCAGGAGGAAACGTCGCGTTAGAGAGAGAGAGAGTGAGAGAGAGAGAATTGTATAAGCAATAATAAATCAAATGACTCAACCGAATTTTACCATGCCCTTTGGTGCGTTGCTCGCTAGTCTAAGCAACAACGAGAAAAGCCGTCATCAGAAAGATAGAGAAGACTCTTTAGATTAATAGTGCTGAAGCAGCAGTCATTTTTAACAAAACATGTCTACGAGAGGGTCTCCTTCCGAAATATTATTATTATTATTATTATTATTATTATTATTATTATTATTATTATTATTATATTAAATATTATTATTATTATTTCTATTATTAATTCTGTTATTGTTATTCTATTATTGAATGAATTTTTTTCATTCATTATTTATATTTTCATAGTATCATATTTATATACTTTTATTTTTAATAATTTTCTTTATATATTCATTATTTATATTTTTGTTAATTTTAATTTAATTATTATTTTTATTATTTTACTATATATATTTTTGTTTTAATTTTTCTATTTTAATTTTTAATATTTTAATTTGATTTTTATTACTCTTATTTATTAGTGTATTTTGTTTTTAATTTTATTACCTATTTTATTTTTATTATTATCAGTATGATTATTTTATTTTTAATTTTAGTTTATTATTTTTTTTATTATTATTGTTTTGTCTATCACAGTCATCCTATTCGGCTGGGTGTTTTTTTTTTTCATTGTGTGGAGTTCCGGGATACATCCTGCCTTTTTAGGAGTCCATCACTTTTCTCACTATGTGTGCTGTTTCAAGGAGCACACTCCTCTGCACGAATCCTGAAGCTAGTTCTTATTTCTTTTTTCAGGTCTTGATACTTATCAATCTTTTCTCTCTCTTTCTCTTCTACTCTGGTGCCCCATGGTATCGCGACATCAATGAATGATACTGCTTGATTTTGTCAATCAACGTCACGTCTGGTTTATTTGCACGTATCACCCTATCTGTTCTGATACCATAGTCCCAGAGGCGGTTTGCCTGATCGTTTTCTATCACTCCTTCAGGTTGGTGCTCATAGTACCACTTATTATTACAAGGTAGCTAGTGTTTCTTGCACAGGCTCCAGTGGAGGGCTTTTGAAACTGAATCATACCTCTCATTATTATTATTATTATTATTATTATTATTATTATTATTATTATTATTATTATTATTATTATTATTATTATTATTATTATTCATTGTAAACATAAGTAAATGTTTAGATTTTTATTGATTTCCAAGAAATATTTCGGTATGTGACTATATTTGTAGAGTGACGTCATCATCCGTTAAGAAAATTTCAATTACAACTTGAATTGATATTAAACAGAGATTTCTTTGAAGAATTACTATTAAAGTTACCTTAAGAATCTGTAATGAATAACCTTCAATTAAATTACAATTACTATAATCCTACGTTCATCGCACAGCCGCTCATGTGTGAAGGGGGCGTGGCCTAGGCACTAGGCAGGCAATGGATGACGACAAGCCGATTTCCTTCGTTCCAGATGCAACCACCTTACTTATGCCCACCTTTTGTATGACCAACATGCGCCTTTGTAACAGACACCTGCCACGCCCAAGAGAGGGCTATAAAGAACCACGCCCGCACGAAATATCAGGAGATTTCTCGTACCGATTTTGGGGATAACCCAACCTCTCTCTGTAGATACCTTGGTTCCTGGAGGACTGTAGGATTGGTCTGGAGGTATGTAAGGAACTGCGGGGTACCTGGGACTGTGAAAAGGTAGGAGGAAGCTTAAAATCTTATCCTAGCAGGATGGTATAGCCGCCATAGTACCTACCTTAGATCGTTGAGGTCGGGCGACTCTAGACCAAACAGTAGACAAACATCTTAACCTGGTGCCTGTCAACCTGAGCTCCGTAAGGAATCTCAACCTCGCGAATGATGGATATCTGCGCACCAGTGACATCGTAAGCTCGGACCTGGTGGGCAGGATAGCGACCTCTGGGAGGTCTAGCAAATATAAGAACCCGCGCTGGAGGACCTAATAAAACTGAAGGATTGTCCGTCTCTGTCATTGCAATGGTAGCAACCGCAGCTGCTTTCTTGGGGCATATCGACCAGGAAGCGGTGTGCCCATGCAATTTGTACAAGTCGTAGAAACTCTCGCTAAAGTCGTGCTTGGGTCCATCTTCTGTAGTACTTTTGTCATGTGAATCATGGCTGCTACAAAAAGTAGTAGGGACAGTGAGTCGCCCTGGAAGATCCCTCTCCTGATATTAACCTCTCCTAGTCTTATTCCAGAGCTTGTAAATACTGTACTATTCCAGTTGCCCATTGTATTTTTGAGGAAGCTGATGGTGCTTTCCTCTGCCCCATATATGTTCAAGGATTCTATTATGCATGTGTGTTGGTATCATGTCGAAGGCTTTCTTGTAGTCGATCCGACCCATGGTTAGGTTGGTTTTCCTTCTCTTACTATTCTTCATTACCATTTTGCCTGTCAGAAGCTGGTTATCCTCTAGGTCGTTTTACTTCCTTTCACTAATGATACCTCTTATTACCCTCCTTATTATTATTATTATTATTATTATTATTATTATTATTATTATTATTATTATTATTATTATTATTTTGGGTCTATCACAGTCTTCCAATGAGACTGGGTGGCACTTATAGTGTTGGATCCCTCAGTTTTCTTACTATGTGCGCCGTTTCTAGGATCAAACTCTTCTGCATGAGTCCTGTAGTTACTTCAGACTCTAGTTTTTCCAGATTCCTTTTCAGGTATCTTGGGATCGTGCCTACTGTTCCTATGATTATCGGTACAATTTCCACTGGCATATCCTATATCCTTCTTATTTCTCTTATCAGGTTTTGATACTTATCATGGTATTGCGACATCAATGAGTGATACTTTCTTATTGATTTTGTCAATCAATGACACGTCTGGTCTATTTGCACGTGTCACCCTATCTGTACTGGTACCATAGTCGCAGAGAATCTTTGCCTGAACATTTTCTATCACTCTTTCAGGTTGGTGCTCGTACCACGTATTAATGCAAGGTAGCTGGTGTTTCTTGATTAGGCTCAAGTGGAGCGCTTTGGCCACTGAATCTTGGCTTTTCTTCTTCTTCCTCGTCTTCTTCTTCTTCTTCTTATTATTATTATTATTTTTTTTTTTTTGTGCTCTATCACAGTCCTCCAATTCGACTGGGTGGTATTTATAGTGTGGTGTTCCGGGTTGCATCCTGCCTCCTGAGGAGTCTATCACTTTTCTTACTATGTGCGCCGTTTCTAGGATCACACTCTTCTGCATGAGTCCTGGAGCTACTTCAGCCTCTAGTTTTTCTAGATTCCTTTTCAGGGATCTTGGGATCGTGCCTAGTGCTCCTATGATTATGGGTACAATTTCCACTGGCTTATCCCATATCCTTCTTATTTCTATTTTCAGATCTTGATACTTATCCATTTTTCCCCTCCCTCTTTCTCGTAAACTCTGGTGTCCCATGGTATTGCGACATCAATATGAGTGATACTACTTCTTGACTTTGTCAATCAACGTCACGTCCGGTCTATTTGCACGTATCACCCCATCTGTTCTGATACCATAGTCCCAGAGGATCTTTGCCTGATCGTTTTCTATCACTCCTTCAGGTTGGTGCTCGTACCACTTATTACTGCAAGGTAGCTGATGTTCCTTGCACAGGCTCCAGTGGAGGGCTTTTACCTCTGAATCCTGCCTCTTTTTGTACTGGTTCTGTGCAAGTGCCGGGCATTCGCTTGCTATGTGGTTTATGGTTTCATTTTTCGTATTGGAGTTCCTACATATTGGAGAGATGTTATTTCCGTCTATCGTTCTTTGAAAATATCTGGTTCTTAGGGCCTGATCTTGTGCCGCTGTTATCATTCCTTCAGTTTCCTTTTTTTAGCTCTCCCCTCTGTAGCCATTGCCATGTGTCATCGCTGGCTAGTTCTTTAGTCTGTCTCATGTATTGTCCGTGCATTGGTTTGTTGTGCCATTCCTCTGTTCTGTCATTCTCCTGTCTCTGTATATTTCTGGGTCTTCGTCTACTTTTATCAGTCCTTCTTCCCATGCATTCTTTAGCCACTCGTCTTCACTGGTTTTCAGATACTGATCCAGTGCTCTGTTCTCGATGTTGACGCAGTCCTCTATACTTAGTAGTCCTCTCCCTCCTTCCTTTCGTGTTATGTATAGTCTGTCCGTATTTGCTCTTGGGTGTAGTGCTTTGTGTATTGTCACTTGGGTGTAGTGCTTTGTGTATTGTCATATGTTTAATGGTTTTCTGATCTATGCTGCGGAGTTCTGCCTTCGTCCATTCCACTATTCCTACGCTATATCTGATTACTGGCACTGCCCATGTGTTTATGGCTTTTATCATATATCCGGGGTTGAGTTTTGACTTGAGTATCGCCTTGAGTCTCTGCATATATTCTTTCCTGATCGTGTCCTTCATCTGTTGGTGTTTTATATCCCCCTCCTTCCATTATTCCCAGGTATTTGTATCCTGTCTCATCTATGTGTTTGATGTTGCTCCCATCTGGTAGCTTTATCCCTTCAGTTTTCGTTACTTTACCTTTTGTATGTTGACTAAGGCGAATTTTTCTATTCCAAACTCCATCCTGATGTTCCCAAATACAATCCTTACAGTCTGGATTAGGGTATCTATTCCCTTGATGCTCTTACTATACAGCTTGATGTCGTCCATGAACATCAGATGGTTGATTCTGTTGCCTCTTTTCTTGAGTTGGTACCCGGCACCCATCTTCTGTAGTACTTTTTTGTCATGGGAATCCTGGCTACTACGAAGAGTAGTGGGGACAGTGAGTCGCCCTGATATTAACCTCTGCTAGTCTTATTCCAGAACTTGTAAGTATTGTATTCCAGTTGCGCATTGTATTTTTGAGGAAGCTGATGGTATTATTATTATTATTATTATTATTATTATTTTTGCTCTATCAGTCCTATAATTCTACTGGGTGGTGTTTATAGTGTAGGGTTCCGGGTTGCATCCTGCGACCTTAGGAGTCCATCACTTTTCTTACTATGTGCGCCGTTTCTAGGATTACACTCTTCTGCATGAGTCATGGAGCTACTTCAGCCTCTAGTTTTTCTAGATTCCTTTTCAGGGATCTTGGGATCGTGCCTAGTGCTCCTATGATTATGGGTACAATTTCCACTGGCTTACCCCATATCCTTCTTATTTCTATTTTCAGATCTTGATACTTATCCATTTTTTCCCTCTCTTTCTCGTAAACTCTGGTGTCCCATGGTATTGCGACATCAATGAGTGATACTTTCTTCTTGACTTTGCCAATCAACGTCACGTCTGGTCTATTTGTACGTATCACCCTATCCATTCTGATACCATAGTCCCAGAGGATTTTTGCCTGATCGTTTTCTATCACTCCTTCAGGTTGGTGCTCGTACCACTTATTACTGCAAGGTAGCTGATGTTCCTTGCACAGGCTCCAGTGGAGGGCTTTTACCTCTGAATCCTGCCTCTTTTTGTACTGGTTCTGTGCAAGTGCCGGGCATTCGCTTGCTATGTGGTTTATAGTTTCATTTTTCGTATTGGAGTTCCTACATATTGGAGAGATGTTATTTCCGTCTATCGTTCTTTGAAAATATCTGGTTCTTAGGGCCTGATCTTGTGCCGCTGTTATCATTCCTTCAGTTTCCTTTTTTTAGCTCTCCCCTCTGTAGCCATTGCCATGTGTCATCGCTGGCTAGTTCTTTAGTCTGTCTCATGTATTGTCCGTGCATTGGTTTGTTGTGCCAGTCCTATGTTCTGTTTGTCATTCTCCTGTGTCTGTATATTTCTGGGTCTTCGTCTACTTTTATCAGTCCTTCTTCCCATGCATTCTTTAGCCACTCGTCTTCACTGGTTTTCAGATACTGATCCAGTGCTCTGTTCTCGATGTTGACGCAGTCCTCTATACTTAGTAGTCCTCTCCCTCCTTCCTTTCGTGTTATGTATAGTCTGTCCGTATTTGCTCTTGGGTGTAGTGCTTTGTGTATTGTCATATGTTTAATGGTTTTCTGATCTATGCTGCGGAGTTCTGCTTTCGTCCATTCGACTATTCCTGCGCTGTATCTGATTACTGGCACTGCCCATGTGTTTATGGCTTTTATCATATTTCCGGGGTTGAGTTTTGACTTGAGTATCGCCTTGAGTCTCTGCATATATTCTTTCCTGATCGTGTCCTTCATCTGTTGGTGTTTTATATCCCCTCCTTCCATTATTCCCAGGTATTTGTATCCTGTCTCATCTATGTTTTTGATGTTGCTCCCATCTGGGAGCTTTATCCCTTCAGTTCTCGTTACTTTGCCTTTTTGTATGTTGACTAAGGCGCATTTTTCTATTCTTATTATTATTATTATTATTATTAATTATTATTATTTCTTATTATTATTATTATTATTATTATTATTATTGGAGAAGCATATCCACAGTTATGTATGGATACAAGAAAACTGTGTTAAAAAATACAACTAAAAACTAAACAGTGTTCTTGTGGGAAATTTTTGAAAAAGTGAATCGAACAGATTCCCGAAAGCGCTGTTTAGATTTATTCAAAAATATATTTTTAGCCGTACATAATAGTGGTTTTGTTTCTCCATTACAAGATTCACGCTACTACTACTACTACTACTACTACTACTACTACTACTACTACTACTACTATTATTATTATTATTATTATTATTATTATTATTATTATTACTATTCCATGACGCCTATGGAGTGCTGCGGAACCTTCAGATTATTTTCATGTTTCTTCATTTGGTTTTGGTTTTTTCTTTACATTTCTCAGTACTAAAAAATTAGAAAATTCACGTTGTTGTCACGCCATTGCAACGCAGGCAGCTCATTGACATATTTGTGTGTATTCATCTCTTTTCTATTAAAATTTCCGCTTTATTAGACAAAGTTACATTTAAAAAAGGAATAAAAATCCCGTTTTTCGTTAGTCATCCCAAGGTGTATGTGCTAATAAAAAACGGTTACAAAGA
>NC_087204.1:90739880-90752380 GCF_015104395.2 Macrobrachium nipponense
TATAATATATATATATATATGGTGTTCCTTTTTGGTTATGGGATAGATCGGAGTCAATTGCCGAGATGAAAGAGATACATACATCCATGTAAATGACAGTGATGTTAAGGGAGACAATGAACCTAGAAGCTAGGGTACAAGAGTCTGGCTGACCCACTTGTTCCTTTGTTGGAAATTAAAGGCCATTTAATTTAGAATCTGGAAGAGAAAGACCCAGTTTACCGGTCTGAATGAAAGAGGGTTGCTGATATGAAACCAAAGGTTGAAGAGTCAGGATTTTTGGGGTACCATAGGGTTTCCCCATAATATCTTAATTTTATGGGGAACGTCTACACCCTTTCGACTTATCGACCAGGGGAGAAGGGGTTCAAAGCCTACATACTCCAACCTTAATACCAGCTGGTGGCCAACCCCCTCCCCCCGCCTCACTTAGGGAATTAGGGCCCAAAGGGTAAAAGATGGATCTACTACAGTTAAATTTGGTACCATGAGTTAACATAAATTACTACAAACGCATTTAACATCAATGTCAGAGTTTAACTGTAGGCTAAGTTTTATCCAGGGCCGTTTAAGGGGGGGCCTTGAGATGAAAGTCTTTCTGTAGCAACTTGTCGCAACATGTATGCTCCTGCTATCGGCCTGCGGTGCCTGACTGAGCCGGTCAGTGACACAGTAGCATTGGATTGGGAAAGATGTATGTCCACGTCATTTAGAAGTGAATGCGCGTTCAGTAACACACCTGAGGGGTCGATACAGATGCTCTTGCATATATATATATATATATATATATATATATATATATATATTATATAATATAATATATATATATACACACACATTTTATTGGGAAATAGCAGTTTAAGAAATGGTATTTTTATTGTCTGAATTACGGAACTTACCCTTTTGCATACAATGCCACACCATTGGCCAGAAACAAGGCATATAATGAATAATCATGCAGTGAGCAGTTTTATGTATTTTATGAAAAGGATTATATTCACTTCATATAATCCTTGGGTTCAAAATCTTGGTCAAAACGTAGTTTCAATAATGTTTTTGGCAGAAAACATCAAGCATCGACAAAATAATTCAGAAAAATAAATATCATCTTGAATAGCACGTGGATAATTCTTTTCCCAAATAACTGCGCGTTATTTTATCTTTTATGCTTTTGAAATTTCATGCACCTTTGGGAAGAGCAGGTGATCCATATTGATTAACCGCAACTTATTTCTGTTTTGTCTCAGATATTTCTCCATCCTGATGTGGTACATGCAAGACCTGTTTCAAACATGTTGCAAAGATGTGCAACAAATAAAATTGACTGAGAGTATGTCTTTTGGGTAAATAGCAGACAGTTGGATGGAACGGCCCTTCGTCCCAATAAAACTTCCAAGTGATATTTTACGTTTGGTTAAATCTGTTTATGTTACCAACTTTTGCTTTCTGTTCTAAATCGAGGATATCAATATTATTGATCACTTTTGTTGTTATGAATAGAGATCATGCAGACAGGTATTGCGGAATTTATTTCATTGCAGCAAGCTATTTGCTGACATAGGCGAGGCTTTATTTCTGGGTATTGATACGAACATGCGAAAATTAAATAGAAGGTTTAGCAATCACACAAGGTTATCCTTAAGCCATGTAACTTGAACAGCAAAGAAAGTGCTAAGGTTTAATAAAAAAAAAACTGTTTATTGAACCATGATATATAAAAAATAAGGCAACATCTTGGCAATAATATTGCTTGGATGATACTGAAAATAAAGTATCCCTTATGTGTAAGGGCTGTGTATATGTCATTAAAAGAAAGTTGGATTCTCGATTGCAACGGGTTAATGAAGCAGTACATAAGGTGCTAGGAAAAATTCTATTAGAAAAAAAAAAAAATGAAAGTCACGATTGCCCAATGTACAGTATAATATAAAATACGAACGGGCTAGAAGGTGAGACAAAGAAAGTGATGAAAGATTGCCTTTACCTATAGAGAAAACTGAAGTCCAAGAAAATATTAGTCATCAGTTCAAATTCTTCTGTAATTTTGAGAATGACTGGCGGAAAGAGAATCCTTCAAATATTTAACAATTATTGGGTTCAGCTGGAAATGTTTATCCACTAAGAAAACGGACAATGGCAAGTATTATTGATGTGGCCCTCGGTGTTTATGTAAATAACACTGGATATCTCTGAGAAGGCTTTCACTGAAGATGCAGAGCGGTTTCTGTTGGAGGATCAAGGGAAAAGACGGTAACAGAATATGCCAAAGAAAGATAAGGGAATAACAATAGGCCTTCATTCGGCAATATAAGCAATGACAATTTCAGAAGAAATTGAAAATGAGAATATTTTATATAATAAGAATCAAAAGTGGTAGTGGTAGTCGATTCTTGCCTGCACTAAATCTAATTACAACAGACAAGTCAGTGAATAAAAAAAAAACTTTTTTTTTTAACTAAAAAATACGTACCAGGGTGAAAAAAAATCCTGTTTTGCAAACTGCGAGATGTTGGTCATTGCTTCCTTTACAAACTTTCCAAGAATTAGATTATCCGAAGCAAGTCAGTCTTCATCCTTTTCAAATTTTCCGGGATGCTTAAGGATGGGATTTTTGCAGAGCCGAGAGCTTATGATGCTGATGGCTTCCTTCACTGAATTGAATTATGGAACTTTAGCGTGTGAATTCACTAGCATGGAGATGGTGCGTGATAATGTTCAAATAAAATATTTTTCAGAAATGTTAAAAATATTTGTAAAATCAAAATGTTTATGCAGAATGGAGGAAAAGGAAATGATGGACTTATTCAGATATCGAGCACAAAGTTCTGTAAATACCTTTAGTGGGCTACATTTGTAAATATATAAAGGCTCATTTAGTAGTTTATAGGTTCCTTAAAAATTTGACATTTTTTCCGAGTTTTTATTAGTAACCTTAACTATTTTGTGAGTTATTGTTGGTTTGTAAAACAATATAGTAAAGAAGTCAGATAAGGATATCCTTGCACTGACTCGTCTCCCTTGCTCGTCTCAACATTGCACTCAATTATTCTGCGTAGTTAACCTTACGCTGTCGTATCATTGATTCCATATATTATTGGTAATTACGCTAGGAAGTATATTATTTAATGATGCAGGGTACCATCTATTATTCGTGGAACTTCCTATATTTGCATAGGTGATGCTGTTAACGTTGCCTGATGTACGCATTTGTTCTAACATTATTGGAATATTGTCTCTCTTTAATCTTGTCTGACCATCTTCCTTGATCTCTTTGTCACCTTCAATGCTTTTACACTAAGATCTTTTGCGTCATACCAAGATGGTTGGTTATGTTTGTTTGTTTGTTTTTTATGCCGAATTTTTTAAGCAATATAAGAAACTAGCTTGGTTACCATAGGAGAAGAATTGCTGAAGTACGAATAATCGTGCTGTGGTCCAGCAACTATATTTTAATGATCTGAAACAGACAGGTAGCTACTGTGAGTTTACTTAAAATACGTGGTAAACGCAGAGGCAAATTGTGTGAGTGGGGTGTTATGACATACACATACTTATATATGGTGTAAGAGTGTACGGAGAGAGAGAGAGAGAGAGAGAGAGAGAGAGAGAGAGAGAGAGAGAGGGGTAAATATCATAGTATTTTTAGGCTCCAACACCTACCAAAATGAAAAAGAGAATTCATAACGTAATTCTGCAAGTGATACTTCCGTTTAATGCTATGCTCTGGTATTATATAGTGACATTCGCCAACACATTGCAAAATCAATGTTAGCTTTCGAATATATATATATATATATATATATATATATTATATATATATATATATATTTATATATAATATATATATATATATATATATATATATATATATATATTATATATATATATATATATATATTATATGTTTGTATGTATATATGCTATAGTTAGGTAGTTAGTGTTGTTAACTATGCACTCATGACTTATTTATGCCTGCAACTATTAATCATTATAAGCCCCTTTATTGAATTTATTACACCTTATAAATAACTAAATATGCATATTCTATGGCCAGGATTCTAACCTAAGCTTTTTTGGGTTTGATAGAGCAGAAACTGTGACGTATCTATTTTGTTTGTATATACACACGTGTCAGTCTATATTATGCGTGTTTGCCAAATCTGGGAATGGTTATTAAAGGGAAAATTCTTTATTCATATGCGCTCTCAATAAAACTATTGTTATCACCACATAGAGTTTGACTCCGTCGATATGAACTGTTTATTTAATTAGTCAGCCTTTTGATAAAAGTTAAATTATATATATTTTTTTATTGAAATAATGATATTCCACCTCCGAATGTTTATTTTAACAAACTGGTTTCAGGTTTAACTAAGGACTAAAGTTTATTCTCTTCATGAACTTTGTTCTTTAACCTGCGTAAGAAACCTCTACGATAAGATATACTAAACAAAAGATAAGCAAAGATTCTCCATATTTAACTATATTTTTTATCCCTTTTCTTCCCATAAAGGCAAATCATTTAAGATTCCGTATGCATTTACCATTTTGCACTGATACGTCAAGAAGCATATTAGCCATTTCTTATGATTAGGACCCATTTTTTTTTTCCTTTTTTCCCTCCCATTGTACATGGGCTAATTAAGGGCAATGTTTTTCCCGTCCAGTGGCTGGCTTCATTGGAAAAATTTCGCTTTGAAGGTAAGATCATGTAAATTACAGGCGGTTACGGGTCACGGAACCATAATACAAAACCGACTCCCACGCATGCTGAATTTTCTAATGGGAAATAATTGTTTTGGTCGCTTTGCCTCAGCGCCATGCAGCTGCTAATTGGATGGTATGTGAAGCTGGCAGATTTTCATAAAGGCTGTATTACTGGAGTAGAGCTGGGTAAAGGTCGGCCCAGTTGCTCGTCTGTCAGTTTGTCTGTCTAACTGCCAGTCTGCCTCTGTTTCTCTCAATTTCTCTGCTTTAATTTAGTTTTAATTTCTTCGGTAGCTTTTCCGTAAAGACTTCTTATGAATGTTATGAATTGGTTTAAGCATTCAGTTTGGCAGAATAATATTTGTCTTGTACTGCAATTTCGATATCGTAAAAACCTTTTTACAAGGATGAATAAAACACCAAAAATAATAAAACCGAGCAAAATCACCAATGGTATTATTGTTTATGCCCACGTGTGCGTTGGTACCATTTTGCCGAAAGAAACATTTCAGCCTCCTTTTCAGTAGTCCAGTTGGAATAAATCACTCTTACACCAACACTCGCTGGTCAGGATCTTCATCTTCCAGACTTTCAGTGACTGATTCCCGTTGTTGAGACTGAAGTATTTGATAGCAAGTCTCCCTCAGACACTTTGCTTTTGCGTATCAAAAATCTTAACATGTGACTAACTTAGGATATTTGGAGGGAAGCAAAATTTCCCACAAGAAATGCCAGCAGTTTTTTATTCGTCCTCCCATCTGCCAAAATTAAAGAAAAAATTGCGAAATAAAGATGAGGCGCTTTCTTCCTTTTTTCTTTCGGATGTGAGGGTTGTATTTTTTAGACTGGAATGATATTCAAAGATTTAATTAGCTTCTGCGTTCCTGTAAGGCAAAATTATTCACGTATGGCTATTACAGGAAATATATTATATCACGTACCATCAGTAAAGATTAAGTGAGTGATTTAAGTCTGCAATAGGTAGCGGGTTATATATATATATATATATATATATATATATATATATATATATATATATATATATATATATAGGTATATGTACTATGTATGTGTATGTATATATATATATATATATATATATATATATATATATATATATATATATATATATATATATATATATATATATATCTAAACTGCCTAATATGCGGGTCACAGTAAGACAACAAACCCAGAGCAGATCCGGCAGGCTGCAGACACAAAAAAAGTCAGGGGACATATTGACCTTGTGTTGTTGCGACATCCGAGCTGTGTAGATGCCTGGGACTGTGTATATTGAATGATGGTGGGTATGTCAGCATAGCGTTCCTACAGTGAAGATATGTTCAAGGTACGCTAGGGGTATTGCTACCTAGTGATGAGAGGATAAAGATGTTCTAATAGGGAAATATGTATAATGATGGGGCTTAATGTGTTGGGAGAAATTTTTAACATTACAAAGGTGGTTCGTTATTAATTCGATTTAAAATTAACTTTTGAAATAGCATTTAAAGGAGTACGAATTAAACATACTCCTCTAGTGAAACAATTGCTTATGTAGATTAAAACAAAATAACGGCTTAGACGTGATTTAGGAGGAACATTACTTGGTTTCATCATCCGTCCTATTTCTACATTCACTTTCTATAGAAGACTTGTTTTGAGAGTAAGCGCTGAATGGCCTTTGCTGCCCCAGTGCTTGGTGTTATACCTAAATTTCATAAAACCAACCAACCAACCACTTGTTTTGAGAAGTTAAGTCATTTGTCCACTTATGGAGCGAGAGAGAGAGCGAGAAGAGAGAGAGAGAGAGAGAGAGAGAGAGAGAGAGTGTGTGTTGATAAGCTGAAGAAATAGCCTAAGGAAGATAATATATATATAAGATAAATTTTATATGCAAAAATTTCTTATACCATCATATATATATATAGTATATATATATATATATATATATATATATATATATAATATATATATATGTGTGTGTGTGTGTGTGTGTGTGTGTGTGTGTGTGTGTGTTTCGTGTGCGCATGCGCAAGTGTATGTGTGTAACCGCATGTGTTCATGTTTCAGAGATAAAGATAGAGATACTGAAATATGGATATCAAGATTAATGTTTATATTCTGAATTATATAAAGTATACTCTTATAGCCAGATATCATGGCTAATGAAAGAACACTTCCCATGTCATCCGAAGATGATTACAAAGGTACCTTTTTTATAACTCCGCTATAAAGAATAACGAACTTCATAAAAAAAAAAGTCTCCATCTGGTTACTTTAACAAGTACCGAAATGGCCCATGTAACATTGGCCTTTCATCTCGACTGGAGTAAGTTTCGTTCATTTTTCAGTCTTCATAAAAACTCCCACTAAGAAAGGAGAAATATTGAATTTGTATCCTACAAAAGTATACTTACTTTTCCTATATCACCGAGAGATGTAGATAAAACCCGGTTATGAATAAAATTTCAGAAATGTTGAATGAGATTTTCAAAGACCCTGGAAAGTGAAAGGTCATAAGAAAGTTGTTTGATCCGCTTCTCTCTTGGTAATCAGCTCTTGCGCACTGTTCCCGTATATATCCTTTGATAAAAAACGTCATGTTAGAATTTTATTTAAGTCTGACATTTTAATTTTCTACTTGAATGGAAAGTGAGTGGGAGGTTATGTCCGTATTGGAATATGCCGGAAAACAACTAGCTCTGTTTTCTTGTTCTATTTGATTTTCAGAACATTTCCTATCAACGCAGACTATTACGTTACATACAGATTCCCAATTTATTCAAGAATGGCATAATTGACTGAGAGCAATCTTTCAGTGTCAGATCAAATGTAACTTAAAATGAATTAAAAATGAATAATGAAATCTGAAGATTCAGGTGTAGTGCAGAGAGAAGAAGAGAGATTTTGCTTTGAATTGAAATAATTGGGAAAATAGGAGGAAGTAGGGATAACGTTTGATCAAGTAATTCAAATAACTTTCAAAGTCTAGTCACTAACAAGGAAAACAAATAAAGAAAAGTGAATCAAGAAATGGTGTAATTATTACAATTCCAAAGAAAGGAGATCTGAGGAGGAGTGGTGATTGAGGGGTGATCACTTTCTCACCTGTAGCCTTGAATGTTTTTAGTAGAGTAAGTTTGAACAGGTTGGAGCCAGTGGTTAATGGTATTCTGAGGGATGAACAGGCCGGTTGTAGAAAGGGGCGGTGTTGCATTGATCAGATCTTCTTAGTTAGGCATTTAATGCAACAAGTAAATTAAAATGAAGCTCCGTTAAGTCTTTGTTATGTTGATTTTGAAATGGACTTTGATAGCATTTCGAGACGGACTATGGGAAAAATCATGAGGCCTTTTGGAATATCGGATAAGATTGTGAAAGGTATTATGACCAAGCATGAGGGTACATCTTGTAAAGAGATGGTTGATGGGTGTTTAGTGATCCATTTGAAGTAGAGTCTCGTGTGATTCAGAGTGGCATTCCGTCTCCTCTGATGTTTGTATCGGTCGCACATTACGATATGAGAAGGGTTCAAAGAAACGGATGCGGGTATGCTCTGGGGAGAAAATGGGACATTTCTTGGCCTAGATTATGCTGATGATATAGTTTTGGTCTGCCAGGGACCAGAATAGATGCAGAGAATGTTGGGTTGTCTAGTCATTGAAGGTCTAAAGGCTGATTTGGTTATTAATACCGGAGAAACTGAAATCGTGAATATGAATGTTGAAAACGCACTGGATTGTCTAATTGAAAGCATGGTTGTGAAGAAGCGGATATGTTTAAATATTTAGGTACCTATATAGATAAGGATGGATGTCTGTGCACAGAATTAATGGAAAGATTAAAAGGGGCTCATCAGTAATGGGAATGCTTAAAACTATTTGTAATAATACCAATTTTTATGTGCATGCAAAAATAAACATTTATAATCTTTAGGGGAGGTATTTTGATTTATGGTTCAGTACTGTGAGTTCGGATAATGAATTCTTAGCATTTGAAAATAAGGCAATCAGAAGAATATAGGGAATTAACTGGAGGACAGGACATCAAATATCAGAATTTGAGAAGAAACAGGGGTGCAGCCGGTCGATGAGTATATTACTTGTCACGCTGGAAATGGCTGGGTCACGTGTATAGAAGACAGAGGATAGTACTAGATACACTGCGGTGGATTGCCCCTGGTAGAAGAAGTAGAGATAGGCCGAAGGAGACGATGTTAAGGACAATAAGGCGGAAAGCAGGAAATGAGATTTGGGTAGATCTTGAGGAGTTAGCCCCGGACAGAATGTGGTGGGTGCAAATGTCCACAGGAAATGATTGATTGAGTGATTGATTGAAGTATTGGTATGAAAATGAGGGAATGTGGTATTAGCGAAGCCAATTGCAAAGCGTCGTTAACTGGTGCTGGGGAATAAAATTATACTATTCCCTGATACTTTATTGAAATAATAACTTCAAAATTACAAGAAAAGCTGGGGGAAAATTCAGCATCAGTTTTAAAGTCTGAATAATGAAAAGTGTTAATACACATATATTATATATATATAGTATATATATATATATATATATAGAATATATATATATATATATATATATATTTGTGTGTGTGTGTGTGTGTGTGTTTTGTGTGTGTGTATTAACACTTTTCATTGTTCATACCATAAAACGGATACTGAAGTTTCACTAACTTTTCTGGCAATTTTGAATTCTTCCTTTCAAAAACATTACTGAGAATAATGACTTTTCATTACAATAAAATTTATGGAAATGATGTACTGTTATTTCAACATATGTGGTAAGAATAACTAATTAGACTAACATTTGATCATTCTTGTTTTCTAAGGGTGATGTTGAGGTTTCTAATTGGTTGCTGTAATTCTGTTATGAAACATCTGAGTAAAGAATATGAGTTACTGAATTCAGGAAGTGGTTATTGAATAATGAAGACATAATTAGAAAGTATAAATTATAATGAAAATTATAAATATTTTTTTTCATAAATTCAGGAAATGCCGCAAAATACTTTTAAGAAATTTAAAAATGCTGACAGTTATACAAATATTTATTAAAAATATTTTCAAACTCTTGAGGTTCATTTACTAGTTTTTGAACAGCTTCAATTTGACATTCTTTGGACTTATAACAATTGTTCAGCATCAGAAAATACTTATGTCACTTTGAGAATAATTGATTAACGTTCATCGTTGGCAATCCACTTTGTATGTAATCCGCTCTCCCGTGACAAACCCTTTGCTTTTGGTTAATCTCATCCGTTCGCTGGAGGTCCCACCCAATTTTGGCTCCTACTCCGCGACAGGGAAATGTATGCAAAGGCCTTCTTTGTAAACTGTGATGAAACGTGATTCACTCGGCGCAAAAATGTTTGTATCTGCTCCCGGGGAGGATGAGTTTTGCATGCACGCTGTGTATACTACTGAGTCCATGCATGTTAATTTGCGCATATATATGCACAGATGCATCATAGTCATGATTACTTAGACGAAGATTTCCAAGAACAGGAAGCGAGGGTATTTCAGAGAAAAGGCGATATTTTTTCTATGAAACGTTCATGATATTTAAAATTCTAAATTTTTTAGCATACAGGTATTTGTTTAATAAAAGTCACATTTGATTGTTGTAGATTAGTATATAGGTAAGAGTCACAAAATATAAGAATGTGACCAGAGTTTAATGAAGGAAACATCGTTATCGTATAATTCTTTTTCACTTGACTAGAAATAGTTAAAGCTTCGTAGATTGCTTTATGTTATTATCTGTTACACTAAAATTTGAAAAATTATAAATAAAATGCGGTGTTTTATTTTGTGAATAAAACACAAAAAGAACTGAAAAATGTATGCCAAATTCTGTTCATCTTGTAAGTGGATAAAAGGAAATGTTTGCTGTAATCTTGTGATGTTTTTTCCATGGTTATAATTTATTGTTAAAAAGACCTTTGCATTTTACACTCTCGGCTAAAACTTTTTTCCTTCTAGAATTGGTCTAGGAAACACAGCAAAGAATTTCAGACAAACAAGAAATAGATTCAAATTCTGAATAAATGCTTATAAAGAAAATGCGTCACTTATGATAGTTTTATGACATATCATCGTAATATATGTTATTCTATGAAAACTTTTGTATACAGTTCTGCAAAATAAGGTCTTTCTGCTCACAGGGGAACTCGTTCTTCAATTCAGTTTTGTTAAATGATTTAAATATATGTAACAGTTTGGGTTTGCACGTATCTTCAGGGATATACCTGGAGTTGAAATCAATATTTTTAACTGAAGAAAAATTACTTTAACATTTTGAAGTACATAGTATGGAAGCATTTTCACTTACAGTTTGTGATAGAAATATATATATGAAGTTTGTTTATTTAACATTCAGTTATACTATCTTGGAAACACGTAGTGTGGCTTATATTAAAAATACTCCATACATTACAAGCAGTAGCATTTATACATAATTAGATTATCGTTTTAACTTTTTTACCTTTATTACTGGTCTAATAGCAATTCCTATCCAAGTGATGCACTTTTCAATCTTTCCGTTTCCCCATTTCTTTCACTTCTGCCTACAGTTTTTGCGAGAAAAAATTGGTCCTCACATCCACTGCCCTTTCAACATTAACGTATTTAGTCATTCATTTCCACTACCATAACAATTGAATATATATATTTTATTTATATATTCGTGATTAAAATTGGAAAAACACATTCAGAACATAAAATGCACGCTTGGTAGCACATATGTGTGTACTCGTATGTGTGCTTGATTGTGTGTCTATGTGTAAATCTGTGTATGTATGTATTTGTCTGTCTGACTTTATGCATAATGACGAGGCGGATACTGAGGTTATTCACCCTCGTCTTTGATATCTTGACTAGTCACAGTGCATGGAACATATAGACAGACTGTGAATGATGCACAAAGTCAGCAGATGATGGTGGCCGAGAGAGATTGCACAGATGCTGGGCAGAGGTGGGCGTTTGAAGAGCAGCACAACCACTTACCTCCAAAGAGGATTACGTATAGAAAAGAAGAGGAAGACCCGGGAAGGAGGTTTTCCTCGATATAAAGGTAGCCATTTAATCATCAGACCAAACTAGAAGGTGCCAGCTTTTAGATGAGAATTTCAATCCGCAAAATGCTGTGTAAAAAAAAAAAATAGAGGATGGGAAAGAATTCATACGAACAAATAATTATAGATGAAATATGTTTTAAAACACCCTTTTTTTCTACAGAACTTTGCGACAGTTACTCTCTTCTCCATAAAGAGACTGAAATCATATAATTTCTTGAATTGCAAGATTGATTTTAGGTATTCATAGATAGCTTTCAGTTACGCGGGAATTGGAAAGAAACCCGTTATGTTTCTTGATTGTTGATTTCGGACGATGGTTTCTTATAAATAGGAAAGGATAAACAGAATCCCAGTTGGGCTCTAGTCTGATATTAAAGTGAGGCATATTTGCGCCCGTGTGTGTGTGTGTGTGTGTGTGTGTGTGTGTGTGTGTGTGTGTGTGCGTATAAATGGAATTTAACAATTACTAAGGCTTTGCTCAGTTAAGAGGTAAGAAACGCCCCTTCAAGGCCTGGTCTCCATAGAACTCCCTGACCAGAACAGAAAAGGTTATGGATCGTTGCTCTATATATGCCTATATATATATATCTATATATAATATATATATATATCTATATATATATATTATATAGGTAACGGATCCATCCACCTTTTATATTCTTGGTCAGGGAGCTATGGAGATCAGGGCCTTGGAGGAGCG
>NC_087204.1:90757380-90769880 GCF_015104395.2 Macrobrachium nipponense
AAAGAAGAAGAAGAAGAAAGAAAACGTAAGAGAATAAACAAAACTGAAATGACAGAAAAAGATAAGGAAAACAAAGAACAAGATAAAAGTATGGATGCAGAGATACTCATTGATACTACATATGAGGCTATAAAGCAGCATACTACGTAAGAAATAAATTACGATATGACAACACAAAAGAAAATGCCGAAGAGGCTCTACCCAGATCTACACAATGACGGGAAAGAGGAAAAAATATACAAAAAAGACAAAGTCTGCAACTTTTTGAAAAGAGGGAATTGCAGATTTGGAGAAAAATGTTACTACAAACTCCTAAGGTATGTCACAACTATGAAATATATGGTAAATATGCATACCTAGATGGATATGAGGATGATTGCAGAGATCTACATCCAAAAATATGCAAAAACCTAAAAGAAGGAAAAGGATGTAAGTTCGACAAAAAAGTAAATATATGCACCCTGTAGCCATGAAAAATAATCAGATAATAACCAATCAAGTAATAAAATCCAAAATAAGAAAGAAACAAATAAAGAGAGGAATGAAGAATATCAGGTAAAAGAAAAAATGCAAGCCATCAACGAGATATGCAGAGGTGTCAGCAAAAAATTTCAATGGCATCAGCTCCAAGATTCTACTCAAGAGATAATAACTGTTTTTATTATGCAAGAGGATATTGCAGATATGGAGAAAATTGCAGATTCAGACACAAAATGAATAATTATGATGAAGGAAGAACAAATATTATGGAAAAGTTGGATTTTTTTTTTTAATGTCAGAATTTCTGGAAATGAAAAAAAGAACAACATGCCAGAACAGGAAAGAGACATGGGAAAATCTTTATTATTACCAATATTAAATGAAGGAGAAAACACGCAAACCATCATAGTGATGAATGCGCAGGGTTTAGTTACGAGTAACTCAAAAAGAAAAATAGAGTACTTAGAAGAACTAACCCAAATTGAAAAGAAAATAGATATAATGAATATAAGTGAAACCTGGTATTCCCAAGAGACTGGGAATGATGATCAAATAAAAGGGTTCCAAACTTATAGATCAGATAGAAAAAATTGGAATCAAGGGGGAACCGCAATATATGGGAAAGACAAAAAACAAGGAAAAATATATAAGAAATATAGTAACTCAGAATGTGAACTAATAGCGGTAGAATTTGAATCTGAAAAATTAATGAACATAGTAATATATAGACCTCCTAATACTAAAGAGTTTGACTTAATAATAGAAAAATTGGATGATATATGTAGAAATCACAAGGACTGGACTATTCTCCTATCTGGAGACTTCAACTTTCCTTTCGTAGACTGGAAAGAACTAATAGGAGATTGTGGATGTACTTATACATATAAAAAAGAGAGTAATAGTAGTGCAGAAGATAAGAGGCAATTCGAAAAGCTATTAGATATGCTACTAGAATACAACATTCAACAAATAAATCACCTGCCAACAAGAAAGGAAAATACTTTAGACCTAGTATTTGTGAACGAGATGAATTATGTTAAAGAAATAATAGTTTATAATGCGAGTATTTCAGACCGTAATGTCATAGAATTAACAGTCCATTCCAAAGCAAGTGAAAACAGAGATAAGCAAGAAATGAAAAGTGGGAAGGATATGGAAAATACAACTTCTACAGTAAAAATATAAAATGGTCAGAAATAAGTGAAGAATTAAACAAAGATTGGGATAACATTTTCGTAAGTGATGACATAAAGGTAAATACGGAGATATTATATAAAATATTAGAGAAAATAGTGGATAAATATATACCGAAGAAGAAAAGTAACATCAGTCATGCATACCAAGAGACAGAAGGATCTTGTTCCAGAAAATCAGAAAGTGGAAAAAAGGTCTTGCAAAAGAAAAAAATGCATGGAAAGTTATAGAACTAAAAAGTAAGATAGAAAATGCAGAACAAAAGATTATACAATCAAAAGAAAATGAAAAACGGGACTTGGAAGAAAAAACCCTATTAAATATCAAGCAAAATCCCAAACTATTATACTCATATGCGAAGAAGATGAATAAAAGAAGAATACAAAATAGGCCCTCTAAGAATTGAAGGGAGATTAACGAATGAAAAAAAAGGAAATTTGCAACATATTGGCAGAACGATATAAGAGAGAATTCACCCCTAGAATAGATAATGAAGATAATGATATAGAAGTAAGGGATGAAAATAGTGAATATTTAGCTGACATAGATATTAATGAAGCTGATATTGTGCAGGCTATTAATGAAATTAAAAATGGAGCTGCTGCAGGGCCTGATGGAGTGCCTGCTATTTTGTTAAAGAAAGTAGTTCATTCTATCGCAAAGCCACTTGCAATATTATTAAGACAAAGTGTAGATACAGGCAAGATTTATGATGAGCACAAATTAGCATATATTACCCCTACTTTCAAAAGTGGATCAAGACTAGAGGCAAGTAATTATAGGCCTGTGAGTCTAACATCACATATTATGAAAGTGTATGAAAGGGTAATGAAGAAAAATATTATGAAACATTTAATAAAAAATAATTTGTTTAATAAAGGACAACATGGTTTCGTACCCGGAAAAAGTACACAAACCCAACTGTTAGTCCACCGTGAGAACATATTCAAAAATATGAAAAGCGGAAATGAAACAGATGTGGTTTATTTGGACTTTGCAAAAGCTTTTGACAAAGTAGACCATAATATATTAGCGAAGAAAATTAGAAAACACAATATCGTGGATAAAGTAGGAAGATGGTTAAAAGAATTTTTACACAACAGAAAACAGATAGTTATTGCAAACGACGAGAAATCGGATGAAGCCAAGGGGTAATATCCGGTGTGCCGCAAGGTACGGTGTTAGCTGCAATACTGTTTGTTATTATGATTGAAGACATAGACAGTAATGTTAAGGATTCGGTAGTGAGTAGTTTCGCAGATGACACAAGAATAAGTAGAGAAATTACTTGTGATGAAGATAGGAACGCTCTACAAAGAGACCTTAACAAAGTATATGATTGGGTGGCAGAAGGAAATAAAAGGATGGTATTTAACTCTGATAAATTTGAATCAATAAATTATGGAGACAGAGAAAGAAAGCTATATGCATATAGGGGACCTAATAATGAGACAATCACAAATAAGGAAGCAGTTAAAAGACCTTGGTGTGATGATGAATAGGAACTGTTATGCAATGATCAAATAGCAATTCTGTTGGCAAAATGTAAAGCAAAAATAGGAATGTTGTTACGGCACTTCAAAACAAGAAAAGCTGAACACATGATTATGCTTTATAAAACATATGTTCGTAGTCCACTTGAATATAGCAATATGATATGGTACCACACTATCAAAAGGATATTGCACAAATAGAGAGTGACAAAGGTCCTTTACAGCTATAATAGAAGAAGTTAAAGACCTTGACTACTGGGAAAGACTACAATCCTTAAAATTATATAGTCTAGAAAGGAGAAGAGAACGCTACATGATAATTCAGGCAAGGAAACAGATAGAAGGAATAGCAGAAAATATCATGGAACTAAAAATATCAGAAAGAGCAAGCAGAGGTAGATTAATAGTGCCCAAAACTATACCAGGAAAAATAAGGAAAGCACACAGGACATTAATCCACTACGCACCAGCATCGATAATGCAGCGTCTATTCAATGCGTTGCCAGCTCATCTGAGGAATATATCAGGAGTGAGCGTAGATGTGTTTAAGAATAAGCTCGACAAATATCTAAACTGCATCCCAGACCATCCAAGATTGGAAGATGCAAAATATACCGGAAGATGTACTAGCAACTCTCTGGTAGACATTAGAGGTGCCTCACACTGAGGGACCTGGGGCAACCCGAACAAGATGTAAGGTCTGTAAGGTAAGGTCTCTCTCGTCCTACACCGCATGCTTTCTGTAATTTCTACACAAATTTACCTAATTCTAATTATGTGATTTGCATTTTGCAAGCCGAGACTAGAATTCTCTCTCTCTCTCTCTCTCTCTCTCTCTCTCTCTCTCTCTCTCTCTCTCTCTCTCTCTATCTCTCTCACTCTCTCTCTCTCTCCTCCGCGTGCTTTTTTTCTTTCTGGCATTCCTTCTTCAGTAAATTTCCTTACTTGTAGAATTAATAGTTTGCATTTCGTAAGCAGGGACCAAAGCATTTCATATGAGGTCACCTTATATTCTAGTAAGGTTTAAACTGTACAGAAAATAATGTTTTATCCTACTGATTGGTCAACGGTAGCCGAATCAATTCCTTGTCAGATCTGCTCAGTAATAACAAATAAGATTATATCCTGACTGATGCTCAGGATATTAATTTGAAAGTAATCATCGCTCTCCTGAAACCAACTGAATGAAGAGTTTGTGTCTGTTCTCCATTGTTGGAATTTGCAACGATTGTGCGGATAAAAGATGCAAGTGTCCTCACCTGGAAATAAAATTAATCTTTGCAATCACATTCTGCTTGATCTTCGTCTTATTTCTTTTAGTCTGTGTCTTTGTTGCACTTCCTATTTCTACTTGAAAAGTAGTTAAAAAGGGGCGCAAACGGTTTTTCATCGTATCAGCAAGCAGGAATTTCTTGATCAACTGTGAGAGCACTTCTACAGTTTTCATTTCGCTGTGAGTATTGATGATAGGTAAATGAGCATTTTAATTTTATTCACATGGCGCTCAAGCCTTTACCTGGTCAATTCAGCTAATGCTATCTAAGCCTCTTGTCCATGTCCATGATATAATTATTTATACATTTACATATAGTTTTATGTAATAAGTATCTTAAATAGTATTCCATGATATGGTTATTTATAGATTTAGGTAGATTTACTTATAATTTTATGTAATATGTATCTAGAATAGTAATCGTGTATTCACAATAGCCATGCTTGAATTCTTGGTCGATATATTAGCTAATGCAAGTGAAACGAAAATTTTATAGAATCAATATAAAACGATGACGACGAGGAGCGTCAGAAATCATTTTTAAATGCTGTAGATGTTTCAGGGAATAAACTTTAGAGGTTGATAAATATCTAATTTGTTGTCACTGAATTGGACGACATTTAGGATTGTACATAATTGATGTGCAGGTTAGTGGTCCTCTGGAGTAGTTCGCAGATAATTAGCTATAATGAATGAAATGAGGTGTTCAATTTGGTATTGGGTGAAACACAAAGAAGCACTTCATGAAGGTGATGGATGATCCGATAAAGGCTGAATCTAACGTGAGCCTTTTGATTATCAAAAATGAAGTTGATGAATAGTTGTATGACATGAGCTAGTATATCAGAGAAGGTTATCATCATATATTAGAAAATACAATGAGTCACCGGTTTCTTTTTCTGTCACAGATAGTCTACGGTTAGCCTCTCTCACCCCAAAGTGTGTAATCTCCGGTGGGTTGGAACATACCAGCTAAAGACTCTTGTTATATTTTTTTTTCTTTTCGTACGGTACGAAAGTAATTAAATAAAAGACGGTCGAACACTTTTTAACTTTGTCATTTAGCTATAAAAAATAGAAATGCTAATTTCCGAGTTTATGTATTCACCTCAATTTGCTCATCAATGATATTTTTTTTATTGAAATGAGGTCACGGGGATGTAAATCCATTATTTTACTAATAAAAGTCATTGAATATCTGACCCAAAAGACTATAATGCCAAGACTCTCTTTATAGGGTATCATAGCTCACTCACAAACCTTTTTATATTCTCCAATAGTGAGTTCCCTTGAATTTGGCTTGAATTTTGAATTTGCCACAAGTTTTCGAGTTTTATTTGCGTATTTCTCCATAGGGACGGCCTGCTGGCGGATTGTGCTATTTTCAGCTTCTCTTTGTTGAGGACCTTTTGTACTCTTTGGTATATTGTATGCTATTTTTCATAAATATTTATGTATATGATATGATATGATATATAAATATTTATATATATAATACACACACACACACACACACACACACACACACACACACATATATATAATATATATATATATATATATATATATATATATATATATGTAATATGCTGTGGTGTTTAACCCACAACAGCATACACATATATACATGAATTATATATATATATATATTTTATAGATATATATATATATTATATATATATATATATTTATATATATATATATATATATATATGTTTGTGTGTGTGTATGTAGTATGTGTGTGTGTGTTTATCACATTTATACATGTATGTATGTATATATATATATATATATATATATATATATATATATATATATATATATATGTCTGTGTATGCATGCACACACCGTTGTTTCATTCTGGAACTTTATAAATAGATAAAAAGGAAATGCCTTTTAATAGAAAAATCTTTATGCAGTCTCCTGCACGGCATTTGTCTTTACTGATTGCGATGTATTTCGGACAACCCTCCATATTGCAACACTCGTCCTATTTCATTGAGTTGAATCAGATGTTCGCGACGGCAAACTTTGTCGTAACTCGGGGACATCACATTGGACTGAAGACTTTAGATCGTTCTTTTATTCAAAACTCGTTCCTTCTATTTTGAAAGAGGATTTAAAAACGTCCTTCAATATGTTTGGCTGATTGACGGTAGATAGGCTATTTTTGAGATCATTTGGAAATCCTCTCAGAAAAGGAAAAGTCAGCTGTCAGACTTGTTTTCTAAATATTTTCTTGATTATAGGGTAAAAACAATTGAATTCTTTTGCATAATGTAATAAACAATTTTTTTTACAACATAGTTTAATATGTCAAAAGTACAGGGAACAAAAACATCGTCTGACATTGTTCTGCGTAACTAGGAAATAATTTTTTTTTCTTTATATCACTTTTAGTTTTTTCTAAAAGAAAACTTTTTTTTCTGTCCGCACTTTTCCTGTTCGCGCTTTTTCTGTCCGCCTTCAGATCTTAAAAACTTCTGAGGCTGGAGAGCTGCATATTGGTATTTTAATCTCCCACCCTCCAATCATCAAACATATCAAATTGCCGGCGTCTAGCCTCAGTAGTTTATTCTATTTAAAGTTAAAGTTAGCCATAATCAAGCGTCTGGTAACGATGTAGGCCAGACCGCCACCGGACCGTGGTTAAAGTTGCATGGGTCGCGACACGTACAGCATATTACCGAGACCACCGAAAGACAGATCTATTTTCGGTGGCCTCGATTATGCGTTGTACAGAAAACTCGATTGCGCAGAAGAAACTTGGGCGCATTTTTTACTTGCTTTCTCATGTTTTCATTCCACGCTTTTTTGTAGCGCTTTTAAAATGCGATATGTCTCCAGCAGATTTTGAGGACTTTCGTTGAATTAAGAATTTTTCATAGAAATTGGAAGGTTTAAGTGACACTGTGTACCGTATTTATATACAGAACAAAGGTATTAAGATTTGGAGATATTTTACGTCCGAGAGCTGTTTTTACCTGGATTTCAAAGTCTTGCATCTTAGTAATAAAGTAATATGTAAGATATTATCTTATAAATAAAAGGAAAGGAATTTAGTTGGTCGCTTAAAATTGATTCAGCATCCTTTTTGAAATAATATTTACACATCTTGATTTCTTCATGCATTTAATGTGTATGCTAACACCGCCAAGACACATACATTAAACATGAGGAACATAATTTAATATATTTTTTATACAAAATAAGTATTTAAAAAATGACGGAATAAAATCTTCAAAACGATATTTTGGACTGGTATTGCAATTACTTTTGGTTCCATATGACTCACATTTGCATAGAAATAACTCATGTACTATGCGTTCATTGTTTCTTATTCCACTTTCCCATCCCATTTATAGGAAAACCTAAATTACAATCTTGATAAAGAGTGTAAGGCATTATGTCTAGCCTTCCGTCTGTGTGTGTGTGAGTGAGAGAGAGAGAGAGAGAGAGAGAGAGAGAGAGAGAGAGAGAGAGAGAGAGAGATACATTCCTGACGTCGGAAAAGCAATCTAAAAGGCAGTGGTTATGAGAACAGCGAATATTTTTTTTTTATCAATTATAGATAAATATCGTCAAAGTCACTTTTATTTATATCGTAAGTAACAAGCCAAAAATGATTGCATTTTATTCAGTAAGAACTAACGGCGAGATGAAATTCATCGTTACCAATAATCGAGTAGAATCATCAGTAGTAATAACCAACCTTCATATACGAAATTATGTTGAATGAATTATATATCGAAGGGTGCTCATTGAATTAATTACATGTTGCAGGGAATTCTTATGCATATATAATCGGCAAGTCTGACTCTGACTGGTTATGTCTGGGTGACTGAAGCTCAACTGTACGTTCAGTGTTATAATGGTTACTCTTTGCTTATGCCAACAGATGGCTAAGACTTCGAAGGGTATGCGTCTCCTTTTCTCATTTATATTCCTCCTATTCTCAGCTTCATGTTAGATTCTCTCTCTCTCCTCTCTCTCTCTCTCTCTCTCTCTCTCTCTCTCTCTCACGCACACTCGATCGGGGGTGTGGGTTAATGCCTACAGTGCACTCGTGGGGTGCAATATAGGCATTACTTAACGTTCTTTGCAGCGTGCCTTTCGTTCCTTTTAATTTCTTCCCTATTACTTCCCACCCTCTCCTAACAACTGATTCATAGTGCAACTGCGATGCGATCCATCCACCTCAAAAAGTTACACCTTTCAAACGTTTACTGTCAGTTTCCGTTTCAGCGCTGAATGACCTCATTGGTCCCTGTGCTTGGCCTTTGGCCTAAGTTCTATATTCAACTCAGTTCAACACACACGGAAATTTACCAACAACTAGACAATCACGCATACAGCGTATTTTGGACATTCGATGCGATAATCACATTGCAAAATTATTAAATATGAATGAAGTCAAAGGCGATGTTATTTGGATGCATGTAAAAGCACCCACATACGTACACACACACACACACACACACACACACACACACACACATACACATATATATATAAATATATATATATATATATATATATATATGTGTGTGTGTGTGTGTGTGTGTGTGTGTGTGTGTTTATATATATATATATATATATATATATATATATATATATATATATATATATATATATATATATATATAAGTAGCGACACTGTTTGGAGGGGTGGCCGGAAATAAAGTCAGAGGAAAAAAGTTACAATTACGGCTAGAAAAAGTCACATTAATTTATGGTGGCCAGTAATAAAGTCTTAGGGGTCATTTTCTTTTTGATATTGTCAGTCTCTCTGTATGTTTTTACGGTAATCCCAAACGGGCTTGGACTAAACACCCTGCAAAGGTGGATACATAACGAGTTAAAAAAAAAAACTCCAAATGGGCTTATACTAAACACGCCGCAAAGGTGGATACATGAATACATACCGGGTTAAAATTTGCCTTAGGGCATCAGTGTCTAGGAAAGATTAATGTGACTTTTTGCTGTGACTTTTTTTCTGTGAATTTTTTACCTGTGATATTTTTACCTGGATTAGTTTGGAATGCGATAGAAAGTTCCACCTCGCTGTTTTTGTCCAATGAATAAGCACCTTCTTTGTTCTTTGGTAGTAGAACCTTTAATTTATAATTTTTTTTATTGCAGCTATTGGTACTATTGTAGATTCTCATCAACCGTGCATCTGATGTATAGGCCAGTCCCTTACGACACTCCTGATTGGCTGTTGATAAGCCCACCACAGCGCTGGAAATTCTCAGTCTCTCTCAAAAGTTCACATGGGCAGGATGTATATTCTACCTCTCCTGAGGGATACGTCTATCAAAAGTATCACTCTGGAGAGGTGGAACATACATCCTGCCTATGTGAGCACTCTTGAGAGACTGATTCAATGGATGGACGTGAGGCTTAAATTAATGCCACATTGCAACTTGACGAAACGGTTGATTGGCTGGGTGATTAATTGGAAGACAATTGGGTCTAATGAAATGAGACGGAGAACTGACAAGCACTTTCCCAAAATAATAATCTATTTCAGGCTGAAGAGCACAAGGCCTTTGTCGTTTGAAGACAAGGACCAATTTGCCGACATCTGTCTAGATTAGAGAAAACATCTCAAATGAGAGATGTTTTATGAATTCAAATTGACTAATAAGTAGCTGGTAGTAGTTGTATGTTCTACGAAAGCTCCTTGATATTCTCTGCTTCTTCGGCATAATTGGTAAAGGGATTTCCTGGTGCCTGTATGAGCAGTCGGCCTTTCATTCAGACACCTGCAAGTAGTATATGACTGAAAAGAGTAATTGTGAAATATAAAGTTTCTCGTTATTTTCTTTCTTTTTCCAAGCAAACATTTGACTACATCTTTATCAGTATTTGGTTAAGGGATACTTACATAGGCATAATCACACATTAAAAGCAAACAGGTGGATACACAAATTAACAGAGAGAGAGAGAGAGGAGAGAGAGAGAGAGAGAGAGAGAGAGAGAGAGAGAGAGAGAGAGGGTTATGTTGTTATATTTCATGATTGTAATGTTGTTTTCACGGTATTGTTAGGATTATTAAACATTTATAAAAATATGTACTATGAGTTTGTTTTGCTTAGAAAGGACCTCGCTTTACTTTACCATATTTCAGGAATCTATTGAATCATTGCACATTATCAAGCTGGTCTTAATGTACGAGAGCCATTATCTCCTAAATATTTTCTAAACATAACTTTTTTCATTTGTGTAATATTATGCTTTTGATATTTGTCATTCAACCAGTAAGGACTATAGGATAAAAAAAAAGAGGAATTTTGCACGTACACTCGCAAACATACGTACATAAATAGTACATATAGTATAATTTTTCTCTTACGAGTCATGTAATTGTATATGATTTTTTTTTTGTACATTTGTTTGTTGACGATGCTACTATTGCTAAAAGGTAACGGCTAGTACTGTCTGTGCATCAACATTGCAGACTTTCCTTCCCTTTAGTTAAACCTTCGTTGTGTATTCAAAGTCTTCTTATCTGAGATCCCTGCTCTGAGCGAGACGTTTCGGTCATTGTACTCGGAATAGCGTTCTGCTCATGCGATAGCAACTTTTCTGCCCTGTGCTTTAAAGGTCAGTTCTCTCTGGCCTCTATTTGGATCTGCCTCCCTCAGGTCATTGGTACTTACGTGTCCGCCATTACGTACGCTTGTCCAAGCGATAACTTCTATTTTCATCACTTGTGTGTTGCGTGTGTTTCTCTCCAATCTCTTTTTTTTTCTTTATTCTTAGAATTGTATTAAAAATTGTATAAATATGTTTGTTGATGGTATCAGCAGCGCTGATAAAAACTGTATTTCAGGATACGTTATCGTGCAATGAAACTGTTCATGCCAGTTGATATTATGCTTATTTTGAGAAATCAGTATTCTTAATTCTTTTATTGTAATGATCGAGTTATAAATCGGGTTATAAAAAGATCAGTTTTTGTGATTTTTTTGGTGTTGTATTTATGAATATTCGAAAAGCTTTTAAGCTCTATTATGTGTAATTATCATGACAGGTATGGCTATTGTTTTGACAAAAAAGGCGTTAATGCGAAGTTGTAATGGTTACTGTTATTGTTGATATTAAGTGTTAGATTTGATAGCGTATTAACTATGGCACATTAAATTCCTTTTCCTCACATTATGGTTAATAAAAGTTGTAATATTAGACGGACATTGCTATCCAGATATGATATGGGGGAAAATTAAAAACTGCAAATCATATTAAACGTGGATTCGTTAGATATAGGTAAGGAACTGATATTTTTTCAAATCCCTCTGCTTAAGAAAAGGCTAAGTGTTTTCTTCCTGTTGATATGGCGTTGTAAGTATATTATTTTTTTTTTATTCCAGAAAGTAAGGCACAAATAGTTAATTATTATAATTTCTAATGTCTTTATATTTTGCTACAGCCTGCTTTGACTGATCGAGCAATTAAAATATTCCCAAAATATCGAATGTTTAAAGGTTAACTTTAAAACTGAGAGATTCAAATGCTTATCTCGAGGCGGGTAAGACATGGTATATATGTAAGTATGTATGTGCAATAAGGAGTAATTGACAATATAATTAAGACACTGATGTGAATACGATTTGTATCTTTTCTTTCATTAAGAGGACGCGATGGACTGTGACATTTTTAGAATGTAGAGATCATCAATTTAGCTTCTCCATGGAAACAGGTGTCCTAAGTGACAAGATAGCTCAGCTTTGGAAATGCTGGCGCATCTTCCTAGGGTGGCTCAATGTCGAAGTCCACGTCCTGTTTCTATGCACGGGCAGATGCAGATATGCCTTCTGAATCTGGTTTGGGGCTGTTTCTCGGGCGTGTACAATGATCTGTATAATGATGTCATGAACTTGTGACAAAGTTAGTGACGACACTTATCTGGGAGTGTCTTGCGTTCGTGCGAGCTATTTCCCTACATAATGAGAGGGTAAGTTAGCCAAAATGGGAGATCGCTACAGAATCGGCAAAGAGCCAAGAGGGCCCCTTTGACAGTATTTTTGGTGAAGTGTGTGAAATCTGTGTTGAAT
>NC_087204.1:90780983-90792793 GCF_015104395.2 Macrobrachium nipponense
ATTCACCATCTGCCCTCAAGTATCTCCTCATATTTGAGGCTTCACATATACAGAATCGCAGAGCTGCACATCGGCATCATTTACCTAAACATCGAGAGAAGAGAATCTTGTCTGTGTCGAATTTAAACCTTCGGTTTCCCCTCATTCATTTTTTCGATGTCCTCTTTAGGAAACAAGTGAAAAATGCGCCGAAAAAATCGAGTTTTCTGTCTGGTGGTGGCCACAGCAGCCACGGCCCATAAAACTCTTAGCCGTAGTTGTGGTGGACTATTTTGTTGGTACCTATAGCGCTGTCAAAAGTACAATTATGGCTAATTTTAACCTTAAATAAGATGAAAACTGCTGAGGCTAGAGGGCTGCAATTTGGTATATTTGATGGTTGGAGGGTGGATGATCAACTTACCCATTTGCAGCCCTCTAGCCTCCGTAGTTTTTAAGATCTGATGGCAGACGGACAGACAACAGCCGACACAAAAGCTTTCTTTTACAGAAGACTATAAAGTTGTTCACCTGTTTACAACTGTACAAAATTAACATTAGCATCCCATTTTGAACTAATCTATAATCTTTTCCAGGGGACAATCGTCAGCTTTATTTAAAATGACTTTCCATTTTTTCCTCTTGTTGCATAAATCTCTCTCTCTCTCTCTCTCTCTCTCTCTCTCTCTCTCTCTCTCTCTCTCTCTCTCTCTCTCTCTCTCTCTGTCTCCACCATTGAGACATCAAGGTTACCTTCAGGCAGAGTTTTATCTTTAGCTTCTTTTATTTCAAATACCAAAGTTTTCCAAGCTGTCATATACATACCTTTCTGCGTTGGAAGAAAGAATTAATCCTGAAGAAAGAACTTCTCAGTGAAGCATGATTAACTTTCAATAAAAAAAAAGCACCATAATATGGCACATGCAATCTTTAGTTTCTATTCTTGGTTTTATGTGTATAATGTGTGTGTGTTTGTGTTTGTGTGTATACTTGTGTGGGTGTCTGTCTGCTTGTGCGTATTTGTGTTCTTGTATGTGTATATATGTAGTGTGTATATATGTAGTGTGTGTGTATAGATTGATATATAGTATATAAAAAGGAAAATATGTTATTATCACGAAGGCATGCTACTTTACAATGTTCCAGTTTGTTTATAATTTCTCTGAACGCTGCAAAATATTACTAACATACAATCCCTCCTCACGCTAACGGCATTTCGTCTTCTTTTATTTTGCTGGGACTGATTCAACTTTTATTCAGTCACTGAACTTCATTGAGAACATAAATGCTGAGGATGATGAGGTGGGTTGTGGGGATCTTGCTGCTTGATAGAGATTGACAGATGAGCTGCTGGCCATGTCATAAGGATGAGAGAATGGATGGCTTGGGTGGCGTCTGCTAGGGCAGGAAGTTAGAGAGGAAGGCAAATGACTAGACAGTGAGATAAAGTGACGGAGGCTATGGAAAAGAATGTTTTTGTTGAGGATGTCAATAGCTAGAGAAGAAGCATCAGGGAAACTTACCCGCTTACGGATAGCCGATTAGATAAGGAAGATGAAATTGGCGAACTTCCTCAAGAAAAGGTTTCAGGATCATTTCCGTGTCCCGGGCTTGAACTGCCCGAAGACTTTGAAAGAAAACAAAAGTGACTTTTAAGAGAATTTAAAAAATGCAATGAAGGCTGACGTTAAGTATTTTCTTTTCATTACCCCTGCCTGAGGAGAGACGGGCACGAATTTCTTACGATCTACAGAATGAAACCACTTACTGTAAAACATTAAGTTTCTATTTCAGTCGGTTCGCTTTTCGTTCTGCCCTATTTCTGTACACTTACGTGCACAGAGAATTTATTATAAATCTAAGATAATAAATAAACATGTGGGTGTTTTAAAACATAAAATAATGAAGATGAAAGGACTCGGGAAAATATATACATATACAAGAGACATTGTATTCTCCTTTTCCCTTATCATAGATTTATTTTTATGGAGATATTTATATTATTTTTTTTTTTCAATATATTTTCTGTAGCAAATAAATAGTTTGTTAGGGCTCTTATATTTATATATTTTATTTCTTCAATACGTTTTCGTTTCATTTTACGGTAGTAAATGAACGTCTTGTTAGTGCCATCACATTTATTCATAGCCTTATTTATAATAAACACGTTTCTCTCCTGTACCGTGTAACATTCATCTCCTTCTGACCAAGATTTCTGATTGAGAGCGAACCCTTTTCCGCCTACTAACATATTTACCTTCTGTTTCCTCTTCCATGTTCACCTTTCCATGACCTGCTTTATGGATATTCATTTCTCATGCCATTCGTAACTAAAGGCATCATATCTCTTCTTTCTGTAAATCAATGGTGTTTACATTGCTCTCCGTTATTTTATATTTTCCTTCCCCCTGCATCTTCGTTGTTTTATGGTCTTCGTGCAAATTGTAGGACAGTTTATCAAAGTCAAGGCTATGAAGATTTCGCTTAACGCTTTTCTGTGGTTTGAAACACACATGTTTATTTATTATCCTACATGTGTTATGTAGTTGTAAAGAAATAGAGTACAAGGGAAAGTGAAATGGTTGAGATATGAATGCAGTTAATGCAATGGTTTTAGTTTATGTTTTCATTCTATACAACGCAATAACAATGACGTTTCAAAATGTAATGACACTAACACGACGTTCATTTAATGCCGTAAAATCAAATGAAGAAATAAAATATACAAATATGAGGCCCCAACAAACCATTCATTAACTACCGTAAATGCGAATGAAAGTATATTGAAAAAATAAAGAATCAAATCATGGTCTTGGTGAAAAGGAGAATAGAATGCCTCTTATTGTGTACTATGCATTCCAGAGAAAATTCTAAGGTTGTGGGCGGACACTTCTTATGATGGGTCTCTTGTCTGAATACAGAAACCGGTGTTTGCGTGAATCGTCCGGGCAATAAAAACAAGAGCATTAAGAGTATTTATTGCTACAATAAGATTGGCTCCGCCATGTCACGTAAATCATATCGCCGTTATCAACAGATTCCTACCTGAAGAAGACTCGAGGAATTCCTTTGTTAACGGACATCTATATACAGTATCTCGAATACCTCAACTTGGGTCCTTGGACGGAGCTGTGTATTGTCAAACTTGGACAGCTTATAGGAGGTAATTCGCCTCAAGTTCAAGTCTTAGATTTAGCTCTCCTTTGAGATCTAAAATTGGCTTTGTTGAAAAGTGGCAGACTAAGAACAATATTAATAGCATTTATACACACACAATTGCATTTCCATAGGCATATGCACTATGCATACGCATGAGCGTAGTCTACAAAGAGAATGAATAAAGCACTAAGGTGTACAAGGAAATGAAGTCGGAGAGCTGCTTCAAGGTTGTGTAATACTTATGAAGCGAAATTCCAGTTTATATATATATATATATATAGATATATATATATATATATATAATATATATAGTATATATATATTATATATATATATAATATATATATATATATATATATATATATATATATATATATATATATATATATATTATATATACACACACACACACACACACATATATATTCTATATAATATAGATATAATATATAATGTATATATATAATATTATGATTATATATCTATAGATAGTATAAATATAATCTATATATAACTATATATATAACTATATATATTATCCTATATAGTAGAATGATAATCTAAATGTAAATTAAAACAGTAACCATTGACAATTTTTCTGCTTATTTTTATTACATACAGCTTTTTACCGTGTAAAAAAATTTGTCAAGGGAAAACTGGAGTTAATTTTTCTAAAAGATTTTCTAGCTTTGATCTCGACGCTGATGCCTACAAAGAGAGAATGTAGCGGATCTCCTTTATATTCGCCCTAATATCAAAAGTCTCTCCAGCTCCAATATCCTATTGGCAAAACACACTGAAGTCGAAATGGAGTAGAGTTTATTTTTCGCTACGAAAAATTCACCGAGGTATTTCCATTTTTATTATTTTCATCCAACTGTACAAAATGCATTTTGTATCCTTTGTGTATCCATTTAGGGGGATGGGTGGGGTGGGTCAGACTCTCTCACCAATGAACCTGAAAAAGAAGAATAAAAGTATCTTGGAGTGTTCTTAATGTTTTTTGTTTTTTTCATGTTTTATCCAACTAATTTGAGAAAAAGTGCCCAGAAACAGTCATAGTATAAGCTACAGTTTGCTCACCCTTAATGGAAAATGTTAGGGTCTGCAACATTGCCTTGAGCACATGACCCTAACACAGAAGAGATCACTTACTGAAAAGCTGCATCCGAACGATAAGAATTGAGCTTCGTTACGGTAGGTGTAGTCCTTAGATTGGGACATGCCATCTCGAACCTGACTTAAACAACTG
This sequence comes from Macrobrachium nipponense, assembly GCF_015104395.2. Taxonomy (NCBI): domain Eukaryota; kingdom Metazoa; phylum Arthropoda; class Malacostraca; order Decapoda; family Palaemonidae; genus Macrobrachium; species Macrobrachium nipponense. The sequence goes on from NC_087204.1 coordinate 90,785,374, forward strand.
AAATGTTTGACGGTATCGGTAACTGAATTATTAATAGTTCTTATTATAGTACGCGCTCAGCTTTCAGCCAGCGACCTCTATCTAATATGTGAGGGACAACCATGAAACGCCGTGACAAAAGAAGAAGATAAAGAGAGTCGAGATCAAGAAGGGCTGGCCATGTGGTGAGGATGAGTGAATGGAGAGGATTCGAGTTGTAACTGTCAGGGGAAGGAAGTCGAAACGAAGGCAGTACGGTAAAGTGAGCGAAGATTTGAAAAATGAAAGCGTTAAAATAAAATCATTTTTTATTTTATGATTTTCTAATGTTGATAGACATAATTTCCTCGTGGATAATAAAATTCAAATGACTCGCCCTGTAATTTTCACAAACTTCAAAGAAAGCAAAAGGGTGTGTTCAAAAAATATACAGATGAAATAATGAAGAGAAACAGACTGGAATTTATTACTATCGTTTTGAGAAGTCATTGTTATTGCGATGTAGTTTACAATGAAGACGTGCACCAAAAACATTCCATTAACTGCATTCATATCTCAGTCATTTCACTGTCCCTCGTACTCTATTTCTTTACAACTACATGCACTCAGAATTCATAACATATATAGAATAATAAATAAACATATGTGTTTTAGACCGCAGAAATTCGTAAAGCGAAATCTTCATAGCCTTGACTTTGATAAACTGTCATACAGTTTGCACGAGGACCATAAAATAATGAAGATACAGAGGGAAGGAAAATATAAAATAACGGAGAGCATTGTAAACACCATTGAATTACAGAAACAAGAGATATGATGCCTTTAGCCACGATTGACATGAAAAATGAATATTCATAACGCAAGTAATGGAAAGGTGAACATGGTAGGGTAAACAAAAGGTAAACATGTTAGCTGGCGGAAGAGGACTCACTCTTTATCTGGAATCTTTGTCAGAAAAAAATGTGCTTATAAAAAAAGTTATGAATTAATGTAAGCACACTAAAATCAAATGAAGACTGATTGTAGATATAAAACATATAAATATCATGGCACTAACAAATCATTATTCATTAACGTAAAATCCAGTGAAATTATATTTTAAAAAATCATATAAACGTTTCCATAGAAAAGAAAACCGTGGTAGGATCCCATTCTCAGGAAAAGAATGATAAAAAGGTCTTTCATTATGGACTAAGAATCCCGGAAAAGATTCTTATGGAGTGGGCGCGTACCCTCCTTCATGGGGCGTCTCTTCCCTTGAAGAGAGAGACCAGTGTTTGCGTGAATCATCTGAGTAATAAAAACAAGAACATTAAGAATATTTACTACTATAGTTACGTGATTTCTACCTGAAGAAGACTCGAGGAATTTCTCGGTAAACTTTTATCTATATTAATTAACATACTCTTAATACATTTGTTGTGTGCTGCTTCCTATATATTTAATTTAGGGTAAGCTTTAAGACTTTAATTTCATCATATTCCCCTTCACCTAATCAGCGTAGATATTTTAAATTTTGTTAATTAATGTGCGCAGACAAGTACATCTTTTTTATCATTTTATTTTCGTGATCCTGCCATTTCATCCGATTTGGATTTTTTTTTTTCCACCTTTTTTCAGAGTAGGAATCTATTCTGCAGAATAGATAAATGGTCTTTCATCTGTTAGTGTTTTCATTTCCTTTGCTGACTACCAGCTCATTTGTTTTCAAATGGAAGTTTAATCCCTTGGGCACTGTAAATTACCACTGCGTTCAAAGAAATAATAAATGATTCTTCTATTGCTGATATCTTTGGTACTCACCATATTTCTTATTTGACGTGTTAGCTGCAAACTTAAAGCTATTATTCACGTATGACTATCGCATTCAACGTCAAAGTTAACCATTTAATTTTACAAGTATACTTGAAAATGAGGTACTACCTTCTATTGACAGCTGTCAGAAAATGCCTGGTGTTTGTTTTTCTTTTACTGGAGGGAAGCGGATGTACTCCTCAGACCTTGAACTCGTGTAGCACTGAATGATGATTGAGGGGAAACATGTCCCAGCCTCCCACGGTTCTTTGCCAATAATTCAGAGAGGCTGCAGGGTCAGATACGCTGGTGCCAAAAAAGTCCCAAAATACATCACCTTTCTGAATTTCATGTGCCCATGCATCATAGCTTTAGGTTTTAAATAAGAAGGCTTTAAAGAGAGAAATGTGGCTTAATCTTCACTTCAACGCATTGCATCTTGCCAATGTTGCTGTAGCCGGCAGAAAAAAGATGAAAATTGAAATGAAATTTTTTGGTTGAAGATGATAGTCGTTAGTATATAAAGGAAACCCCCAAAATCTCCTCTAGAATCGGTTTGCTTTCATCATTCACTCCATTAAATTTGTTCTACGTATTTTTTGTTCATAAAAGGGGCTGTTTATTAGTACAAACAATCTCGATGATCTCTGTACTTCGGACATTGACAACAAATGTGTGTGTATGTGTGAGGCTCAGGATATCAAATTATTAGCAAATAAAACATCAGTATAATTGACTGCGATACTGGATCATCTGTGTTAATATATTTTCAGTGTTTCATTATTGGCTGTCCTTTATAGGCCGGTCAATAGAGGGTCGAACCCGAAACTAATTACTATAAAGCTGGAATCAGTTTTAAAGTGTTCTTTCATATGTACGTATTTCCAGAAAAAAATCCCACCGGCCAACTCCTTGAGCGTTTTACAAAATTTGATCTTGAAGTTAACATCTTTATACGTAAAAAGCTGCTCGAAATGCAAAGATTTTGATTGAATGGTAACTTCAGCATTGCTTATTTTTTAGATATAACTAAGTTCATTTTCAATTTAAGGACTTTTTTTAGACCAATAGATTAAAAATTCCATTAGATTTTGCAATTTATAGGTCTATTTTTCTTGTAGGGGTCCCTAAAAATATAATATAATATAACATAAATATCTTAATTTTTTAAGGATTAAATGGTCTTTTTGCGTTATATGATAGCATAGAGTTAATCTTATATTACCCCTATATAATGATATCTTATTGAAACTGCAAAGGCCTTGGGTAATCATATATTAAACCAAGGAATGACAATGTCGAATTTTAAAATGTCTCTTACGAGGACAGCAATTTCCATCTTGAAGCTTTGGGTGTTATTCAGCATATATATATATATATATATATATATATATATATATATATATATATATATATATATATATATATATATATATATATATATATATATATATATATATATATATATATATATATATATATATATATATATATATATATATATATATATATATATATCCCAGAATTGCGAGATGGAGTTATTTGCCTAAAATACGACTGACCAATATAAATTCAGTAAACCGACTTTTGTTTAGAGCATCATACAGATTTTTTTTTCGACATTTTCCATACAAATGTTATAGATACCTTTTTTTCCAGGTATGATGTCGTGCATAATTTGTAAGAAGTCATTTGTCCCTATTGTTCAAGTAAAAGAAAAAAGAACTACTTAGTCTTATTGAATATAGCCAACAGAGAAATGAAGAAACAATCTACCAGCAACTGCTCACCAGTAAAAATGAAGGGCTTGATATTTTTGGTTCACGAAGACTGTAGGAAAAGGTTCAACAATAAACGTAGAATTTGAACAGAATCAGAGACTCAAAGAAGAAAGACAAGGAGATCAACAAATTTGTTTGACTAGAAAGTTAATTGTTTTTTATGTAATTCAACCTGCAAGATACATAAAAAAGAATCCATCGAGACGGGATTGGCATCTTGCTTCGACAATTCAACTTTACGAGAAAATCTTGGAAGCTTGCAAATTTAGACTTGAAACTGACGAGCATGATGAATAAGCTTTAGAAGTGCAGGCCAGAGCACTTGATTGCATTGATTTTATTGCTGCAGAAGCTCGATATCATAGAAATTGTCGGCTTCGATTTGAAATTATTCAAAACTCTTTCCTGATCAGCAAAAATGTTTAAGAGGTCAGCGAAGTATTGAAAGAATGAAGAACAGTTTTAACAAAGCTTGTGAATGGTAAGAAGCTGAAACTTCCATTCAGTAAATACCAGAGTTCAGAGAAAAGGTTATAGAATTTTCAGATAATAATGAAGCATATGATTCTCGGTATCTAAAAAACTATTGAAAGACCATTATGGTGGCCACATATCCTTTTCTGAACAACCTGGAAGAGAAACACTAATATATTTCCTCGATATGGCCAGCTTCATTATAAATAAGAAATTCCGAGAGAGAAAAGATGACGTACAAGAGGAAAGTAGAAGGATCATTGAAGCTGCTGCAAACTTAATCAGAGCAGAAATTCGGGAAAAACAGTATGACTCATCATCATATCCAACTACAGAAGAAATAACTAGTCCATGGATTCCTGATAGTCTTAGAATTTTTATGGCTAGCTTTACCAAGTCCACACTTAAGCAAGAATGTATAGGACAATGTATTTCAAGTTAGCTTCTCCAATGATAATACCGCCTATCTTATTTCCCCTGGGTGTTGAGGAAAATCACATTTATGGATCAAAGTGGCTCAATGATGAATTGTTCAAGTTAGGATTTTCTGTTTCCTATTGTGAAGCCACTCGTTTCAAGCAAGCTTCTCTTACCTTACAATCGTTGAATGATATCAAGCAAACATCAACAGAAAACAGCTTCACACGATTCATCGCAGATAACGTTGACCATAATATTGCTACTTTAGATGGCCGAGGAAGCTTTCATGGCATGGGCATCATTTCTTCAACAGTCGGGAGTAGTCAGAGTGTAACCAAGGAGATACGAATTAAAAGGCCTAATAAGTTACTGAGGGTAAAGTAATTAATACTCAAGGCAACAGATGTCCATATTACTGCCTATGATTTCCCACAGAGCAGAAAATTTGACAGCATTTTTTATTCAAACCTTCTGTAGAACTTTTATACCCTTATGTTTTACCTGAAATACTGAATGCAGAAATTTTGTGACATGCTGCAAGTTTAAATTCAACAAAAGATAACCCTAGACCTAACTGGTCTGGTTATATGCAAAAAACCTGAGTCAAGAAGGGAATCAAGAAAAGGCAACAATAAAATTGCTGCCCATTATTAACTTGAATCCAACAAACTACACGTGCAGTCTACTCTACCCTCTGCTTTTTTGACGGGGGATTGATCAGTGTAAAACACTGAATGTTACAACATCCATATTACCATTTGAGTCAGCCATTGTGGCTTAAGGCAACTGAAATTGCAATAGAGAAGTCCTTAAATATTGTGATACATTTCGGGGGTTTCCACACATTGATGTCTTTTGTTGGCAGCATTGGCTCCTTGATGGATAGCTCTGGTATTGAAACTGTGCTGCAAACAGTGTATGGCGAAAAAACCTTTAGACAAATTCTTCAAGGTAAATCCATATAAAGAGCAGTGCATGCAAACATTTTAGTAGAAAGTGCTCTCACAATCAAGTTACAGGAAATGTTAATGCCAGATGGTGATGATAATTATGTGCACAAAGATGGAATCAACAATTTAAGCAAAGAAGATGTGGAAGAAATTAAAACAACATGCAATCAACTGGCAGACTTAAGAGAAGCAACTTTTGACAACACTGTCTTTGATAAGCTAGAAACCTATAAGGAAAGATTGATCACTCATCTGTCAAAAAATCACGAACAGCAAGATTATGGTTGCAATACATGCAGTATGTCAAAGTAATGAGGCAACATATTCTGGCAGCCCGTACAGGTGACTTGAACTTGAGCTTGGTATCTTTACAAAAGATGCTCAATTTATTTGCTGCCACTGGACATCTGAATTACGCTTGTACCTCCAACAGATGCTCGACTTGCCAATTACACATCCATGGCGGCATCAGAAACTTGGTGTCGAGGGTTATCATATTATCCGCAGGTCTGGCAAACATTGGGCTGGTTTGTGGCCAGACTTGGTCATAGAGCAAGTGCTAATGCGATCTTTAAAAAGCAGAAGTGGTCTAACCAGATATATCTCACGTTTATTAACCCTGAGATGGAAAACTATTGACAATAATTTTATGTAATGCTTTTCCATAATTTTGTTGGGGTAACAAAGGCATACCCACCTATTAATGAATTCCATTATCCTTTATAATTAGGATTTTAACAGGTTACATTCACACTGTTTCTCTTATGAATTCAGTTTAATAGGGGTGATTTTAAGAGCACATTGTGAAAAATGCTCAAGGACTTAGCTGGTGGGTTTTTTTTCTGATAAAATATAAGTATTAAAGAATACTTTAAAACTATTTCCAGCTTTATAGTATTTATTTTTGGGTTGGCCCCTTTTTATGCCTGAATTGACCGGCCTATTAGATGCTTACTGTTGTACAGGTAATCCAGTATCAAATTATCTATCTATCTATCTATCTACCTATCTATCTATATTATATATATATATATATATATATATATATATATATATATATATATATATATATATATATATATACATATATATATATAATATAATATATATATTAATATATATATATATATATATATATACAGAATGGTTTTTAATCTCTACGTGCTTTACAGCTTAGAAATAATTTGAGCAATTTCAGAATCTCTTGTACCTTATTTTTGTCTAATGTCAATTATAGTAGTATATTTGATATATTTTAATATATTTTAGTATACGATTTGGGCGTGGCGAGTGAAGAGACTTCATGTTAAAATACAATTTTGACTTGTATAAATATTCAAATTATTTATATATATTCCATTAAAGTTGCGATATTGTGAAACTTATGGCCCGTATTAATAGATTTAATTCATGTGAGTGCAGTTGTATTATTTAAATCTCCCACTTTACTTTAAGTAATTCAGAAGGTGATGAAATATAATCTTCTGGAGATTACGTTAATCCCAACCTCCGAACAAAGACTTCATCTACTAGAGGTAAACACAAAGGAATTGAAAGAGAAATTATCTTGAGCGACATATATTGATAAACAAATAATGATCAGTAAATATAATCAAAATCACAGACACTTAGGGAAAAATAACTTTCTATTCTCGATTTTCCTTTGTTATGTATTCGATTTACAATGTGCCACTTCATTTCTTGCTAACGTTATGAAGGAACAGTAATTTCACTAAATACGAAAAGGGGAAAATAAAGGCAATGTAAATGTGATAGAAAATTAATTCAAATTACCAACTAAAAGAGACATGGAAACAAAACGTCTTCCTGTGAAAAGGAAAACAGAAAAGAAGACAGCAAAGTACGACGCGTGACTTTCTGAATTGTGACGTGACCAACTCGTAGATTTCTCGAGTGAAAGAAATTATCATGCTAGGACGACTTTAAAGCTACGGATTTAAAAGAATTGAAATGAGATTCATTCTTCCGGGTTTCACTTTCGGAATTGCGAGCTGACATCAG
>NC_087204.1:90793293-90813293 GCF_015104395.2 Macrobrachium nipponense
TATGAAACCCTCTTTCCTAATGAATAACCCATCCGAGATTCTCTCTCTCTCTCTCTCTCTCTCTCTCTCTCTCTTACGTGAATTTATCGATATCGTACAGTCGCCAACATTAGAATTGGCAGTTTCATAATTTTTCGATAACCTATCTGACGCACACTTCATGCCTCATTAATCTATTTTTGTTTTCGAAGATGGAAGAAATGTTATGTTATGATGTTAAAACAGTCGTTGTAATCTTTAGAACATGAGGGTATATTATTGTGTAAAACAATTTTTCCTATAGGAAAATTTACGTGAACAAAACGTATTGATAAAATACGTCATATCACAACCACTGACCTAAATTACTAAGTAGATAGGAGACAGATATCACTAGTAGTATCGAATAAACATAGTCCTTATATTATCATTTATATATAAAGCTGATGGTAATTGAATTATTCCATTTGTTAAATTTTACAGAAAACATTGAAAACCCACAAAATACTATCAAAAGTCTTTAAAGATTATAACCTTAGCAGTGTGAACCATGCGACCTCACTCTATTTTTTTCGATGTTGTAATTTGTGCGAGGGAATCGAATGTCAATGTGTCATTTATCGGTCAAACTCAGCTGTTTTGCCACACCCTTCATGTTCATGGTGGATTATCTGCCTGGCAAAGAAACAATCCCTGCTCAGCGAGAGACAATATTGCATTTCATTTGGTGCTATAGTAGATTCACATCAACCGTGCATTTGATGTGTAGGCCCGTCCCTTACGACGCTCCTGATTGGCTGTTGATAAGCCAATCTCAGGGCTGGAAACTCTCAGTCTCTCTTGAGAGTTCACATAGGCAGGATGTTTGTTCCTCCTCTCTTGAGGGATACGTCTTTCAAACGTATACCTCAGGAACTCACATCCCACCCATGAGAACTCTCGAGAGAGACTGAGAGTTTCCAGCCCTGTTATTGGCTTATCAACAGCCAATCAGGAGCGTCGGAAGGGATGGGCCTAGACATGAAATCACGGTTGATGTGAATCTACTTTTTTATAGTTCCTGTTAGAGAGATATCAAGAAGGCTTAATTTGCTGAAGGGAATCATACAAAGATGGATCAAATTGTTTAGAGAACAAGTTTAGAAAATAGGCCTAGAAGTGAAACCCCTCGAAACACCACAAGAGAACTAGACAATATGATTGTTGCCGCTGTCAAAGAACAAGCCCTGATTACAGCAGTTGGTTTTTTATTATTAATGAAAATCGAAAATAGACGTAAACGAGAAAGTCGCCTTCCATATTTCCTATCCTTTCAGCTACTTATGGCAGTAGGTCTAGTTGTACGTGTGAAACTGATTCTCATTATCTTTATTTTTAGAAGAAATGAATAGCTAGCTACAGTAAGATTAACCCAAGAACGCTTTTATGGAAGTAAGCGTTTTGTCTTAATGTATTTGTCAGCTTTGACTCCCACAACTTTGCAACGGGTGGATGAAATAGGATGACATGCAAAAAAATTAGATTAAAAAAAGACTAAATTGTATTCGTTTGATTTTTTATTATTGCTTTTTGACAGAGATATCTAGGTCTGAGTACATTATGTTAAGCTGTGATAAAAAGGATAAGAAAAAAGAGAACATGGGCAATAAAAAATTAATAACGGAAATAATAAAATAAAGCAGATTAGTATAGATATTGTTGATATAAATATTCAATTACATTACGTATCTGAGAGAATATGCGGCTGAAAGTAGACCTATGCTAATCGGAAGTCAAAATCAGAAGTCAAATTAAGGCCTACTAAATGTTCCATGCAAATTATTTTATTGATCAAAAGATAAAATTAGTTGAATTACACTTTGCCATTAAAGAATATTGACAGGCTTAATGTATTATTTACTGGCTGTGTGTGACGAACTGACGACCCCAGTATTGTATGATACCTTGGGTCAAGACTCGAGCGGCAGAATTGCTAACTTCCAAAAGCTTATACTGTCATGAAGCTTTAGTTGAGAATAAAATGAGAATTCGTGGACTCGCGGGCGTATGTTATCCTTACTTTGCAAAATAATTATCTTTGATATGTTGAATAAGTCTACTTAATTCCAATTTAATTTATTTCTAGTATAACATCTTTGAAAGGAAATATTATTTATTGATAAGTAAATAATCTGGCACCTGTATTTGGAAAGATTTGATTTCCATAACGAATAATGAGTTAAGATACGCCAATTCTTCGTTGGCCGACTGTACTTCCGTGCAAATTCTGACCAATTTAGTTTCACTGCAACTGCTCTAGCAACGTTTGTGAAAGGATTAAGGAATTTCATAGCCGTTCAACAATCGTTAGGTTTTTTTATTCCTTGGAACCGTTCTTTAATTTTGTCGAAATTTTTGCTACTTCAGTTATTCGTGCTCATTGTTCCCTTCTCCTTTTTGCTAATTCATTGTCCTCAAGAAAGAGGAGCTAAGTTGCGAGTCAGTGAGCGTTGGGAGGACATAATTTTGTTCCAGTATTATGCAAGCTCATCTGCATGAATGGTATTATCCGTCTCAAAGTATTTGGCTTTGTTAAAACCATATAATTACGGGTTATTAAACAATTAACCTAGATATATATAGCCTACCTGCTGTTTGCATATATGATGAAACTTTATTTTTTTAATCCATAATCTATGACTATTTTAATCTGAAAGTGGGGTCTCGGAAGTAGAATTATTGAGAGTAAATTCGAAATACAGAAACTCAGCGAAGTTTTCTAGTCTATCTACTAAGCAGGTTAGGCCACAATATCAAATGAAAGCGGTGAAAATCACCCACTGGAAAAGTGAAATGTAACTGTGGTATGTATTTCAGTCACAGCGTTGTTGCTGTACCACTAATCTCCAGTATTATTATTTTATTTTTTGAGTGAATAAAAGGAAATGAGGATTCTATTTTAAAATGTAAATGTTCTGGAAAGAGCGAGAATGTCATTACAGTCTGAAGCATGTTATGTTTTGTCACGGTTGTCGTCCTTTCTGAGTCGGTGAAAGATTGCGTAATTGCAGTTCATTTTTTTTAACAGTCTCAAGTATGTTCAGTTAACATATATGGAATCAAGGAAAAAATAGTAATAAACGGCAGAAACAAGACATAGCGAAAAAAAATATTTGCTTCTCAGCTGAAATTTTAGTAATCAATTTTAACTTAATTAAACTTAGTTTAGGTAGATTTCGAGTGGTCACAATCCCTCACGTTATATTTGTATGCGCATAACAGGCACAGTTGTCATAAAAGATAATTTTCCATTTGCAAAGGCTGTTCAGTTTTGTTTTAATACGAGGAAAATTCTAGTCAACAATGATTACAACATGTCAGTCACCTGGGTCATAACGATTCCATTTCAGTTGCCAACATCGGTCAAATTTCAGTAGGGGAAAATGCCTTCATACATATTGCCATTGTAATGTAAACGCAAAATTGACCATTAACTTTGAACCAGTTTCGCTATTTCAGTCATTGAAACTCGCTGCCTCCTGACATCCCGCACGGCTGTACTTTACAATCAGAACAAGTTTGTTATGGAAATTACTATGCATTCATTGATAATAGTATGTTAACGCACTGTCGAGCACCGATAGTGGAGTGTGATCTTTATTAAATACTCTTTTAAAGAAACACCTGATGTTTACATTCAACTGTTCATCCAGAGGAACTAATGATCACTGTATAATGACCCACTCAAAAAAACACCTGATGTTTTCATCCAACTGTCATCCAGAGGAACTAATGATTACTGTATAATAACCCACTCAAAAAAAAATCTTTTCATGGCATATCGTTTTATCCATAAGGAAAATAAGATAAAAACTAAGATTGGTTAAAAGAATTATTTTTCATTTACACCTTAATGGTTTCGGTGAGAATTTTCGTTTTATGAATTCCCTTTTCGCATTTAAGTGGGAAAGCCACAAATGGACCTCTGCTGTAAACGTCTGTTCTTTCTCAATTTCCCAGAGAAGAAAGAAGAGGAAAAAATGGAAAAGTGTAGCAACAACGATGCAGCAGACGGGAAAAAACAGCGGAGCTGCATGTTTCCTCGGTTGCAAAATTACCAACTCATTCCAGAATGGTCCTCGGGCATACATACACGTATTCGCTCAAACTCTCTTGATAGGCACCCGACACAACATCCCAGCAACTCATCCTCAAGTGAAACTACTATGCATTTCAGGGCCGTGTCCAATTGATTTTCGTTGATAAAATCCTACCAAACATCGGATATGGGTCACATTTTGGAAATAGGTATTTGAAGCCACAGCCTAATTGGCAAAAATATGCAGTAATGTCTAATGTGAATAATGAAGGCACTTACCAGAGTAGATCTAAGAAATTGAAAGGGTAACTTAGCTAAATTTAGACGCACCCAGAGAGAGACTATGTAGACGTCATTACTGAAGGCCCTCCCACTCATTGATACTCTACTGTAGTATGACGTAGTTACTAGACACTCCAGTCGTATAGCCACTTTATGAATGAAGACACACAAACAGCTACCCTATACAATTCTTCTCTCTCTCTCTCTCTCTCTCATCTCTCTCTCTCCTCTCCTCTCTCGTCTCTCTCTCTCCTCTCTCTCTCTCTCTATATATATATATATATATATATATATATATATATATATATATATATTTCCTTTTAGCATAACTACATTGTAGTGCAATATGATACTCATAATTCATAGTCTAAGCACTTGGGCTATAACATAAATTTTATAATCCATTAATCCAATTATTCTGCTGAACTGCATTAAAACTGAAATGTGAAATAAACTTATACAAAGATTAAAATATAAAACTATGTAAAAGCATATGTTGTTGTTTGTTTAAGATTAAGACAGAACTTGTTCGAATCTGAGTCTTGCTCATTGAGCAGACCATAAGTAAAGAAGTTTCGTTACAAATACAGAAATCAATATTTCTACATGAGTAAAGGAAAAAAAAAAGAAAATAGAGAACACACAACCAAAATAATTTTTATTCATCTTCATCATCGTCATCATCCAGGTATAGGTCTTCTATATCCTCGTCATTGTTGTCTAAGTTTATAATGATAGGTCCAACAGGCTCTTGAATGTTGTCCATTGACCAATAGCCATCCTCAAAGGCTCGAGATCGTTGCACTGCAGACCCCACACAAAGCTTGGCTTCCTCCAGTCTTGCCTGCAAGTCTGCCCGGGTGAATCGCTGTAAAGATGAACGCACATGACGTTTCATACACGCCCATACTTGCTCAATGGCATTGAGCTCTGGGTGGGCAGGTGGCAGACGCACCACCTCGTGGCTCCACTCTCGAATTATGTTGTCCACGATGTACTGTGGTTTTGACCTGTTCTGTTGACATATGAGCAACAGCTCAGGTCTTGTGGCACCGTCTGGGGCAGGGATTCGGCGACTCTGAAGCCAGGTAATAAGGTCTGCTTTCTTGGTGGCCGTAGTAGGACACCGACACTCGTCTAATAGCTGGCTGTGATAAGGTGCGTTGTCGAGCACCAACACTGATGGTTCAGGCAGCAATGGTAGAAGCTGCGTTGTTAACCAGCGTATGAACAGCTCGTGTGTGTAAGTACTGTATATATATATATATATATATATATATATATATATATATATATATATATATATATATATATATATATATAAGGAGATCAGTAGAATAGTTAAATTGTTAAATATGGTTGATGAAGCTAGTCACTGAGATAGTTTGCAGTCAAGAAAAAATCTTTCATCTCTTATTCTTATTGTGAAAATTTAGAAATACATTAATATACAAAAATATTTTTATATCTCATTTTTTTCCCAAACTCGTCATTCAAGTATGACCCCTATAAAATTTAATTTAGGCTTCCTGTCTGAATCATTTGGTGTTTGTGCATGATCTGTTATCCACTTACCTGTTAATATTAATCATATGACGCATGCGGTTCTTTTCTTTATTGCATACTGCAAAAAACACGCAGCACGAAAGCAGTCTTGCAGCCACGAGGACAATTTGCCAGGCCTGCCATAAGTGAAGCACCAGACAGCAGTCACGTAGAACAGATTGGCTTTGACGTATGAATGCTCTGCTGTCATCCTCCTGTTGTCGGCGTGTTTACTATTGTGAATGGAAAGTTTACTGGGTATTACGTCTGATGTCATAGTTCACGTCACAAGTAGCCTCTCTCTGGGTGCGTCTAAATTTAGCTAAGTTACCCTTTCAATTTCTTAGATTTACTCTGGTAAGTGCCTTTATTATTCACATTAGACATTACTGCATATTTTTGCCAATTAGGCTGTGGTTTCAAATACCTATTTCCAAAATGTGACCCATATCCGATATTTTGGTAGGATTTTATCAACGAAAATCAATTGGACACGGCCCTGAAATGCATAGTAGTGTCCTGAAAGATCTTGTACTTGACGTTTTGAGCGCTAGTTGATTTGTCCATGCTCTGCTTATGCACGGTGAAAATGATCAGATTATCCTCCAAAAAGATTAACTTCTCTTCTGTCATGAGCAATATCTATTGCAAAATTGATGCATCCTCCTTCTAACACGTCTTAGATTGTTCCCAGAACATGTGTATATGTATGTATGTATGATGTTGTATGTATGATGTATATGCTAAAATTTATGCCAGAACGATAACCATAAAAGAACAATGGAGTCATCGAAGTTCCTTCCATTGTCTCTGCTTCTGGTTCAGTTTCTAGAAAAAAATTCTTTCAACTTCACTCTATTCCTCTAACTTCTTATTCCTCTAACTTCGCTTGAACACTTAGTGCCTCAGTGGCGTGATTGGTATGGTCTTGGCCTGCCACCTCGGTGGTCATGAGTTCAATTCTCGGGCATTCCATTGAGGGGTCAGAGATGTGTTTTTCTGGTGATAGTAGTTCACTCTCGACGTGGTTCGGAAGTCACGTAAAGCCGTTGGTCCCGTTGCTGAATAGCCACTGGTTCCATGCAACGTAAAAACACCATACAAACAAACAAAGAATCGCTTGAACACTGTAGCATTATGAATGAATCCTTCTCCCGTTCGCATTGCAGCTAGTTCACATTTTACCTTTATGCTGATCAGAGAAGCTATGATTTTCTTTTACAATTATAGGAAAGAAGCAGCAACATTTGCTAAATATTAGAGGGGACAAGAATACTAAGGTTTGGGTGTTGTAAATAAATCACAGTATACAAATTATCACAGTATACAATAATTAGACTGGTAAAAATAGCTGTTTCTGCTTTGGCGACTAATTACATTATAAATCAATAGCTGACACTAATGTCAAGAATACGATCGTAATAGAGATATAATTCATCAGACTACTATTACGAACATTCATCTTTAGTGTATGCAAACGTGCTAAATGTTTTGCTCGGGACCATCGTTTTGCTAATTATATTTCTACATAAGGTTTGTTGGAATAATGCCTTACACGATATTTTTACTTTACTGGAAATCTGTCCACTGAACGAATTCACTGATATAGAATTGTTGGAACAACAAGTCTGAAAGCATGTCCAAGCTATCATTCACACTCCCCTTAAACGAGAAGTGTCATAATCACATCTAAGCTTCGAGTTGAGAATCGATTAGTCAAACCTGTAGCTTATTATTCTTTTTTTTGGGGGTGTCAACTCTGTATACAATAGCTGCTTCAGATTTACATAACACCCTTACTAATAACGGCACAATTTTAACAGCTATTCAAAATGCATAAGCGTTTTAGAATTATGCTCACGTTTACTCAGAATTAATCCAGAACAAAGTATCTTGATCAGATATCAGTATTTTAAACCATTCCATGGTAAACTAAAAGCACATTTATAGAATCACACAATATTATTAAGAGAAGCATGAAAATTTATGCATCCACACAGTATTCATGAAGAAGGAAACATTTCCAACATTTCAGGGGAAGAGATATATTCCAATGAAATTCCTTGCTCCCTGGTGAAGTGCCATCATGAGGAAAATGACCAAATGAATTTAATATCAACCTCAATGTTTGCAAATATCTTTCCATGACCTTCATTTATTTAACCTTAAGTAAAATAAGAGAAAGATTACGATTGGGCTAATGTATTTCCTTTTCATTCAGATCTCAGTAACTCCCTAAATGAGACTTTTCTCACGAGCTTTCCGAGTAAGGTTGTCATTTACGAATGCTCTTTCCGCCTTCAACATGGAAAACTTCAGCCACAAAATGGACCTCCCCTGAAACGTCTCTTCCTTCTCAATTTTACCGGAAGTGAAAGACGAGGAAAGAAGAGAGTGGTGGTGAGGGAATAAAGAACAGCGAAGTCGTATTTTTCCTCGGTAACAGCACCTCTCTCTTTCCACTGCTTTCATCTGGTGCTCGGGTCATCATCTCATTCCTGAATGGTGCAGAGGTTTACACTTCGATGCTTTTCATAAATAGGCCACCTCATTCAAACCCCAGTTACTACGTACCAACCCCCACCCCTTACCCCAAGCGACCTCCGTTATTTTCCTTCTCCTTCTGAAATTCTTGTCATCACGAGACTTGATTTCGCTGCTTTCTTCTGCTTAGGCATTTATTGCTCTTGTTCAGTTTTAATCTCCAATCTTTGTAGGTTCTACTTTCTGTTGGCATTTTTTTTTTATTATTATTATTATTATTTGCCGTTAGGTACTCTGTTGTCGCAATTGCTTTTTTCCACATTTCTCTGCTGTCTACTCTCACTGTATTAAAAGTTATCAGGTTGCTAGTACCTTTTCGTTTAAATATTTTTTATTGACTTCTTTTCTTTCGCAATTCTGAGCATCCGGTTATTATTGAGATAACGTTATATGAACAAAGAAATGAAGCAGATGAAATAAACCAACATTTTACATAGCTTATATGGACGTCCTTTCCCCATCCAGGAGTAATAGCCGACATAAAAAAGACAGATATTGCGATTTTTGGAGCCGCTTTTTCATATTGTTCTTTTTTATGGCGTTTCATTTACCAGTTATGATCCTATATTACTATAAGATTAGAGACGTTTGACGGGAATGTATTGATGCTATACCGTAAATCCGGTTACTGGGTCTTCTTTAGATCAATGGAGACAGATGAGAATGTTTTAATGTTAAGTATATTTTAAGGAATTATTTCCGCTTGTTTTTTTTATCTTTATATTACATAACCTTTTATGTAATTTTTTAATCTTTATATTACATAACCTTTTCTTTCATACTGGTTCGCTTTCATGTCAGGTATGTAATATAATATTATATTTTCTTAGTAGGTTAAGAAACGTAAAATCTTTTGAAAGGTTAATAAAAAAAATTATCGTCTCAAATCTTCATTATCGCATCCAGCGCCTACACTTCACCTTTGATAACTGCATTATATTTCTAAATGGGTACAATATCAATTTCAAATGCATTATGCTGGAATTATTATGACGTGGTATATCGCATATGTCAAGAAAGTAGTATATAGTATCTGTAGCTCTGAATATTCGTACATCTCCGTCTTTACTTGGACTTTAATTCTTGTTTTTGCTTTTCTCCATTTTGTTTATTTGTAAATTAGGCACCGAAGACATAGATTCCCTAAAATAGATAGATCAGAAGGCTTATGAAGATCCTGTAAAGGATATTAACAAGATTTGTTTATCTGTACTTTGATGTGGATATATTCAGATCAGGGCAAATTGATTGAACATCTTAATATTACAAAGCACTCAACAGGAAACTAAAAGAATATTTGAAACATTATACAGTCTTACGAACACCATTTAAAACTTTACACTGTAAAGGCATTTTAAATCTAAAAAAATACCAATTAATATATCTTTGCTTTCATCTAGAGCATCGTCCAGATAAAAAGACTATGATTATGAAATATGCCCAGTCACATTCGCAAGCATCTTTGCTTGACATTTCATGCATTTGTTCTTGAGTGAAGTTAGAGGAAGATAAGATTAGTAAACAGAATTCCTATTCATTCAGAAGTCGGGGAATCTTCAAGACGCCTCTTTCAAGAGCTTTCAGAGAGAAGTCTATATTTCACTAATTTCATTTCCACTTCCAAGGAAAAGCTTCAGCGAGAGCGTGGACCTTTGCTGAAAACATTTCTTCCATCTCAACTTTCGCAGAATTGACAGAGAGAGAAAAAAAGGGAAATTGAGGCTACGAGGGAGAGAGGAAAAACAGCGTAGTCGTATTTTTCCTCGGTAACAAAAGCTGCTTTCAACTGACGCTCGAGTCATCAGCTCATTCCCGAATGGCCTCGAGGTTTACACTTACCAGCTCCAAATCTCTTCATACAAATCCCCACTCCCCCGCCCCCCTCCCTCCCACAACTCACCGCTAACTGTTTTTCCTCATTTTCCCTCTCCCCAGCCGTTACTTTTTATGGTGACCCCTAATTTCCATAGAAATCATTCTTTTCTGCCTCATTTCCTGTCACATGTTTTATCTTTTATTCTCCGATTGCTTTCTTGTTGATTTCTTTTATTTCCCTCTCATCGATAAGTTTGTCTACTTCCGTTTATGTAAACCCTTCTCTTTTTCTCGGCATTCCCATTTCACACCTCTGGCTTATTACGTCATTGTGAAGAAAGTGTAGTAAAATTTCAAACCAACAAGGCAATATCAAATATATGTTATCACAACAAATTTGCACCGACCTTCATGGTGAAACCAAGCGTGGAAAGGTATCATACGGATTCGTGTCAAAAGTATTGTAAATCGCCCAAACATTTCGTCTGTAATAGTATCCAGAAAAGAAAAACTAAACAACCGCCTGCGAATCTCTATGAAACGGTAAATTTTCCGTATTTTTCGAGCTAATTACTTTCGTAATGCGCGGTCCATTGACACCTGCCGTAAGTGTAAAGGTCATTTAAATGTAGGGGGAGTGAAGCCTCATTTGCCAGGTAGGAGTGAGTTAGTATGTCTCTTAGTGACATTCTTGCAGTGTTGAGTAGCATTTTTTCGGTAGTGCCGTCTTTTTTGCAGTAGCTCAGTAGCACTGCTGTCGATCAGTACATTAAAACTGTAAGATAAAGAGTTGTTTCCCCTTCATACTCTTCATCGACAGCATCTATCTAGGAGAGACAAGCAACCGAGTCCCGTCTAATTATCGAGTAAATCCGGTAAAGCTGCAGGAGATTTTTAGTTTTTCTGTAAAAGAAAACTATTGTACCGGTTTTGTCTGTCCGTCCGCACTTTTCCTGTCCACCCTCAGATCTTAAAAATTGGTATGATGATCATGCACCCTCCAATCATCAAACATAACAAATTGCAGCCCTCTAGCCTGAGGAGTTTTTATTTTATTTAAAGTTAAAGTTAGCTTTAATCGTGCGTCTGGCAACGTTATAGGACAGCCCACCGCTGAGCCGTGGCTGAAAGCTTCAAGGGCTGCGGCTCATGCAAACGTTCATTTACACCGAAGGTATTCTTACTTGTTATTCACATCATTACTTCTTAAATAAATCGACGTTTGCTAGCAACTTCCAGGGAAATATTCAGAGATGTTTTATGCCCCTCACCCTCCACCCCACTCTCTCTCTCTCACCCCCTCTCGGCATCTCATCTCTCTCTTCTCTCTCTCGTCTCTCTCTCTCTCTATCATCTCTCTCTCTCTCTCTCTCTCTCTCTCTCTCTCTCTCTCGAAAAGTAAATAAATATTGAAGAAATGAAAGAAAACTCAGAGATGGTGTCAATTCTGGAAAGGAGTTGAAAAGTCAGGAAATCATTTCCAGATTCACACATCTTGATAAATTTGACTTCAACATGATGTAAGTAGGAAGACCCCGCTTTGCATGTGAAAATAGCCATTAAATCAGATGGTCTGACCAAAGCCTAACTTAAGAGATTTCAAATGAACTAAAAATTGCTTGGGTACTGTTGCATTGTACCGCTAATTCTTTAATAAACGTTCTTTTCTCGGGTAACAAAAAAATTGTCAGACCTGTAAAAGAGATATTTAATTAACTATAATGAGATGTCACAGGGGAAATAGGACAGCCCTATCTACCACAACGTCTTTCAGCAAAAACGAAAGTTCGTGCTCTAAACTAAAACAAGAAAAATATTGTGAGAACAAGATATTTATATATTTTTTTTAAGCTGGGTATTGTAGAGAGAAAACTTCAGTCCCTTCAGATTCAAAATTTCCTTCATGATTCCCCTTTTCCTCTCTTATTACGAAAAGTTTCGGCGACAAAATGAACGCATCCTCCTAGTTAAAACAAACCTTCCTTCTCTCCCTTCCTAGAGTTGAAAGAATTAAAAGACGGAAAAGGAAAAACTGCAGCAACAACGATCACAGGAGGAAAAATGTGAGAGTTGCATATTTTCCTCCACAACAAAGGCTCTTCTGCCGCCGCTTCCATCTGATGCTCTGGTCATCAACTCGCTCCTGAATGGAGCTGGTGCATCTACTACTACTGTCTCGCTCTTAGGCTTTTGGCATAAGGCCCCCTCCTTTCCTGTTTAGTCATATCTGTTCCCCACAGGCGTAGCTCAGTGTGATGGTAATTGCTTCCTAGCAAAGAAAGATAAAGGAAAGGAGAACGCATTTTCGAGAAGTTCGGCAGTAAGGAGGCTTTCGCGCCCGTGTTGGAGGCGCCTGTCTTCGCGGTTGTTCTAGAATCGTCGGGCGTGTTGTGGAGCGCAAAAACGCGCCAATGTTACGTGAGAAACGCCGCGATTTTCTGATGCAATACCTCGTCTAGATTCATCTAAGAATGTCTAGAAACCTCGGGAGTCTGTGACGCTCGCTGTAGGCTCCGCCCCCAAGATGCCGCATAAATACGACGAACGAACTTTGGAGAGCAGTGATCGTAAGAGGAAGAGATCGTAAAAGAGAGAGATCACCAGTCAGTAAGAGCCACAGATCAGATTATCAGTGAGAGATCAGCAGCAGCAGAGATCTTCCGTGAGATACGAGAAAAAAAACCGACGAAGTATCAATCAAAAGAAGAGTTGTTCGAATGTTGGTTGGATATTGGTCTAGTCGTCTTCCGGTGTGGACGGCCGAGTTGTCTCTACGTTGAGCAAACTTCGGAGAAGAAAAGGGGAGAGTTCCTGCCTTACGAATAGACACTTTCTGCAATACGGAGTCAAAGAGGACGTCTGCAATTGCCACCCTCCTTTAGTGAAGCCACCACTACGAGTCACTAAACCGTCCTGCAAGTATTTGAATTACCTCACTGTTTCCCCCAGTTCATGCAGTGTAAGATTCTATCTGTTTATGTAAATAGGAGATACCATTCTGCATTTACCTTTGTTAGTAAGCTTGTAAATAAACCTTTGTTGTGTTAGTGTTTCTTTCTATATTCGTATCCCCAGTTTCAACTGTTGGTGTTGATATATATATATATTTTTTTATTATTTCATATCGAACCTGAAGCGGACCTCCCTCAGAGGCCGTAACACTGTGTCGGCCCTTTCCAGGATATTTCGACACCGTAACATTGTCTCTGAGATATCGGTGTCCGTAACATTTGTGGCGACCTTGCCTAGGCTATCAACACTTTAACAGTTTGAAACAGGGAGAATATAGAAAGAATCAGAATGAGTGAAATGATGAAAGAGTTTATTGAGTCGGGTAAGCTACTGGCTCTAGAGGCGAACGATCTCCGTGAGTATGTTGAAAAGAAAGAACGAGAAAAGTATGAGAGAGATGAGAGAGCAGCTAAGAGAGAAGTGAGGAAAATGCAGCGAGAGAGAGAAATGTTGATAATGCAGCAGGAAGAAAGAGAAAAAGTACGAATGCATGAGCAGGAAAAGAGAGAGAAAGAACGTATGCATAAGTTGGAAATTGCACGGTTAAGACAAAGTACTCGTAACAGTCAGACAGGCGAAACTGATAGGTTAGGTATGAGTACAGTGCTATAATTAGTACCAAAGTTCGATGAGGAAGATGTTACGACATATTTCATGTGTTTTGAGAAGTTAATGGAACGAGTAGGTTCTCCTAAAGAAATGTGGACTTTATATTTGCAGTCAGTTTTGAGTGGTAGGGCACTTACTGTGTATAGTTGCATGTCTAAGGAGGAATGTGATAATTACGATATCGTGAAAGAAACTGTTCTTAGCGCGTATAGGCTAGTACCGGAGGCATACCGTAAGAAATTTAGAAATTTGAGAAAGGATGAAAATATTATGTATGTAGAATACTGTAAGAAGTTAGAAAGGCTGTTTTTTGATTGGTTAACTTCTGCTAAGGTTGAGGATTTTGACGGTTTGAAGAACTTAGTGTTGTTAGAAAACTTCAAAGATAACGTATCTCCTGAGATTAAACTTTATATAGAGGATAGGCGAGAAGTATCTTTTGCAGGAGCAACTAGGCTAGCTGACGAATATAGTCTAACTCATAATTTGAGTGTTAGTAAGAAACGAAATGATCCTTCGGCCGGTAGAGTACAAAGCAGTCAAGGTTTCAGTCCTAGTAATAGCAATGCAAGTAAAAGTGAATATTCCTGTTATACATGCCGAAAACCTGGTCATACGTCTAAGGTTTGTAGGAGTAGAATGGCATCTAGTGGCTCAGAATTAACTTGTTTCCGATGTAATGGGAAAGGGCATTTATCGAGAAACTGTGCAGCAGAAAGGAAGGACGGTAAGAAACCAGTATCGCTAGTTAACCTTTCGTCAAATAGGGATGATGTGATGAGAGAAACTAGGAAAGTTTTTGGCGAATTTCTGTCAGAAGGCGTAGTTTCCTCTCTTGGAGGAGTAGATTCGAGAGAAGTAGTCTTGCTTCGAGACACAGGGGCTGCTGTCTCACTGATTCAAAGATAGTGTGTGCCGAACAGGGCAGAAATCAATATGGAAGAGAAAGTCATGTTAGGTGGATTTCCTAACACTTGTGTTCTTTGTCCTTTGTTGAAGTTGAATTTAGAAAGTCACTACCTGACTTTCTAAATTCAACTTCAACAAAGGACAAAGAACACAAGTAAAACTGCAAGTTTTACTTCTCCTGACACTACCTGTCAGGAGAAGTAAAACTTGCAGTTGTGGACAGTTTGCCCGTCGAAGGCGTTGACATTATTGTCGGTAACGACTTAGCTTTATCCAAGAATGTGAATCCTGTTGTGAGGAATATTCCAGTGCCTGAAATGGTAGTAACTAGGTCGGGTTTAGATACAGACATAGACTACGATCATAGTAAGTTCGTGGATTCGAACGAGAGTGAGTTCGTGGATTCGAACGAGTGTGAGTTCGTGGATTCGAACGTGAGTGAGTTCGTGGATTCGAACGAGTGTGATAGAGGTAGCGAGGTTGATCTTGGCATGAATGTGGCTGAGAGACCGGACTCTATCGAAGTTGACAGTGATAGCCAAGGGGAAGGCGTAGCTGTCGAGAGTAACGTAGTAAATGTACCAGTATCTAGTACTAGTTACGGTGATGAATTAGGCTCTAACGTTTTGGATAAGGATGAGCTAGTCAAGTTGCAGAGAGAGGATGAGACACTAACCCGAATTTTTGAATGTGAGCTGGATAATGATCTCGATGTGTGTAAGGAAACTTTTTGTGTAAAGGACGAAGTTTTGTGTCATGTTCGTCCTAAGTCAGGTAGTGAAGGGGGAATCACAGGAAAATTCGTAGTTTCTAGGAAGCTTCATGAATTAATTTTGAAGTTAGCACATGATGAGCAAGGACATTTGGGAGTAAATAAAACTTTCAAGTGTATTAGTAGGGCGTACTTTTGGCCTAAGATGAAAAATGATGTGTGTTTTAAGAGGTTTGCTTTAAGCTGTCGTGAATATCAAATTGCTGGGAAACCGATTCATGTAATTCCCAGAGTTCAGTTGTGTAGTATTCCTTCAGTAGGCGAATCTTTAGAGAATGAATTTATAGATATGTTCGTACCTTTACCTAGAAGTAAGGGTAGAGATGATTGCATAACTAATCTTGAGTATTATAAAAACAATCTAAGACATGTTTGGCAGTTAGCGGAGGAGAACGGAAGCGCTTGGCGCTTAGCAAAAGAAAACGTGAAAGGAAGTCAAGGGGAACTTAAAGGGAAACATAATCTAAGAGCAAACAAAAGAAGTTTGTGTGTAAGAGATAAAGTTTTAGTACACGTCTCGAGAGAAAGTCCCTTTTTACCTTATAAGTTTGAAGGTCCTTTTTCAGTTTTAGAGAAGTGGGGAAATATATATTATAGAATTAATGTGGGTAAGAGTAGAGCAAAGGCAATGAATGTAAATTTGCTTCAGAATTATAAACAACGCCCTGTGCCGTGGCCTCCGCCCGTGTAACAGTGTTACTGAGTGAGATTAGTTTTGAGAAAAGCACAAGAGGTGTTTTAGTATTTATAAGTTTTAATCAGTGTTCAGAAAACGGAAAAAAGTAAGAGAGAAAGATAATGTTATAGTTAGTAGCCTCTCTAGAGATTTCTCAGAATGAGTAGCCTAATAACTGTTTTCTGTTATCGCACGAGTGAGTGTGTGAGTGGGGAAGTGTGCGTGTTTGACTGGATTAAAGTTTTATGCAGAATTGTTTCCCCGCTGTTTAATTTTTGCTTCTCTTTAGAAAAAACAAAAAATAAAATCAATTGATTTAATTTTTTTTTCTCTTTGGGGGGGGCGTGTGATGGTAATTGCTTCCTAGCAAAGAAAGATAAAGGAAAGGAGAACGCATTTTCGAGAAGTTCGGCAGTAAGGAGGCTTTCGCGCCCGTGTTGGAGGCGCCTGTCTTCGCGGTTGTTCTAGAATCGTCGGGCGTGTTGTGGAGCGCAAAAACGCGCCAATGTTACGTGAGAAACGCCGCGATTTTCTGATGCAATACCTCGTCTAGATTCATCTAAGAATGTCTAGAAACCTCGGGAGTCTGTGACGCTTGCCGTATGCTCCGCCCCCAGGATGCCGTATAAATACGACGAACGAACTTTGGAGAGCAGTGATCGTAAGAGGAAGAGATCGTAAAAGAGAGAGATCACCAGTTAGTAAGAGCCACAGATCAGATTATCAGTGAGAGATCAGCAGCAGCAGAGATCTTCCGTGAGATACGAGAAAAAAGGAACCGACGAAGTATCAATCAAAAGAAGAGTTGTTCGAGTGTTGGTTGGATATTGGTCTAGTCATCTTCCGGTGTGGACGGCCGAGTTGTCTCTACGTTGAGCAGACTTCGGAGAAGAAAAGGGGAGAGTTGCTGCCTTACGAATAGACAAGTTTCTGCAATACGGAGTCAAAGGGGACTTCTGCAATTGCCGCCCTCCTTTAGTGAAGCCACCGCTACGAGTCACTAAACCGTCCTGCAAGTATTTGAATTACCTCACTGTTTCCCCCAGTTCATGCAGTGTAAGATTCTATCTGTTTATGTAAATAGGAGATACCATTCTGCATTTACCTTTGTTAGTAAACTTGTAAATAAACCTTTGTTGTGTTAGTGTTTCTTTCTATATTCGTATCCCCAGTTTCAACTGTTGGTGTTGATATATATATATTTTTTTATTATTTCATATCGAACCTGAAGCGGACCTCCCTCAGAGGCCGTAACACTGTGTCGGCCCTTTCCAGGATATTTCGACACCGTAACATTGTCTCTGAGATCTCGGAGTCCGTAAAACTCAGTTTCATTCTAACGATTCATATTTATATTACTAATAATATTAATGGCATTTTGTAGATAGTTAACATTATAGATCTTTACTCAGTTTTTTTTTCTTTTTTCGTTTGAGAGACTTATTTTATATTAACTTTTTTTTCTAACTTTGATTTGGCTCTCTTCCATTATTTCCGTTTCTGTTTATCCTTCGCAAACCACCATCGTTTCCCTTCCAGCCATCTGTTCTTCCTAATGTCGCTACTTGAAGTCATTTGAAGTGTTCAGATAAAAAGGAAATTGGTAACTGTAGACAACGAGCGAAAGAACTCGACCAAAGTTTGGGTTAAAAGGATTGTTCATGTGTACAATATAGACATTTTAGTTGCAAACAAGAATATATTATAATTCGACTATCAATGGATGTTAACTTCAGGTTTTAGCTCTTAATTTAGGTTTACATACAGCTGGACGTAAAACTAAAACATTTGCAGTTGTCATATCTTAAAAACATGTTAATTGAAATATTATTATTTTCTACTTTAGGGAATTTGCACATTTCTAGTCATATACAATAGTCTTTAGTCTTATGTTCTTAAAATCACTGTTAACTAAGATAAAAATGCAAACAATTTCACAAATTTAATTATGTTTACATGTTGTGTGCATACCTATACCACAGCACATAACAATAATGTAATAAAAATCATTATCATTAATACTAGTATAATTGTAATGTGATAAGAAGTCAACCTGACAGTAGGATTCAGAGAAAAAAAAAGAAGAGAAAGGAAATTCTACAATCAGCGGTCAACGTAACCACTAACTTTAGTACTATCTGAAATTTAAATTAAAGTTCATGCCAGGGATATATAATATCCGTATCGCAATGTCTCCGACCCACATCTCATTTTCCAATTGCAGTAGCAAACATGCTTATCTTTATATATATATATATATATATATATATATATATATATATATATATATATATATATATATATATATATATATATATATATATATATATATTTATTTATTTATTGTGTGTGTGTTTGTGTTCCCAGTTCTCATTATGATCCGCTGTCGCTGGCAAAAGACCTACATGTGTCCTTGTGTCAGGAGAACGACAGGACTAAATACTTCCTGATCGAAACCATGAGTCAGTTATACGTGTCTAACCTAAAGCAGTTCTTCGTGTTCATTTTGACCTAAAGCCTCCTAATCATCTGAGTTATTTCAGATTTTCTCGTCTTATTTTCATAGAAGTATGAAGGTGGTAAAACTAGTAAGTGCAATGACACGTTCAGATTAGATTTTGTTAAGCAAAAATTGCTAAAACTCGGTTTCTTGTAAGCTAATGCACTTCTTAACAGTAACAACAAAGCAAAAATGTGTTTCATGTACGATATGAATGACTGTCTCTCTTTAAATTTAATATCACTGTCTCTCTATAAATTTATTATCACTTGAAATGTTATGATGTAAAGGAAAGCTTAGTCGTACTACATTAATAATCTTTTAAAATTATGATTTTTCAAGAAGCTGAAATTGACATGGATTTCAATCTACGTCTCCAGCGTTAGTCCTTGGTTTATTTTATTTATTTCTTCTTCTTTTTTCAGTTTGGATGGATCGGGATTTCATTAGTACCTACTCAAGGTTAATATACTAGTTCTGGCTTATAGGGGTATAAGATTGATAATACTCTGCAAAATGAAATTCTATTAATAACCTGATACTTTATTCATGCTCTTCTAAATGAAAAGAAACTGGAAAAACCTCCTCGAATATCAGTATATTTCAGAGCATTCCGATGAAATAAAATATCTGCGGAAGCATATTTTATTAAACATTTGTATCAACTTTCCCGTATAAAATACTTTCAATAGACACGAAAAATATTACTTATTCAGTTCCGGTTGCAATTCAAATATCACTCTGAGAAACTTTAATAATAACAATTTGGACAGGTGCATTTACGATCTCCTGCCACGACCTTTCATTTATTCATCTACGCAATAAAGGGAAAAGGATTCCTCGTCATTCAGAAGTCAGTGCATCGTCAAATGAGACTTCTTCCAAGAGCTTTCAAGTTGCCTTTTGCGAGATCTTGCTCCGCTTTTAACACGGAAAAGCTTCAGCCACAAATTGGACCTCCGCTGAAAATGCCTTCATTTCAACTTTCCTAGAAATTAAAGAAAAGAAGGCGGGGAAGAATGGAAAACTGAATCAATAGCAATAGTGAAAAAGAACAGTAAAGTCGCATTTTTTTTTTAAATACATAAGCTCTTTTTCCGCTCTTTTCATCTGACGCTCAGCTCATCAACTGATTCATAAATGGTCCTGAGGTATGATACTTATTCGATCTCAAACCACTACAGTTCACCACATGCACTTTCTATTCCTATTTTTCCTCCCAATTACATCTTCTTCTCTCCTTTACCATCTTCCGGTTCCACGGTTCTCTCTTCTCGTG
>NC_087204.1:90823568-90856068 GCF_015104395.2 Macrobrachium nipponense
TAGTTTATTAATAGTCAAAATTAGTCTAGAGAAAACCCATAAGGGGACTTTGAATCCATCTGAAATAAAGAGACCATAATTATGACACCATAAAACATTAAAGTTCGTCAATAAAGAATGTGTGCTGCACCTCACTTCCCTTTCTCTAGAACTCAAGCAATTGTTACTTCAGATGTTAACTTTTTCAAAGTTTCTCACTCTACGTTACCTTGTCCGACGGACCTGTAACGCCCCTCTTGCACCGAAAGCACTTGTTGTCTTCTTTGACAGTTGGCCGTCCAATTCGTCTGCCAATTCACATACCCAAGTTTATATGTCATTTTCTGTGACACATGTAATGAATTCACACTCATCAATCGGCGCACGGATGTATGCACGCTACATACATGGAACTCGTGATCTTTGGAACGTGTCACTGACCTCAATTATGCGCCGTAAGCTTTCCTGTTTGTTTTTTTCTTTTCAACGTCTTCGAGGAATCCAGTGTTTTGCATCTGTCTCTAACCAGCAAGAGCTAAAGTTATCAAGTCCACTATTTAATATTATAGATTGTTACTAGTGCCTTTAAGATATATATATTATATATATATATATATATATATATATATATGTGTGTGTGTGTATATATATATATATATATAAATATATATATACATTTATTTATTTATTTATTTATTGAATCATACAACGCCCAGGGATATAATTAGAACGATTTATTTTCAAATGATGATACAGTTTTGCTGTTGAATGCAGAGATAGTAGAAATTTATGAGTAATACACTTGAAGACCCAAATATAGATTCAGCTTTAATACGACTGAAAGTTACTCCATGAGTAGGTAATTAACCAATTTCTTTTTCTTAATCTAGTCATTTCTCGTTTACAAGGATTCAGTTGTTTTGAATGAGTGGAGGGAACCATGAAAATTGGGCTATAAAGCCAAGCACTGAGGCAATTTTGATCATTCAGTAGTAAACGCGGTGAAGAGATTGAGCTAAAGTGTTGGACATCGAGATAAAGTGATACAGTAAATAAATCAGTTGCCCTACAAGGATTATGATTGGAACTTATCGCAGATGTACACAGATGTAATACTTAGAGAGAATGGACAAGATGGAAGGAAGGAAGGAAGTGGGGAAGGAGGCAAAGTAAAAGTATAAAAAGGAGCAGAAGGGACGCAGGAAAAACATTTTAGTCATGTCTACAGTACACCGCGTGAGGTGCACTGACGAAACTAACCCCCTCTGTCCGTTTCGAAATGACAGAAACTGTTACACTAACAAGGGATGGGGGAGACTGGAGAAGAATAAACAAGACATAAATATCGAGTATTTCATAACAAATAATGTGTATACCTTAATATTTAAATCATAGGAATTTGAAAAGATCCATCTGCCTGCAGGGGGAAAAGAAGGAAGCACTGCAATTCCAAGGCGAAATTTCTTCTCTCTCTCTCTCTCTCTCTCTCTCTCTCTCTCTCTCTCTCTCTCTCTCTCTCTCTCCTTTCCCTTCTGAATTGCAAGCTGACATCAGTTTTCTTTTAGTGCT
The DNA here is from genome assembly GCF_015104395.2 of Macrobrachium nipponense. Taxonomy (NCBI): domain Eukaryota; kingdom Metazoa; phylum Arthropoda; class Malacostraca; order Decapoda; family Palaemonidae; genus Macrobrachium; species Macrobrachium nipponense. Next base: position 90,825,117 of record NC_087204.1, read on the forward strand.
CACTCGGCGATGAAGAGAGGCGGGTGAATTTTTGCCGGGAGGAACGGCGTAACGAAAATGAACGGCTGCCGAATAGAGGACTCGGGCCCATATATCATATCTCCTCTACTCTGAGGTCTTTGCCAAGCCCCCTCCTCCTCCTCCTCCTCCTCCTGCTATTTTTCTACCCCCTTCTTTTTATACGTATGTCGAAAGATAATCGAGGTGGGTATTAAATTACTGTAGAGGCTTCAAGCCAGTGTATTGCTTTTGGGGAAGATTATCTATACTTTCAGGTTTGTGTTGTTTTTGCTCTGAAGTAGTTCCTTGGTAATACTAAATAACCCTATGGATAAAACGAACGTTGTTTTCAGGTATGAAACTATCGGTGCCAGCAATCTGCCATGACTCAATAATTCATTGTTAGCGTAACGAAATTCATCGACGATCATGTGACGTAAGGTAATTGGTAAACCGACTAATGAAGTATGAACAAGTAACACATATGACAGAAATAACGTTTTACTCATGAATCCAGAGCTACTAAAGATTCATCTCATAATATCTTAATATTATACAGCTAAAACGCACTGTTTCTATTGGTGTGCTGCTGCTGTCAGTCCTCGGCTTCCAGGCCAGAGAACAAGCTTGCGGCTGCCCAACCGCCGGTCCTTCGCCAGCCTCTTGCTTTTCGTGGTGGTAGCGGTGGCAGTGTGGTGCTGCCGTTCAACCGTTGGTTCTCAGCTTCCAGGCCAGAGAACAAGCCTCCAACCCCCTAACCGCCAGCTGTTCACCAGCCTCTAGCTTATCGTGGTGGTAGTGGTGTACTGCTGCCGTCAGTCCTCGGCTTCCAGGCCAGCGAACAAGCCTGCGGTCGCCCTATCTGGTGGGCCAATCATCGTCACTTTCTGTTTTATAGAACTAAATTCTTTTAGTCTAGTTTTTATTTTAGAATTGAAACTTTTTATGACATCAGCTAAATGAGTCTTTCTGCAGTTTTTTTTAAGTACTAGAACCAGAAAATAAGTTTTTAATTTTTTCCACATAACTAATTTTATCCATTATTACAAAACAACTGGATTTGATAGCGTTAGTAATATGCAAACTTTTATCTTTCTTCGTTTCTTGAATTGCATCTATAATCCGTTTTGGGAAATTCACAGTCCTAGTTACCTTCCGCCACTATTCAAGGAGAAAGATTTATATCATTTATTACATTCTTTTGTGCAAAGACAGAAGTAACAAAACGTACAAGGGAAAAATACCTTTGGTTTGTTAGCTAAAACTTTCAATTTTGCATGGATTGCATACAATACCATGTAATCATATGCCAAGTTCTTGGGATGTAGTGTCATAATTTATTGTTATTTAGGCCATCAAATTTGAAAATATTTCTCTATTGGCGATAAATTGATGTCTGCAAAAGTAAAAGTTGTTTGCAGACATACCAGAAGCAACATAACCACAATTTTCCCCCAATTTGGAAAAAGAAGAAAAAGAAAGTCTGTGGTTAAAACTGTATCCATAAGTAACAAGGATTCTTTTCTTGTGAATACTGTTTGATATAATTAAGCAATTATAAAACTATTTTGATTTTTTTAAGAAACTGATCAGCGACGATAAATAATGAGATTAAGAGGAAGCATGTTTCAGCTTTAGTTCAAAATAACTTGACATTTTCCATAAATTTTCGCACTTTAATCTTCTCGGTTCTCTCGCAATGAAAGGATGCACTTGTCCTCCTTAAAACAGCCCCTTTTTCCCCCCGTTTCGAAAAAGGAACGAAGAGAATACGTTAATGAAAATAAGGGAACATTGCAGCAGCAACAATTCCCACTGAAAAAAAGCAGGGAGTCGGAGATGCATTTTTTAGTTTTCTGTAAAAGAAAACTCTTGTACCAGCGGCTTTGTCTGGCCGTCTGCACTTTTTCTGTCCGCCCTCAGATCCTAAAAACTACTGAGGCTAGAGGGCTGCAAATTGGTTTGTTAATCAGCCACCTTCCAATCACCAAACATAACAAATTGCAGCCCTCTAGCCTCAGGAGTTTTTTTTTTTTATCTTATTCAAGGTTAAAGTTAGCCACAATCGTGCGCCTGGCAGCGTAATAAGCCAAGCCACCACGGGCCGTGGTTAGTTTCATGGGCCGTGGCTCATACAGCATTATACTGATACCATCGAAAGATATATCTATTTTCGGTGGCCTTGTTTATAGCACGATGCACAGAAAGCTCGATTGCGATGAAAGAACTTCGGCCCATTTTTTACTTGCTTCTTAATAAAAGCGGTCTTTCTGACAACCCGGAAATCAGCTCCTCGCAAAAGCAGTGCGCTTCCTGGTTCTGGTAAACTTCAAACGACAATCTGCCTTCAACAGTCAGCTTATCGTCAATAATGTCAATTCTTCTTCTGTCTTCGCTCTGTTTCTGTTCCACTCATCCTGACCTTTCCTCGATATCTTTTTGTCTTCTCATATATTTCTCTCAAGTTTGCATTCTTTTATATCACCTGAATATGTTTGTTGTATATTTCAAACTTTAATTACGTTTGCAGTGTATTAATGTTTCAAATAAGCAAATTTGTTCTTCTCCCTGGTGAAAAGATCGTGTTCCTCTCCTCTCGCGTCGAATTAACTGATCCAGATGAAGATCAGTAATTGAATCAATTTACGAAAAGTCCTGGTTTTGTGATGTATCCACTTTTCCTTACTTCCCACGCCAAAGTGGCCTTCATCGCCAGTGTCTTTAATTTAATGGTTTACGGTCGGAATTTCGCCATAATTTCTATTTAATCATTCCTCTGTGCCTACTACGGAAACATAATTAAGAATAAGACCAGGATATGACAGTCACAGAGTTGATAATATGAAACCCTCTTTCCTAATGAATAACCCAGCATTTCCGAGATTCTCTCTCTCTCTCTCTCTCTCTCTCTCTCTCTCTCTCTCTCTCTCTCTCTCTCTCTCTCTCTCGTGAATTTATCGATATCGTACAGTGGCCAAAATTATAATTGGCAAAGTTTCATAATTTTTCGATAACCTATGTGACGCACACTTCATGCCTCATTAATCTATTTTTCTTTTCGGAGATGGAAGAAATGTTATGTAATGATGTTAAAACAGTCACTGTAATCTTTAGAACATGAGGGTATATTATTGTGTAAAAATATTTTTCCTATAGGAAAATTTACGTGAACAAAATGAAGTGATAAAATACGTCATATCACAACCACTGACCTAAATTACTAAGTAGATAGGAGACAGATATCACTAATAGTATCGAATAAACATAGTCCTTTTATTATCATTTATATATAAAGCTGATGGTAATTGAATTATTCCATTTGTTAAATTTTACAGAAAACATTGAAAACCCACAAAATACTATCAAAGGTTTTTAAAGATTATAACCTTAGCAGTGTGAACCATGCGACCTCACTCTATTTTTTTCGATGTTGTAATTTGTGCGAGGGAATCGAATGTCAATGTGTCATTTATCGGTCAAACTCAGCTGTTTTGCCACGCCCTTCACGTTCATGGTGGATTATCTGCCTGGCAAAGAAACAGTCCCTGCTCAGCGAGAGACAATATTGCATTTCATTTGGTGCTATAGTAGATTCACATCAACCGTGCATTTGATGTGTAGGCCCGTCCCTTACGACGCTCCTGATTGGCTGTTGATAAGCCAATCTCAGGGCTGGAAACTCTCAGTCTCTCTCGAGAGTTCACATAGGCAGGATGTGTGTTCCTCCTCTCTTGAGGGATACGTCTTTCAAACGTATACCTCAGGAGAAGTGGAACTCACATCCTACCAATGAGAACTGTCGAGAGAGACTGAGAGTTTCCAGCCCTGTTATTGGCGTATCAACAGCCAATCAGGAGCGTCGGAAGGGACGGGCCTAGACATGATATCACGGTTGATGTGAATCTACTTTTTATAGTTCCTATTAGAGAGATATCAAGAAGGCTTAATTTGCTGAAGAGAATCATACAAAGATGGATCAAATTGTTTAGAGAACAAGTTTAGAAAATAGGCCTAGAAGTGAAACCCCTCGAAGCACCACAAGAGAACTAGATAATATGATTGTTGCCGCTGTCAAAGAACAAGCCCTGATTACAGCAGTTGTTTTTTTATTATTAATGAAAATCGAAAATAGACATAAACGAGAAAGTCGCCTTCCATGTTTCCTATCCTTTCAGCTACTTATGGCAGTAGGTCTAGGTGTACGTGTGAAACTGATCCTCATTAATTTCTTTTTAGAAGAAATGAATAGCTAGCTACAGGAAGATTAACCCAAGAATGCTTTTATGAAAGTAAGCCTTTTGTCTTAATGTATTTATCAGCTTTGACTCCCACAGCTTTTCAACGTGTGGATAAAACAGGATGACATACAAAGAATTAGATTAAAAAAAAGACTAAATTTTATTCGTTTGATTTTTTATTATTGCTCTTTGACATAAGATATCTAGGTCTGAGTACATTGTGTTAAGCAATAACGAAAAGGATAAGAAAAAAGGAGAACATCGGTAATAAAAAATAATAATGTTAATAACAAAATAAAGCAGATTAATATAGATATTTTTTATATGAAAATTCAATTACATTGCGTATCTGAGAGAGTATGCTGCTGAAAGTAGACCTATGCTAATTGGGTGTCAAAATCAGAAGTCAAATTAAGGCCTACTAAATGTGTCATGCAAATTATTTTATTGATCAAGATAAAATTACTTGAATAAAACTTTGCCATTAAAGAATATTGACAGGCTTAATGTATTATTTATTGGCTGTGTGTGACGAACTGACGACCCCAGTATTGTATGATACGTTGGGTCAAGACTCGAGCGGCAGCATTGCCAACTTCCAAAAGTTTATGCTGTCATGAAGCTTTAGTTGAGAATAAAATGAGAATTTGCGTACTCGCGGGCGTATGTTATCCTTACTTTGCAAAATAATTATCTTTGATATGTTGAATAAGTCTACTTAATTCCAATTTAATTTATTTCTAGTATAACATCTTTGAAAGGAAATATTATTTATTGATAAGTAAATAATCTGGCACCTGAATTTGGAAAGATTTCCATAACGAATGAGTTAAGATACGCCAATTCTTCGTTGGGCGAGTGTACTTCCGTGCTAATTCTGACCAATTTAGTTTCACTGCAACTGCTCTGGCAACGTTTGTGAAAGGATTAAGGAATTACATAGCCTTTCAACAATCGTTAGGTTTTTTTTTCCTTGGAACCGTTCTTTAATTTTGTCGAAATTTTTGCTACTTCAGTTATTCGTGTTCATTGTTCCCTTTTCCTTTTTGCTAATTCATTGTCCTCAAGAAAGAGGAGCTAAGTTGCGAGTCAGTGAGCGTTGGGAGGACATAATTTTGCTCCAGTATTATGCAAGCTCATCTGCATGAATGGTATTATCCGTCTCAAAGTATTTGGCTTTGTTAAAACCATATAATTACGGGTTATTAAACAATTAACCTAGATATATATATAGCCTACCTGCTGTTTGTATATATGATGAAACTTTATATTTTAATTCATAATCTATGACTATTTTAATATGAAAGTGGGGTCTCGGAAGTAGAATTATTGAGAGTGAATTCGAAATACAGAAACTCAGCGAAGTTTTCTAGTCTATCTACTAAGCAGATTAGGCCACAATATCAAATGAAAGCGGTGAAAATCACCCACTGGAAAAGTGAAATGTAACTGTGGTATGTATTTCAGTCACAGCGTTGTTGCAGTACCACTAATCTCCAGTATTATTCTTTTATTTTTTGAGTGAATAAAAGGAAATGAGGATTCTATTTTTAAATGTCAATGTTCTGGAAAGAGCGAGAATGGCATTATAGTCTGAAGCATAATTTAACATGTTATGTTTTGTCACAGTTGTCGTCCTTTCTGAGTCGGTGAAAGATTGCGGAATTGCATTTTTTTTTTTCTTTTTAAGTCTCAAGTATGTTCAGTTTACATATATGGAATAAGGAAAAAATAGTCATAAACGGAAGAAACAAGAAACAGCGAAAAAAAATATTCTCTTCTTCTCAGCTGAAATTTTAGCAATCAATTTTATCTTAAACTTAGTTTAGGTAGATTTCGGGTGGTCACAGTGCCTCATGTTATATTTGTATGCGCATAATAGGCACAGTTGTCATAAAAGATAATTTGCCATTTGCAAAGGCTATTCAGTTTTGTTTTAATACGAGGAAAATTCTAGTCAACAATGTGCATGATGTTCTAAAAACCTTATTAATGATCACAACATGTCAGTCACCTGGGTCATAACGATTCCATTTCAGTTGCCAACATCGGTCAAATTTCAGTAGGGGAAAATGCCTTCATACATATTGCCATTGTAATGTAAACGCAAAATTGACCATTAACTTTGAACCAGTTTCGCTATTTCAGTCATTGAAACTCGCGTCCTCCTGACGTCCCGCAAGCCTGTACTTTCCATTCAGAACAAGTTTGTTATGGAAATTACTATGCATTCATTGATAATAGTAATTAACGCACTGTCGAGCACCGATAGTGGAGTGTGATCTTTATTAAATACTCTTTTAAAGAAACACCTGATGTTTTCATCCAACTGTCATCCAGAGGAACTAATGATTACTGTATAATAACCCACTCAAAAAATATCTTTTCATGGCATATCGTTTTATCCATAAGGAAAATAAGATAAAAACTAAGATTGGTTAAAAGAATTATTTTTCATTTACACCTTAATGGTTTCGGTGAGAATTTTCGTTTTATGAATTCCCTTTTCGCATTTAAGTGGGAAAGCCACAAATGGACCTCTGCTGTAAACGTCTGTTCTTTCTCAATTTCCCAGAGAAGAAAGAAGAGGAAAAAATGGAAAAGTGTAGCAACAACGATGCAGCAGACGGGAAAAAACAGCGGAGCTGCATATTTCCTCGGTTGCAAAATTACCAACTCATTCCAGAATGGTCCTCGGGCATACATACACGTATTCGCTCAAACACTCTTGATAGACACCCAACCCAACATCCCAGGAACTCACCCTCAAGTGAAACTAGTGTCCTGAAAGATCTTGCACTTGACGTTTTGAGCGCTAGTTGATTTGTCTATGCTCTGCTTATGCACGGTGAAAATAATCAGATTATCCTCCAAAAAGATTAACTTCTCTTCTGTCATGAACAATATCTATTGCAAAATTGATGCATCCTCCTTCTAACACGTCTTAGATTGTTCCCAGAACATGTGTATATGTATGTATGTATGTATGTATGTATATGCTAAAATTGATGCCAGAACGATAAACAGAAAACAGCAATGGAGTCATCGAAGTTCCTTCCATTGTCTCTGCTTCTGGTTCAGTTTCTAGAGAAAAATTCTTTCAACTTCACTCTATTCCTCTAACTTCTTATTCCTCTAACTTCGCTTGAACACTTAGTGCCTCAGTGGCGTGATTGGTATGGTCTTGGCCTGCCACCTCGGTGGCCGTGAGTTCAATTCTCGGGCATTCCATTGAGGGGTCAGAGATGTGTTTTTCTGGTGATAGTAGTTCACTCTCTACGTGGTTCGGAAGTCACGTAAAGCCGTTGGTCCCGTTGCTGAATAGCCACTGGTTCCATGCAACGTAAAAACACCATACAAACAAACAAAGAATCGCTTGAACACTGTAGCATTATGAATGAATCCCATCTCCCGTTCGCATTGCAGCTAGTTCCCATTTTACCTTTATGCTGATCAGAGAAGCTATGATTTTCTTTTACAATTATAGGAAAGAAGCAGCAACATTTGCTAAATATTAGAGGGGACAAGAATACTAAGGTTTGCGTGTTGTAAATTATCATAGTATACAATAATGCAAATGTGCTAAATATTTTGCCCGGGACCATCGTTTTGCTAATTATATTTCTACATAAGGTTTGTTGGAATAACACGGACAAAGTTAGTGTCTTATTTTACACTCCGTAATGCCTTACACGATATTTTTACGTTACTGGAAATCTGTCCACTGAACGAATTCACTGATACAGAATTGTTGGAACAAGAAGTCTGAAAGCATGTCCAAGCTATCATTCACACTCCCCTTAAACGAGAAGTGTCATAATCACATCTAAGCCTCGAGTTGAGAATCGATTAGTCAAAACTGTAGCTTATTATTCTTTTTTTTTTTTTTTTTTTTTTTTTGGGGGGGGGGTTGTCAACTTTGTATACAATAGCTGCTTCAGATTTACATAATTCCCTTACTAATAACGGCACAATTTTAACAGCCATTCAAAATGCATAAGTGTTTTAAAATCATGCTCACGTTTACTCAGAATTAATCCAGAACAAAGTATCTTGATCAGATATCATATTTTAAACCATTCTATGCTAAACTAAAAGCATATCCATAGAATCACACAATATTAAGAGAAGCATGAAAATTTATGCGTCCACACACAGTATTCATGAAGAAGGAAACATTTCCAACATTTCAGGGGAAGAGATATATTCCAATGAAATTCCTTTGCTCCCTGGTGAAGTGCCATCATGAGGAAAATGACCAAATGAATTTAATATCAACCTCAATGTTTGCAAATATATTTCCATGACCTTCATTTATTTAACCTTAAGTAAAATAAGAGAAAGATTACGATTGGGCTAATGTATTTCCTTTCCATTCAGATCTCAGTAACTCCCTAAATGAGACTTTTCTCACGAGCTTTCCGAGTAAGGTTGTCATTTACGAATGCTCTTTCCGCCTTCAACATGGAAAACTTCAGCCACAAAATGGACCTCCCCTGAAACGTCTCTTCCTTCTCAATTTTACCGGAAGTGAAAGACGAGGAAAGAAGAGAGTGGTGGTGAGGGAATAAAGAACAGCGAAATCGTATTTTTCCTCGGTAACAGCACCTCTCCCTCTCCACTGCTTTCATCTGGTGCTCGGGTCATCATCTCATTCCTGAATGGTGCAGAGGTTTACACTTCAATACTTTTCATAAACAGGCCACCCCATTCAAACCCCAGTTGCTCCTACGTACCAACCCCCACCCCTTACCCCAAGCGACCTCCGTTATTTTCCTTCTCCTTCTGAAATTTCTTGTCATCACGAGACTTGATTTCGCTGCTTTCTTCTGCTTAGGCATTTATTGCTCTTGTTCAATTTTAATCTCCAATCTTTGTAGGTTCTACTTTCTGTTGGCATTATTATTATTATTATTATTATTATTATTATTATTATTATTATTATTATTATTATTATTATTATTATTATTATTTGCCGTTAGGTACTCTGTTGTCTCAATTGCTTTTTTCCACATTTCTCTGCTGTCTACTCTCACTGTATTAAAAGTTATCAGTTTGCTAGTACCTTTTCGTTTAAATATTTTTTATTGACTTCTTTCCTTTCGTAATTCTGATCATCCGGTTATTATTGAGATAACGTTATATGAACAAAGAAATGAAGCAGATGAAATAAACCAACATTTTACATAGCTTATATGGACGTCCTTTCCCCATCCAGGAGTAATAACCGACATAAAAAAAAGACAGATATTGCGATTTTTGGAGCCGCTTTTTCATATTGTGCTTTTTTATGGCGTTTCATTTACCAGTTATGATCCTATATTACTATAAGATTAGAGACGTTTGACGGGAATGTATTGATGCTATACCGTAAATCCGGTTACTGGGTCTTCTTTAGATCAATGGAGACAGATGAGAATGTTTTAATGTAAAGTATATTTTAAGGAATTATTTCCGCTTGTTTTTTTTTTATCTTTATATTACATAACCTTTTATGTAATTTTGTAATCTTTATATTACATAACCTTTTCTTTCATACTGGTTCGCTTTCATGTCATATAATATTATATTACCTGTAATATAATATTATATTACAGGTATGTAATATAATATTATATTTTCTTAGTAGGTTAAGAAAAGTAAAATCTTTTGAAAGGTTAATAAAAAAAATTATCGTCTCAAATCTTCATTATCGCATCCAGCGCCTACGCTTCACCTTTGATAACTGCATTATATTTCTAAATGGGTACAATATCAATTTCAAATGCATTATGCTGGAATTATTATGACGTGGTATATCGCATATGTCAAGAAAGTAGTATATAGTATCTGTAGCTCTGAATATTCGTACATCTCCGTCTTTACTTGGACTTTAATTCTTGTTTTTGCTTTTCTCCATTTTGTTTATTTGTAAATTAGGCACCGAAGACATAGATTCCCTAAAATAGATATAGATCAGAAGGCTTATGAAGATCCTGTAAAGGATATTAACAAGATTTGTTTATCTGTACTTTGATGTGGATATATTCAGATCAGGGCAAATTGATTGAACATCTTAATATTGCAAAGCACTCAACAGGAAAATAAAAGAATATTCGAAACATTATACAGTCTTACGAACACCATTTAAAACCTTACGCTGTAAAGGCATTTTAAATCTAAAAAAAATACCAATTAATATATCTTTGCTTTCATCTAGAGTATCGTCCAGATAAAAAGACTATGATTATGAAATATGCCCAGTCACATTCGCAAGCATCTTTGCCTGACATTTCATGCATTTGTTCTTGAGTGAAGTTAGAGGAAGATAAGATTAGTAAACAGAATTCCTATTCATTCAGAAGTCAGGGAATCTTCAAGACGCCTCTTTCAAGAGCTTTCAGAGAGAAGTCTATATTTTACTAATTTCATTTCCACTTCCAAGGAAAAGCTTCAGCGAGAGCGTGGACCTTTGCTGAAAACATTTCTTCCATCTCAACTTTCGCAGAATTGACAGAGAGAGAAAAAAAGGGAAATTGAGGCTACGAGGGAGAGAGGAAAAACAGCGTAGTCGTATTTTTCCTCGGTAACAAAAGCTGCTTTCAACTGACGCTCGAGTCATCAGCTCATTCCCAAATGGCCCCGAGGTTTACACTGACTAGCTCCAATTCTCTTCATACAAATCCCCATTTCCCCCCACCCCCCCCCACCCCCACCCCCACCCCCACCCCCCACCCCACCCCTCCCTACCATAACTCACCGCTAACTGTTTTTCCTCATTTTCCTTCACCCCAGCCGTTACTTTTTATGGTGACCCCTAATTTCCATAGAAATCATTCTTTTCTGCCTCATTTCCTGTCACATGTTTTATCTTTTATTCTCCGATTGCTTTCTTGTTGATTTCTTTTATTTCCCTCTCATCGATAAGTTTGTCTACTTCCGTTTATGTAAACCCTTCTCTTTTTCTCGGCATTCCCATTTCACACCTCTGGCTTATTACGTCATTGTGAAGAAAGTGTAGTAAAATTTCAAACCAACAAGGCAATATCAATATATGTTATCACAACAAATTTGCACCGACCTTCATGGTGAAACCAAGCGTGGAAAGGTATCGTACGGATTCGTGTCAAAAGTATTGTAAATCGCCCAAACATTTCGTCTGTAAAAACATCCAGAAAAGAAAAACTAAACAACCGCCTGCAAATCTCTATGAAACGTTAAATTTTCCGTATTTTTCGAGCTAATTACTTTCGTAATGCGCGGTCCATTGACACCTGCCGTAAGTGTAAAGGTCATTTAAATGTAGGGGGAGTGAAGCCTCATTTGCCAGGTAGGAGTGAGTTAGTATGTCTCTTAGTGACATTCTTGCAGTGTTGAGTAGCATTTTTTCGGTAGTGCCGTCTTTTTTGCAGTAGCTCAGTAGCACTGCTGTCGATCAGTACATTAAAACTGTAAGATAAAGAGTTGTTTCCCCTTCATACTCTTCATCGACAGCATCTATCTAGGAGAGACAAGCAACCGAGTCCCGTCTAATTATCGAGTAAATCCGGTAAAGCTGCAGGAGATTTTTAGTTTTTCTGTAAAAGAAAACTATTGTACCGGTTTTGTCTGTCCGTCCGCACTTTTCCTGTCCACCCTCAGATCTTAGAAATTGGTATGATGATCATGCACCCTCCAATCATCAAACATAACAAATTGCAGCCCTCTAGCCTGAGGAGTTTTTATTTTATTTAAAGTTAAAGTTAGCTTTAACCGTGCGTCTGGCAACGTTATAGGACAGCCCACCGCTGAGCCGTGGCTGAAAGCTTCAAGGGCTGCGGCTTATGCAAACGTTCATTTGCACCGAAGGTATTTTTACTTGTTATTCACATCATTACTTCTTTTCAGCGTCTTTTTAAAACATCAAAAACGATTAAATAAATCGACGTTTGCTCGCAACTTCCAGGGAAATATTCAGAGATGTTTTATGCCCCCCCCCCCCCCCCCCCCCCACCACACACTCTCTCTCTCTCTCTCTCTCTCTCTCTCTCGAAAAGTAAATAAATATTGAAGAAATAAAAGAAAGCTCAGAGATGGTTTCAATTCTGGTAAGGAATTGAAAAGTCAGGAAATTATTTCCAGATTCACACATCTTGATAATTTTGACTTCAACATGATGTAAGTAGGAAGACCCCGCTTTGCATGTGAAAATAGCCATTAAATCAGATGGTCTGGCCAAAGCCTAACTTTAGAGATTTCAAATGAACTAAAAATTGCTTGGGTACTGTTGCATTGTACCGCTAATTCTTTAATAAACGTCCTTGTCTCCGGTAACAAAAAATATTGTCAGACCTGTAAAAGAGATATTTAGTTAAATATAATGAGATGTCACAGGACAAAAACGAAAGTTCGTGCTCTAAACTAAAACAAGAAAAATATTGTGAGAATAAGATATTTATATTTTTTTTCAAGCTGGATATTGTAGAGAGAAAACTCCAGTCCCTTCAGAATCAAATTTTCCTTCATGATTCCCCTTTTCCTCTCTTATTACGAAAAGTTTCGGTGACAAAATGAACGCATCCTCCTAGTTAAAACAAACCTTCCTTCTCTCCCTTCCAAGAGTTGAAAGAATTAAAAGACGGAAAAGGAAAAACTGCAGCAACAACGATCACAGGAGGAAAAATGGGAGAGTTGCATATTTTCCTCCACAACAAAGGCTCTTCTTCTGCCGCCGCTTCCATCTGATGCTCTGGTCATCAACTCGCTCCTGAATGGAGCTGGTGCATCTACTACTACTGTCTCGCTCTTAGGCTTTTGGCATAAGGCCCCCTCCTTTCCTGTTTAGTCATATCTGTTCCCCACAGGCGTAGCTCAGTTTCATTCTAACGATTCATATTTTTATTACTAATAATATTAATGGCATTTTGTAGATATTTAACATTATAGATCTTTACTCAGTTTTTTTTCTTTTATCGTTTGAGAGACTTGTTTTATATTAACTTTTTTTCTAACTTTGATTTGGCTCTCTTCCATTATTTCCGTTTCTGTTTATCCTTCGCAAACCACTATCGTTTCCCTTCCAGCCATCTGTTCCTCCTAATGTCGCTACTTGAAGTCATTTGAAGTGTTCAGATAAAAAGAATATTGGTAACTGTAGACAACGAGCGAAAGAACTCGACCAAAGATTGGGTTAAAAGGATTGTTCTTGTGTACAATTTAGAAATTTTAGTTGCAAACTAGAATATATCATAATTCGACTATCAGTGGATGTTAACTTCAGGTTTTAGCGCTTAATTTTGGTTTACATACAGCTGGACGTAAAACTAAAACATTTGTAGTTGTCATATCTTAAAAACATGTTAATTGAAGTATTATTATTTTCTACTTTAGGGAATTAGCACATTTCTAGTCATATACAATAGTCTTTAGTCTTATGTTCTTAAAATCACTGTTAACTAAGATAAAAATGCAAACAATTCCACAAATTTAATGATGTTTACATGTTGTGTGCATACCTATACCAAAGCACATAACAATAATGTAATAAAAATCATTATCATTAATAGTATAATTGAATGTGATAAGAAGTCAACCTGACAGTAGGATTCAGAGAAAAAAAAAGAAGAGAAAGGAAATTCTACAATCAGCGGTCAACGTAACCACTAACTTTAGTACTATCTGAAATTTAAATTAAAGTTCATGCCAGGGATATATAATATCCGTATCGCAATGTTGTCTCCGACCCACATCTCATTTTCCAATTGCAGTAGCAAACATGCTTATCTTTATATATATATATATATATATATAATATATATATATATATATATATATATTATATATATATATATATATATATATATATATATTTATTTATTTATTTATTTATTTATTTATTGTGTGTGTGTTTGTGTTCCCAGTTCTCATTATGATCCGCTGTCGCTGGCAAAAGACCTACGTGTGTCCTTGTGTCAGGGGAACGACAGGACTAAATACTTCCTGATCGAAACCATGAGTCAGTTATACGTGTCGAACCTAAAGCAGTTCTTCATGTTCATTTTGACCTAAAGCCTCCTAATCATCTGAGTTATTTCAGATTTTCTCGTCTTATTTTCATAGAAGTATGAAGGTGGTAAAACTAGTAAGTGCAATGACACGTTCAGATTTGATTTTGTTAAGCAAAAATTGCTAAAACGCGTTTCCTTGTAAGCCAATCCACTTCTAAACAGTAACAACAAAGCAAAAATGTGTTTCATGTACGATATGAATGACTGTCTCTCTTTAAATTTAATATCACTGTCTCTCTATAAATTTATTATCACTTGAAATGTTATGATGTAAAGGAAAGCTTAGTCGTACTACATTAATAATCTTTTAAAATTATGATTTTTCAAGAAGCGGAAATTGACATGGATTTCAATCTACGTCTCCAGCGTTAGTCCTTGGTTTATTTTATTTATTTCTTCTTTTTTTTCAGTTTGGATGGATCGGGATTTCATTAGTACCTACTCAAGGTTAATATTCTAGTTCTGGCTTATAGGGGTATAAGATTGATAATACTCTGCAAAATGAAATTCTATTAATATCATGATACTTTATTCATGCTCTTCTAAATGAAAAGAAACTGGAAAAACCTCCTCGAATATCAGTATATTTCAGAGCATTCCGATGAAATAAAATATCTGCGGAAGCATACTTTATTAAACATTTGTATCAACTTTCCCGTATAAAATACTTTCAATAGACACGAAAAATATTACTTATTCAGTTCCGGTTGCAATTCAAATATCACTCTGAGAAACTTTAATAATAACAATTTGGACAGGTGCATTTGCGATCTCCTGCCACGACCTTTCATTTATTCAACTACGCAATAAAGGGAAAAGGATTCCTCGTCATTCAGAAGTCAGTGCATCGTCAAATGAGACTTCTTCCAAGAGCTTTCAAGTTGCCTTTTGCGAGATCTTGCTCCGCTTTTAACACGGAAAACCTTCAGCCACAAATTGGACCTCCGCTGAAAATGCCTTCATTTCAACTTTCCTAGAAATTAAAGAAAAGAAGGGTGAGGAAGAATGGAAAATTGAATCAATAGCAATAATGAAAAAGAACAGTAAAGTCTTCTTTTTTTTTTTTTTAAATACATAAGCTCTTTTTCCGCTCTTTTCATCTGACACTCTTCTCATCAACTGATTCATAAATGGTTCTGAGGTATGATACTTATTCGATCTCAAACCACTACAGTTCACCACATGCACTTTCTATTCCTATTTTTCCTCCCAATTACCCCATCTTCTCTCCTTTACCATCTTCCAGTTCCACGGTTCTCTCTTCTCGTTTCCTGGTTTCGCTGCTTTTCCCTACCATTGTATCCGTCATTTCATTCTTATTTATTGATTTTATGTTGTCACTCGCTCTGTATCCCCATAGGCGACGTGCATCCCATTCAACTGCCATAGGAATTTTCCCTCTGACCAAAAATTTCTGACTCAATTTAATTAAATTTTTCCAAAATTTATCTATCTATTTAGCAATGAAACAATGTAAGTCTGTTTTTTTACAAGCCTCATATTATTGGATGATCATGGTAATTTCGGCCATATGTTTTATTAATGAAAAATTCAATCAATCTCTCTCCATTTTTCTTACTTCCCTTTAGCCTTCTTACCGTTGTTCCAGCGTTACCCCTTTATATCATACTTCCTTACTTTATAAAAAGAAAATCGGTATTTTCCCGAAAGTTATGCAAGAATAAGACGTGAAATACTGGCTCTGTCGAAAGTTAAGGTGAATTTACACTAGGCTTCACCCCACGCTGCATGCGTAAGACTCATCACCGACTCCTCCCAAATTCTTGTTAGCCCCGCCTACTGGACTGCTCATCAAGAGTCACGCCACACCACTAAGTCACCCTAATGAGCAGTCCAGTAGGGGGGCTAACAAAGAATTTGGGAGGAGTTGGTGCATAAGTCTTACTCATGCAGTGTGGGGTGGTGAAGCCTATTGTAAACTCATCTTTATAGGGAACTAATTTTCCTACAGTGTTCGCCAGGCATTAAGTTTCAAGTGTAATGAATTGTCGTGGCTAAAATCTGTCACGGTCGGATAATGGCATCTTTTCGCCTTTGATGGATTTTTGGCTTTCCAATGAAGCATTTACCACAAGCTGTTCAAGTTACTCATAGGAATGGATAACAAAATAATTACTATAGACAAGATACAGCTTAATCTTTCAGCTTCTAATACACTAACGAAGTATATAAGGAAACAAATACAGCAGTATTTCAACATTATATTCCCGCTATTTTATTTTTTCTGGGTAGAAATAGATATGTAACATTTTCACATCTCAGATAATACATAATATAACTCAGATAATACATAAAATAACTTATTACAAATTCAAAAGCATACTGAAAAACTAAATATGCAAAAGCATACAATCAAAAGTGTTATATTAATAATGATAACATGAGCATATATCGATCCTTATATCGATTATTTTTTCATGAAAATATATTATTCCAATTTATGCGGAGAGTTTCCGGAAGCATCCTCAGCTCGAAAGATCGATGTTTAAATTCCAGTATATTTCGTATAGAAAAGGGATTATTAGATGCAATATTCCTCAGTAATAATAATAATAATAATAATAATAATAATAATAATAATAATAATAATAATAATAATAATAATAATAATAATAATAATGATAATAACAATAATATTTCTTTTTTAATCCTATTTTTTCGGGCACGACCAATAATACCTCATAGATGGTTCGCTTGAAAAACATAAATATACATACGCTTGTATATGTATAGATACGTATATCTGTATGTATGTATATATATTTGCACGTATATGTGGTATATAAATACACACACACACACACGCACACACACACACACACACACACACACACACACACATATATTATAATATATATTATATTATATATATATATATAGATATTATAATATATATATATATATATATATATATATATAATATAATATACATATATATATATATATATATATATAGTATATATAAAGCCCTCGATATTTTTTTAATTGTCTGTTAATAAGTACAGTATTATATATGAAAGGGAAAATTACCAGGTGTAATAAGTATGATCCCTAGTCATTCGTCCCCCATTCAGTTTCAGTCGTGTTCGGTGTCCAATATATGAAATCGTGTAGCTGTCCTTTGGTTTTTTACAAATGATTTTTAACGAACTCTCGTCCCTAACAATCAATAAAATTAAAATAGTTGACTAAATTATAAACGCATGCTGGAACATACATATACATACACACAGGCGCAAGCATATGTAACAGCCTACAAAGCAATCCACGCATGAAACCATCCAACAGCCCAAATGAATATGAATTTCATTAGTTTCCACAACAGGGAAACCAGCATGGAAGGAAGATTGCGAAAGTTTCCTACAATGAACTTGATGGAATCTGTAATCTTCACTGAGCGTGTGTGTGTGAGTGTGTGTGTGTGTGTGTGTGTGAGTGAGTGCGTGCACGCGCGATTCTTGTAACATATTTGGAGGAAAGCTGTTGCAGACTTTAAGCCTTGACAGGTTCCTAAGGATGGTTTGTAATCCTCTTTGGTTCTAGGAAAAAAAGATATCCTTTCTCGTGTGGATGAGTTTTTTTTTCTTTCTTTCTTTCTTTCTTTGCGGGAAGCAACGGACCCTTATCATCTCCTTTCCCTATTACTGCTTGCTCATTTGGAGTGTCGACATGTCTGTATTATTAAGAGTTTCCCGGTGAACATTCATTACGTTTCTGGATAAGCCAAGTTTTTAATTTAATATCAAAAGGATGAATGAATTATCCCTAGAATTCAAAATTTTTTTTTGCGATAAAATTCCCCAGCTTAAATATTCCTTTAAGTCCGTTAGAATTAATGTGCTTATTAAGGTTTCACTTAATCAATCATTTTGGTGGCGGGTACATGCAACGAAAATTATTAACTACAGAATATTTAATCTAAAGTATATTACAGCCGATGTCAGTCATCACTCAATATCTTCATAAGAAAGACTTTTATTTCTTATGTTTGCGATGCTCAGCAGATGAGGCCTGTATCTTATCCTTGCTTGTAAAGAGTTCATTTATCTGAGATTAAACGGTGTAGCGGCTCTGTGTGTGTGTGTGTGTGTATGTGTGGTTATCACACACACACATATATATATATATATCAGTCATTTCACATTACCGTGATTCATATACAAATATCGAACTACATATGTCCTTTAATATCTAATTAGATATTAAAGGACATATGTAGCTCGATATTTGTATATGAATCACGGTAATGTGAAACTTGACTGATAATGACTGCGTGCGGGCAAAAGCATACTACGCTACCGAGGACGAGATGGGCTTGTGCAGTCTCCAAAAACAAAAATACCTGCGCGCGACAGGTATTTCAGTTGGGAGGCGGCATGAACTTATATCTCTTGCGGTGGCGTAGTGGTTTTTAGGTTCACTGGCCAGTCTTGGATTGAGAGTTCGCTGGTTCGAGCCTGGCGATCGCTCATCCTATTATCGCTTAATAAAATTCCCCCTCGGTTAAACATATATGAAAAAATATTAATTCCGAGGTAGAGAGAATAGATATTAAAGGACATATGTAGTTCGATATTTATATATATATATATATATATATATATATATATATATTATATATATACATGAGTAAACGATCATTTCTGTTTTACATACAAATGAATACCCAAACGCTGTCCGTTTAAGTCGAATTTACTTCAGGCAAGACTTACTGGACTGAAGGCGTTAAGAGATTCGAAGACAAATAGCAACAGCAAGGGATCCTTGAAGATGACTGACCAAACAATACAGCCAAAACAACGAAGGAAACGAAGTCATTACTCTGTCTGAATCCCGACGGATAATAGACGCATCATTACCCTTTTACGGACCTTGAATCTTGAAAGGCATCATTCTTGTCGGCGCTGCTCATTATCTCCTCCTTGGATTTCAGCTGCTGATTGCCTGGCGCGATAGTGTAAGTCACTGTAATCATGCCGTTTGTCTCTGATTTCGGTGTTGTTGGTTATATATATATATATATATATATATATATATATATATATATATATATATATATATATATATATATATATATATATATATAATATAATATTTATATATATATATATATAATATTATATATATATATATATATATATATTGTGACAAAGTGCCAAGTATCTGGTTACTACACTTACCATTCATTAATTGTTACCTCACAATAGCCAGACACCTGAACCCTCATCACAGGTACTAAACTACTGAATACTCTAAAGGCAACAGTGATCCCTTAAAAACTTACCTGTATTGCAGAAAATTAGACTAAGTTCATCAAAACAGGTGTGAGGTAATCTTGTAAGTAATTAAATTAATCAGAGGGCATCCCTCCATCAACAATTTTAAAAGTCTAAGTATATCCCTGATTTCAAAAGTCTAAGTACTTCCCTGGTTCTAAGTCACTTCAAGTTAATTGAAGGAAAACAGATCAATTACCACTCTATGTTTCTACCTAACATCAATATAATCATAATTAAATACATGTATACTGGTGAGAAATGAAATAATTATAAAATTTTAAATACAAAAATTTATTATCCAACTCAAAATTTATACGTAAAATTCACAATATCAGGGAAAATTACTGTTACTTGAAAACAAAGTAAAGTTTAATTAATTCTTGAATAAATTCAGTTAAATTAAATCAAAGTTAATTTATCACAAAATTCAAGAAAATTAATTCAATCAAAATTCAAAAGGTTAGGCAATGCTTAAAATTTGGAAATTAATTCACAAGTGCTAAACAACAATGCAAATTCATTCACAAGTGTTAAATTCAATTAAATATGCAACGATTAAGTAATGAAAATAACTAAGTTAATTAAATTGTGAATGCAAATGAAAACACAGAAAAATGTGGAAAATACCAAAATTGTAAAAAGTATTAATCACACAGAACATAAAATAAAAAGACACACTTCAATAAGAAAATGAATAAATGCACCAAAAATAAACACTTCAATAAGAAAATGGATAAATGAACTTCAAATGAAATAAACACAAAACACAAAAATTTGCAATGTGTAAAAATGTAACTCTTTTCACTAAAACCATTGTAACTATTAGTTATTAGTTCACTAAGCCATCGTAACCAATAGTTATTAGTTTCTTCCAAACCACTGACTATTAGTTATTAGTTCTCTAAACCATTGTAACCAATAGTTATTAGTTTCTTACCAAACCATCATAACCATTAGATATTAGTTGCAACTAATAAAAATATAACACACTTTACCTTCTTGGTATACCAATTTTCTTTCTTTGCTGCAGCTTGTTCAAAAATTCACCACAACTCACAAAAATAGGCGCCGTTACACACTAATATAATGTTTGTTCAGATTCCACAAAAACACTAAATAATACTAAATAACTCTAAGAAATATCAATTCTGAAATCTAAAAGTTACGAGTGACCATTCAAAGAGGGGATATAAGCGTTTTGAAAGTAGCAATATATATATATATATATATATATATATATATATATATATATATATATATATATATATATATATTATATATATATATATATATATATATATATATATATATATAGTATATATATATATATATTATATCGAGCTACAAATGCCCTTTACTATCTAATTCCCATCCTACCTCGGAATTGATATATTTTATTTCAATATATGTTAGCCGAAGGGACTTTTTAAGTTGATAATATTTCGTCCTCTCGTGGGTTCGAACCATCGACCAGTGGGCTGAAGAAAAATCAGGACTCCAGTGACATTACCGACCCGGCCAACAACTTTGAACCCACGAGAGGAAGATTATTATCAACTTAAAAATTCCCCTTCGGTTAGCATATATGAAAACATATGAATTCCGAGGTAGAGCGAATTAGATATTAAAGGGCATTTGTAGCTCGATGTATGTATATGAAACACGGTGATGTGATAAAAATTTCTATATTTTATTATATATATATATATATATATATATATATATATATGTATATATATATATACACACACACACATATATATATATATATATATATATATATATATATATATGTATATTATGTATCACAGTTACATATATTTTAGATCAATAATTCAAAAACTTCAGAAAAATAGGAAGTGCTCTGTGGTATTCAACCCATTTTATGGATATTTGTTACGAAAAAGCTCTAAAGACCTTCTATGAAAAATCGGAAAGAAAAAAGGAAGTGTCCTCAAGCACCCTTTTGACTGATGCATTTTATCTTAATTGAAACTGATAAACGTTTTTCAAAATTCTTCAATACAAATTTATCGTTCACATATAATGATATCAAAATCTTGCATATAATAAAATAGCCACCGAAAAGATAGCAATATTGTATGCAAAGTTTATTGTATTGATCGTGATTTATTTTACTTAGGTCAGACCAGTAAAGACTTAAATACCAGATGAAAACAACACAAATATTCAGTAAGAACAGGTGAGACTATAGTAGATTCACATCAACCGTGCATTTGATGTTTAGGCCAGTCCCTTTCGACGCTCCTGAGTGGCAATTGATAAGCCAAACACAGGGCTGGAAACTCTCAGTCTCTCGAGAGAGTTCATATAGGCAGGATGTATGTTCCACATCTCCTTAAATACGTATACCTCAGGAGAGGTGGAACATAACCATGTGAACTCTCGCGAGAGACTGAGAGTTTGCAGCCATGTGATTGGATTATTAACAGCCAATCAGGAGCGTCGTAAGGGATAGGTCTAGACATCAAATGCACGGTTGATGTGAATCTACTATAGTAATGCTCTATTTATGCGTCTAGATGAAAAGTACCGCAGAATTAATTGGAATCTGTTATGATTAAGATGAAAGGGGAGAATAATCTCAATTAAGCCAGGATTATTTCGTTTGACCCTGTAATAAAAATATATGTTCCAGAAGGATTTGAAAGATAGAATAAAGAGGTTTACTAATAAGTAGAATTCAATGTTAATCTGTTGGCCGTTTTGTGATTTCCCAACCTTTTGTGTTCTCTTAGGACTTATATCCACCATATGTAGTATATAGTACGCCCTTGTCTTTGTATGTCCTTAGCTGCTGTCACCATGCCTGGGTGATAAGACGAAATTACTTAGCATCTCTGTTGTTTCACTCTTTCCTTCGTGGCTGTAACTTTGTTCGTATAAGCATCATGGGTGTGTGGGTGTATGTGTATGTAACAGGGATCCTGGTTATCGAGATCGTGCATGTTTTTTTTTTTTTTTTTTTTTTTTTTTTGATGACACGTGGCACTGATTAGAAAATCCTTTGAGTGGCATTTCTATTAATTAGAGAGATGCTAACGATTGACGACAATCAAGACTGTGTAGTTAATTAGTGGCAATGAATTCAGAACTCCTTACTCGATAGTAGCGATGACAAAAGCGCTTAGACGACATTACTGATTGGGAGAAGCTGTATAGTTGGAAGAAAACTCAGTGGTGATTAGAGAACCACCCAGTTTACACCACTAACCCGAGAAGAACAGTGTTTGCAATTTAAAGGGTAAACCAACCGCGATTCGTCGGTGATGTATATGCATGATGAAGAAAGAATATGTACAGGGTGTCCATAAAGTCCCAGTACCATTCTGGGCAATAAATACTTGTAATGGTACTGGGACTTTATGGACACCCTGTATACTGATCGACGAAACTGTGTCGTCACTCAAAGTATGAGGTGTTTGGGGTGAAAGGACAAAGAGCATAAGGTGCAAGTTAAATGCAAAGCCTCATTATTCCGTTCCCTTTCAGAACTGTGGAAAACTTCCTTTGACTTCAATACACTCAGGTAATCACTAAACTTCAGCCAAAGCAAGACTTGAAATCAGCTACCTTAGTAGGCTAACTTTTAGGCTATAAAACACACACACACACACACACACACACACACACACACACATATATATATATATATGTATATATATATATATATATATATATATATATATATATTACATACATATATATATATAACATATATATATATATATATACATATATATATATATATATATATATATATGACTTTTTTTATCATCCTATGAACTATAGAATATACGTTACAGTCTCCCTGATACCGGATTATTTGTCAGTTATATTTCCCCTTCAGTAATATTCGAGAGTGAGAGCGAATTTGATAGCAAAAGATGTTTGTTACATAATGGTTGTGACACATATATATATATATATATATATATATATATATATATATATATATATATATATATATATATATATATATATATATATATACATATATATATATATATATATATATATATATATATATATATATATATATATATATATTGTAAAGCCACTTTATAGCCAAGCCCTAACGTATCACTTGTGCTAAACACCAACAGATCTTTACCATGAAATAGAGTAAGGGTTACTTTCCAGAGTAATAGTATAATATAAAGATTAATACTTTTCCCTCAACGACGAACCAACACCAATTTTAGATAAAACAGTTCGTTGAAAGAAATTTGTACTAATGAATTTTATTTCCATTTATGTCATTTCACGATATATAAAAATAATATAAGATATCAGCATTGTCATATGTGATGAGTGTTACATAAAATAATTCCCTACGAAGTAGCAAAAGTTTCATGTTCCTCTTATTTCTCTACGACTGGAAAAGATTAAATTTGGATTCGTAAGAACTCTAAAGATATGTAGGACGAGGAACAGTAGCATCGGAAATTGTTCAGTAGTGAACTTGGAGATGAACATGAGCATTAAATATTCTCTCTCTCTCTCTCTCTCTCTCTCTCTCTCTCTCTCTCTCTCACAGGCTGGGTGATAGATTCTGTAATAATTTTCATAAAATCTCTAATTAACACTCAATTTAAATACAGTTTGATCTGATAACGACTCTATATCAGCATGAGTATCAAGTAGATTTTTTTTTAACGAAACATTTCTCTGGTGGCTTTTGGCATCGATTACAGCCCATTGCCTTTTTTCATCAGATTACTAAGGCACGCTTTAAGTTTCAGTCACCCTTAACGGGGGTGTATAATCCTAAGCTCACACACCATCTCTTTTTCCCAGTCTTTCCATTCCTAACTTTTGACGAAGAACGTTCCATGAAAATCATTTTTAATCTCCTATCGGGTTTTCTTTTCATTAGTAGCCATTTTTCATACCCTATGTGAGGTATCAATAACTAGAAGCTCAAAACAGCTTAGTATTTACACATCACAGAAACGTACCCAGATTTTCCAAGGTTTTTACTCCCACATTTAATAACTTACAAAAACTCCAGTACTAACGAATAGCAAAGATGTCAAAATCCCGTGTATCTCTTAACAGAACTAAAAATGTTGTTATATTTGCGTATTAGCGTAACTTCAAAATTTGTCTTTTTAAACATAATGCTACATCTTCATCCCTTTAGTCGATTACATTCACTAATCTCTGTCTATTACTAAACAGATTAATACTGTAAGTAACGTTTTTACTTCCATTAGCGCGAAGTTGGACGTCATGTTTTTCGTTTTTTTTATTTATTTATTTATTTATTTGTATATTTGATTTTCTTTTGGGTGTTTGCTTGTTTGTCAGGAGGATTAAAGCAAAGGTTATCTAGGGAATTTATAGAAAACTTGGGCGGAAAACAAATGAATAGCTTGACATACATACCTCGCCGGAGGTTTGTGGATTTCGAACACCATTTGATAAAATTCCTTTCGTCTTCCCATTTAGAAGGAATATCTAAAGTCAGATTTTTCTAATAATCAAACATCCATCTTGAGTTTGAAAGTTTGATAGGAATTTGCTCTAGAAGGAACCCACTTTCCATCGATCGATCAAGAAGTTTCATCGGCAACTTCATAAGCCAACCAGCGCGGTCTATTGACCCAACGTCGAAATGGGCGGGCGACCCATCAAGAAAAGAAGCCTATTATTCAAAATCCTAAAAGAGCCATAACTTCGACAGTCATCAACTGGCTCATGCTATGGAGCTTTCATTACCCACTTTGTCGAAATTTTATCTCTATGACGGTCGTAAATGTCAGCCATTAAAACTCCCAGAAAGACTGTTGACTTCGACAGAATCTCGACAGCTCTGTCCAGTGCTGTTCTCGGGCAAAATGGAACCATATGCAATGCGGCCCATTTGAGTTTGCAATCGCCTCTACTCACAAAAAAGCATGGTGTGGTTAACGATCTTTCATGCAAGGGTACAGCTACTCCTGTGAAGCGCGCATGCATATATATATATATATATATAATATATATATATATATATATATATATATATATATATATATTTATTTATATTATGTGTGTATATGTATATATATATATATATATATATATATATATATATATATATATATATATATATATATATGCGTGTAAATGTACATATATATATATACATATGTATAAATGCATATACATGCGTATATGATATTATATATATATATATATATATATAAATATATATATATATATATATATATATATGTATATAAATAAATATATGAGCACCCAGATAGATACTAAACTGACTCAATCTTGATAATGTATTAACTACTTGTGAGTTTGTTCCATAAGAATAGGATTCAACTATTGAAAAATAATAATAATAATAATAATAATAATAATAATAATAATAATAATGAATTAGCACAGCAATCTCTATGGATATGTTAAGCCATACTAAGAATGAGAAGCAAAAGGAATATGACTGATATCATTTTGACATCACAAAAGGACCCAAGCTCTATAATAGCATCGAGTATTGCACAAAAATATTTTTGATAGAGTGAACATGTCTTTCGACGTCAGGTCAAATGTTAAAATGAAAAATGATACCACTAAAACAGGAATATTTTTGGAAAGAGTTAAATAACAGATATGCGTTACGTCGAAATCGCTGTTTATATTTCCTCTTTTGCTTTTAAAATGGTTATTGCTTTTTGGAATATTGCCTTACCCCGTTGTTCACAGTATTTGGATTTTGAATTTCTTGGTTAAGAGGTATATTTATTTGTATGTCAAGGTTGTTAAACTGAAACGATATTTGTACGATCAAACTCATGCGTACAAAACCATAGCTGCATCGGATGGTATGTTTATGATAAGACATTGATGTGATAGATCGCATTTGACTTTTTATATTGTTGGAATAATTTTATAGATGATATTTGTAAACTGAGCCGTTTTGTGAGAACGAAGCACGTTCGTTTGAAAAATTACTTTCAAATTCAAGTGTTTGAGCCTGATCTTGACATTTTCAATGTTCTATAAATATAATGAGGATCCCAACATTTCATAAAAATATACTTCGTTTAATATATGTTTTAAAAAACATTATAAGAGAACATGAATCTTTAATGAGGCAAATAAAAACATGCCTTTAAAGTTCATCATTTTGCAATAGTTAGGTTCCGTATTTTTGTCGCCGTCTGTGAAGTAAAATAGTGTCAAATTCTTTTCTTCATGAAGTTGCTCATATTGAAAACGGCTGTATAATGCAAGATTTTTAATTCTAAATTTCTTAGTATGATTACAAAAGGAAGGTTAGATTAACAATATTCTTAGCAAGAGGATGTACAATTCTTCGAAAATCTTTACCTATTCCAGAAGCTATCTCCCAGTTGTACGTGTAAAAGACAGAAAGTCCATTGCACACATATCTTATTCACCTTTACAGTGGAAACAGATCGAATGAGCCAGCAACAGATGTTGTCTGAGAATTATATAAGATATAATATATGTGGTAGAGACGTTTTGAAATGTTCATTTATAATGAACCAGTTTCCCTCCAGTATAATATACCTAGTTATCATTATGCACACAGAAGTCCATGAGTCTTTATCATTCTGTACACACACAAATATATATATATATATATATATATATATATATATATATATATATATATATATATACATACATACATACATACATACATACATACTACATACATACATCATACATACATGTATAAATGTGTGTATATATGGTATATATATGTGTGTGTGTCTTTGAAATTCTTCATAAACGACTCTCCAGGTCTTCTGTGCACTCACTTGCTTTTTGTTTGATCACCAGTATGGCTGCTAAATGTGACTTTTATTGGTAATATCACTTTATCTGCTCTTCTCCCCCCACCTCTGGTGGTGCTCATCGGAGTTTTGTTCTATCATCTGTTTTTACCTTATATATATATTAGATATATATACTATATATTATATATATCTATATATATATATATATATATATTTACGCCTAGGTTTTTGATTAATAATATATTGTCTGTGTGTTCTCTGTGACCTATGGAATGTGGAGAACAGTGGAGAGGCGACGACCCGAGAAAAGCTGACAATGAGTTTCTATGGGTGGCGTGAGATAAAAATGCTTTGTTAGACAAGTCAATGTACTGAGTTTATGAACTCTTCTCAAAGTGCCTTTGTGAAACTGGTTGCGGCCAGAATTGTGAGGCGTTAACGAACTGTGTGTTCGTATGTGCGTGTGCGCCTCTTTCTGTTAAAAGTGTAACATACACAAGTCTATGGGGGGATTTTGATAGAGGCGTCTTCGAGAGAAAGGCAAGATGCCGTGGTGCTCGCCGGGAGTTTTTTATTGAGTGTGCGAAATGGTCCGGTTGCTTGGGTGAGTGTTGAAGTATTTTAGCCAAAGACTGGCTTGTTACCTATTTGACATTCTTGTGTTAATATTCAATCTTTGATCTATGATTGTTAAACTTGTGTGTGTACTTACCGGGATGTGTTCTGTGTCTTTGAAACAGACGGTTCTGGCAATGGAGGGACAGGGAGTCCCAGAGGGGTGTAGACTTTTTGATGACTGCATACAGTCAGACATTTTACTGTTGGGGTTTTTTGAGTTAGTCTGTAAGACTTAATTTCTTATTTATTCATTGTTAATAAATGTTTATGTTATGATGCGACTCTCTCATTTTCATTACCTGTTAGAATGGAGAGAAAGAGGTGGAGAGAGAGAGAGAGAGAGAGATTGCTTGGAGAGAGAGAGAGGAGTTGCCGAGAGAGAGAGAGAGAGAGAGAGAGAGAGAGGCTGTGTGTATTAGTTTGCCTGACGTTCGAGCTACACGCTTACCTAATGAATAATGCGGGAATCTTCCCCATACATATATATTATATATTATATATATATATATTATATATATATATATATATTATATTAAAATATATTATAATATCTATATATATATACTATATATATATATATATATATATATATAGATATATATATATATATATATATATATATATATAGATATATATATATATATAGTATATATATATATATCTATATATATAATATATATATATATATATATATAATAATAATATAATAAATATATATATTAATGACTCACTCCTGTCAACCTCTACTTCTTTCTATGCTTTGACAGATGATTCAGATTATAATGCATCTTCCTTCTTGTAGTCGATCGTTTCATTTCGAGTAATCCTGTCCTTAACAATTAAATCTGACTGGCGAATTTCATCTTCAGGGATTCCTCTAACTTGACTGGATTCTCTATATTCACGATACAGTTGTCCCTGCCAGTCTGTGTCCCCTCCTGTACGAGTCTATAAATTTTTAACTGAACCTCGTTGTGTTTAGGTTTCTCCAAACTTGCCAAATTAACTTCTAAAGAATTAGTGGTATTGTTGCGATGCAGCATCTCCTCTTCTTCAGCCGGGTGATTGAAGCTTTATGCTGGACTTCTTCATCCCTCTTCGTAAGATTGCTCTTCAGTTGGGATGAACCATCCTTTGACTTAATCTTAGATGGCGTCGATTTTAGGCTCAGTCGTTTGACTAATGCCCCCACCTCTCTCTCTCTCTCTCTCTCTCTCTCTCTCTCTCTCTCTCTCTCTCTCTCTCTCTCTCTCTGCTATGGGTGCCATTTGGTCACTGTCCCATATCGCAAAGGTAGGTAAAGTTGATTGTAAATGAATTGTCCCTAGATATGCTTTAAGAGATTGTTGAGTCTTTTCTCTTCTATGAATGTGGCGATGTTCAGTACGAATGAATGACTAGAGTTAAAACTATTGAAAAAAATTCCATGCGCAGTTTGTAATGGTACCGGATCAGTTCAGAGGATGAGAAATGTGGTGAGATGCAGCCGTCATAAGAACTTGAATCGTTAATAAGAATCGACGACCAGTTACGGTTCAGTTGTTCATAGAAGAAAAATACCGGTTAACTTATTTTTTTTTATATTTTCTTATTGCCATATGACAAGAGTTATCGTGAGCTAATAGCAGTATTGTGCACCTTGTTCATTTCTGAATATGTGTGTATATATCAAGAAGAAATTAGAAACGCAAATTTCACTTAAAGGGTTTTTTTTTTCTCCCATTACCAACGTGCATGTTACGTCAAAGGGCGATCAGAGATTTCTAAGACCATTCAGTCTTGTGGAATGAATGGAGAAGAACAACAAGGTGGTGAAAAACATATAATTTGAAAGTGTTTAGAAGGCGGAGAGACAAAAGTAGAGAAGGCTGCTTAAATGGAATAAAGGAGGTCTGAGAAAGACAGGACTTTTATATCCAGGAAGTATGAGAGTGTGTTTAAGATAGCAATAGTTGATGGAGTGGGGTATGTTATGGAGGTCGGTAAGCTGTTAATGAGCCCTTCTTGTAGGTCTAGAAACTGGAGATTAACCCATTAACCCATTATGAACCATGTGATTATAGAAACAAAGATAAAATATCTTTCACTGTATATATATATATATATATATATATATATATTATATATATATATATATATGTATGTATATGTGTGTGTGTGTGTGTGTGTATGTATGTGTATATATATTAGTACCTAAGGTTTCACCTGGAAGGTTAGCTGCCCGAAGATGACGTACTTGGTGTATTCTGTCTTTTCTTTTTTAAACTTTCCCAGTGGTTTCAGCTAATAAACAAAATCACGTGCTCACTTTTGTGATTCCTTAGTAAATACACACACACACACACACACACACATATATATATATATATATATATATATATATATATATATATATATATATATATATATATGCATCTACCCTATACATATCTACGTATATCTATATATATTAATTATATATATTATATTATAAATATATATATCTAATATATATTACTACATACATACATAATACACTAACATATATTATTCTATTTATAAAATATATTATTATATATATATCGATATTATAATATATAATATTTAATATATATATATAATATATTCATATGTTATATATATTATTAGTATATTATATAGGGTAGATGCAGCCTGGTATATGAATGTGTTTGTAAGAGAATATGTTTCCAACGCAATGAATGCCAAGCTTCTCGACTGCTTTCCATATTCGTATTCGATTGCCAGTGAATCATTTTAAAATTCAAACAGAAATGGCACCGTGAATTTTTTTATCTCCCACGCTGAGCTCGTAACAGGTGTTTTGGGAGAAAGATTGCATCCTGCGATTTAACCAATTCGCCTCCTCACGTGTTACCGTCGTTCTCATATAAGAATATTGTCTCCATTGAGACCGAGAGGTAGACTGACAGACACACAGACAGACAGACCTAAAACGTAATAAGATTTAGCCTTTAAAG
>NC_087204.1:90858568-90881068 GCF_015104395.2 Macrobrachium nipponense
AAAAACTGTTGATGATATTAACATGATATCACTCGAATCTAAAGAGAAAGTTTTTCAGGAAATTCGGAATAATTAAACTCATCACTTTTTCATATATACCCTTATAAATGCAGAGAGGCTTCTAGAAACTGCAGACTGCTTAGTTTCTGTTTCTATAACACGTATGCACGGGCGGAACAGGACAATTTCTTAAAAGGTATCAAAACATAACGCGGAATAATGAAGCAGTAATACAAGGGACCCCAATCATTCCTTCATAACAACCAAAGCATAAACAAACAAGTATAAATTACCTCGGTGCTATCGGCCCATGGAACTCAGCCGTGGCCTATGAAACAATCAGCCACGCCCTTGTGATGGCATGTGTTGCTGGCATCTATAGCGGTGCCAGACGTACGGTCTTGGCTAACTTTAACCTTCAATAAGGTAAAACCTACTCAGGCTAGAGAGCTGCAATTTGGTATGTTTTGTGATTGGATGGTGGATGATCAGCATACCAATTTGCAGCACTTTTAGCCTCAGTATTTTTTAAGATCTGAGGGCGGACAGACAACGTGTTGTCGGACAGACAAATATGCATCTGAATAGTTTTCTTTTACATGAAATTAAAAGAGAAACAAAAAGGAATTTATTCACATAAGCAAAGAATTTGAGAGAACTGGAGCGGTGCAGCATCTCTTCGTGATGCCAACCACTCTTTTTCTGGGGCAGTTATTTCGCGGGATCTCTTTTTATGGTTGCGGAGTTCGTTTTTTGTGATGGGTGCTTTAAGCGTGTTCAGTGGGCGTTTCCGGCATTCTGAAACTGCAGCCATCCGTCTTTCTTGCTCTGCTTTTAAACGAGTATATTTATTTTAACGTCAATGAAAATGTTTTGAAACAGTTCGGGGAAATTAAAAAAATTCTTTTCCAACCCTCAACTCTTTTTGTCCGGCACCCCTTTCCCCTTCCTCTCTCTCTCTCTCTCTCTCTCTCTCTCTCTCTCTCTCTCTCTCTCTCTCTCTCTCTCTCTCTCTCTCCTCACATTTTTGTCGTGACATATTTACATCATACGTATGGATTCATACGTATGATGTAAATATTACCTTACAAAGTCTAAAATTTCATGGTCTATTACGAAGCGGTCCAGAAAAACGGAAGTACCTGAGCTTGAATATTATTATTTTTCATATCTTCTATGCTGGGTCGGTTCAAAGGAATATTTTGTTACGATCGTTCGAGTACACTAGGCATTCACCCAATAAGCTTCATTTGTGCTTTTTTACCCACAAGTTGGTTCCAAACTCTTATTTTTCACTGTACAAGAACTACACAAGGAATCTTAGCACTCTTTTACATCTTGCCGAGCCTGATCATATTGAGATCACTACAGCATATGAGCTGAGAAAAGATATTTATTCAAACCAGTGCGTCATTTCTTTTCCATTTTCTCTTCTCGACTTCTCTTGATGGGAGGGAGTGGCTATGTTGTCTTGGACGACTGAAATTACAGAAAACTGAACAGCCTTAACATTTTTAGACTTAAATATACTTGAAGAAAATAGTTACCAAACTCCTGAACACTCCTAAGTATTTGTTTAGTAACTGGGTGAAGACTTAAATTAGGTGTATATTGACATTATGCATATTATAATATATATATTGGCATTATGATGATTATAATATATAATATGTATATATAATATATATGATATATTATATTAATATTATATAATATATATATATATATATATATATATATATATATATATATATATATATATATACGATATTCATAATGTCAAGAAAAGAATATATATATATATATATATATATCTATATATATATATATATATATATATGAATTATATCTATATATATATATATATATATATATATATATATAATATATATATAATATATATATATATACCACACTTACCCCACCCATAAAAAGATTCAAACAATTACGGTTCTAATTAAAATAAGTGAAAATTACTAACTATTTTTTCAGAAATGTCCAGCCGTATTCGGTTTAATTAAAGCAGGCTTATCAGTACTCCTAGTTATCATAATTAAAGTTGAACATTCTTGAAAATATAACAAGCGTATTTGATTACTTATGGCATAGTAACAGAGATTGATTGGCAAATCTCTCTTGGAAATATAAATGTTAATTTTAGTTTTCTGTGAAAGAATACTATTGTGCCAGCTTTGTCTGTCCGTCCTCACTTTTTCCTGTTCGCCCTCAGATCTTAAAAACTACTGAGGCCAGAGGGCCTTTAATTGGAATGTTGATCATCCATCCTCCAATCATCAAACATACCAAACTGCATCCATCTAGCCTCAATAGTTTTTATTTTATTTAAGGTTAAAATTATCCATATTCGTGCTTCTGGCAACGATGTAGAATAGGCCCCCTCCGGACCGCAGTTAAAAATTTTCGGTGATCTTTATCATACGCTGTAGCGGCTGTACAGAAAACTTGGTTGCGTCGAAGAAACTTCGGCGCATTTATTCACTCGTTTCTCTTTACTTTTGCTTGAATAAGAAACACTATTTGTTTAATGAATCATGTACAATCAGAGTTCTTCCATGTTATTTCTTCTGTTTGATGTCGATACCATGATTTTTAAACATTCAATATTTCATTTCAGCGCTTAATAAGCACTTATCTTCAATTCCATGAAAAGTAAATAACTTCAAGAAACCCGTTTTTTTTTTCTTTTACAGGAAACCCGTTTGGGAGGAATTAAAACTAGAAAGAATGAATGCTTAAAAATTCCTGAAACTAAGAGAATCCAGTTTTACAAATAACGCATTCTCGAGTGTTTAGTCCCTTTGGATAACTGCATTGACGGTTCACTAAAATTTCAAATACAGTGAAATAAGAAGGATTCTTTTACACGGTACTCTCAGGTGCGAACGTTACTTTTTCATGCAAATGAAGATGATTGGCTCGGTGTTACAACTGGCGTCGTATCAAAGAGTGTTCCACTTGCATAACCATGATTCGGTTATCGTGGAACGCCTCACCTGATGGGCTCTGCGATCGGGGACATTCGTTAGAGCATTTTTCGTTCTTTCTTGCTACATTTTCCAACGCTACGGCCAGTGAAGCAGCAATTAAAACCCTTTATCTATCCCTGGTCAGAAGAACGAGGACATTCTAGGAACCACATTTCAATTTTGCCTCATTACAGACAAATCTCCCGATTTTAGCCTTGTTGAAAGCAGGTTTAGGTTTCTTTCCCTATAATGATTACGGATTAAACATAAATTTTGCCCTCGTAGCTTGCTGGTACCGCTAGATTTAGTGAATAGGGTGGTAATTGGGGTCCATGAAAAATGGAAACACTTAAACTATTGCATGTAATGGCGGCTGCTTCTATCCATAATTATTAATTAACGGGCCTTTCCCATTTATGGTGTTGTGACAAAGGTGAAGTTTCTTAATTACATCAGACTCTAATTGGTTACCTTATTTTAAAGATGAGTAATGTTTACACAGAACGTGAGCATAAAAGGAACTACATTCATATGAGCTTCGATAGGATTCACGTTATAAGACGGTACCGTGGTATTCGATAACAGCTAGTTTTTTTTTCTCCCTCTCTCTCTCTTTATCTCTCTTTCTTTCTTTTTTTTAGGTTTTCGTAAAATACCTCAATCTTATTTTGAGCCTTGTAGTTATCATTTTGATTCCTTTCCCTAAGCGTCTGCCAGTTAACAAGATCAGAAGAAAATGATTGACAGAATTTGTGTGAGATTTTCGCAGTAACTGTGCTTCCTGGAATAACTGATACCATTCAGATGTGGATCCAAAAGTGAATCTGGTTCCAGGATACTTAATTTTTGCTTTTGTCCAGGATACTCAATGATGTAGTCGCTGATGGATATTTAAAGCAAATCCCAGTTTCCTGCTATTTCAGTGGAACAATCTGTGTTCTGTTTTAATCCGTTCTGTAAAGCGTCGCCTTTCATATGTTTTGTCTTATAAGGCTTATAAAACATATATTTCAACGTTTCCTTAAAACATATTTTGAAAATAACTTCACTGGGTCGAACATTTTTCAATTTTTGTAAATATGGCCTCCCTCCATCACACCCCCTATCTTTTTTACAAGGTACTTTTTACGTGACACCGTCAAATTAACATCTATTAGGTAGTTGATTGCTCAATATTTTTCTAAATTGGACCAATTCATTTACTACAATTTTATTTAAATCACTACACTAATGTTCCTTACAATCATTTCACTTATTGGCCAGTTTGATTTATTTCACATTTCAAAAATAAACCCAAACTTTTGCATATTTTTCAGTTAGTGTACCATATTTATTGCTCCTATTTCCATTAGTCCCATTTTAGACATTAAGATTTTTATCTTGAAGGTAATCAGGATTTCATTTTATTATCATTTCTAAATTCTAGATTTTGAATAGGACACTAGAAAATATCATGGTCTGATATTTTCTGAGATATTAGAATCTGATATAGATTCTAATATCTCATAAATATCTGATTTTGTTTAAGCTAAAAGTATCGATATCTTAATTCATTTTTTACCCTTAAATCAGATTCTTCAGCATGAACGAAGCTATTGTAGTCAGGAACGATCCAATCACAAAAGGAGACTAAAATAAAAAAAAACTAAATTAACTCCCTACGGGTGTCTGAAACGAGTGCTTACCCAAGGAAAACTTACAAACTTTGCTCGTTACACTTTGTGCGAACTGGATTTTTGGGACGCAGGCCACGATAAAAGAAAAAATCCAATAACTATAGATAATATTTATATCAAAGCAGTTTACTCTGAAAGCAAAAGGCAAATCTACAGTTCGGTTGCACAGATACCAAACTGTGATTAAATTTTGGGATGTAGAGAATATTTTCATTCCAAAACCTCGTTGTTAATTTTATAAGTTGACTAGAGATGAGGCCAAGATAAGAGTTGAGAAAATGTACCGAGTCATTTGATCTGAGGTACTTTAAAAGCCTGGTTCAATAATATTTTTCCTGTTTTTATTGAATTCAATCACACAATGCGTTGTACGAACTGAGGCACCTCTAATATTTCTGTCGTTCGTGTATTAGTGTAAAGGACAAGGCCAGTCCCTTACAGCGCTCCTGATTGGCTGTTGATAAGCCAGTTACATTGCAGGAAACTCTCAGGCTCTCTCGAGAGTTCACATAGGCAGGACGTATGTTCCATCTCTCCTGACGGATACGTCTTTCAAAAGGATCCCTCAGGAGAGGTGGAACTTACATCCGGCCTATATGAACGCTGTTACAGTAATTAGGCCTCTGCTTGTATGTAATTGTTCTGAACCCCGATTGGGTGCATCAAGTTTTTGAAAATGAAAAATAAAAAGAAAACAGATCGGGACAGAGATAATCCGGCAGCAATTGAGGCAGACAAAGGGGGAAGGAGCTAAGTAATACGAAAACTGAGACTTTAAAGCTAATTTACTATTTTTGGAAAAAAAAAATGTTTTTACTTTAAATAATTCCAACGATTCAATACCTTAAGTACAATTCAAATTCATAAATTATATCTGAGTCATCGCATAAAACAATAGCAGCATTCAAAATAACTGATTACAGAAACTCGGCATTATATACATCACATAAATGGACGAAGAAAGAATGAAAATATAACCGAATCAGTTCTAAAGACGCTTATGTCAACATACAAAAAGGACCTGAATACATTAAATATCTTTGATGCTTTAAATTTATTAATCATAACTACATTGAAAAGTTAAGGGGACATCAAAACAAATAAAAATTACACGAAAATAACAATGACAATAATAATGACAGGTAACACGACAAACAGTTTGCAAAAACAAAACCTTAGTCAAACACGTCTCACATGGACAAAACAGGATCATAAACTATATATAAAAAAAAACAGGGTTAAGACATTAACAAAAAGCCAGGTAAATAATTTCATTAACACTCCTGAGGGCATTGAACATTAACAATGATAAATACCTGGGGAAAGCCTTAAGTTCGAAAACCCTCCGCTCTAAATAGTGCAGGACACTCCAGGCACTCTGGAAAACGAGATGCACTTTAAATACACAAATGAGATCACCTCCTGCAAATGTGCATACAGCCGGAGCAGCGCTTGCAACTACAGATGAAACTGCAATACAGCCGAAGCTGCAAACCAGGAGCCGTGATTCTCTTGAAGCAGTCAAAGCTGCTTTCCCAGACGAAGCTGGCTCTGCCAAACATGATATTCATGCTCCACCCTGCTGGTCCCTAGTCCCGAAACACATTGCCGTTGTGGATTCCTGAATCTGGTGCCAAGGTCTCCCATGCTGCCTAATGCTGACCAGGTCTCCATATCTTTACTGAGTGCCACAGGTTGTCAGATGTTTTTCGTCCGGTTTGGCACAAGCATTATCAGAGTTTGGGGGGTTTTGGCAATAAAATAACCAAAATTGGCAATGTTTTTGCTATTTTTTTTAACAATAAGCAAATAAATACCTGGCATGTTTTTGAATAACTCGGAACACCGAATAGGAAAGTTAGAAAACATTTCTTAGCCATATATCTAATATCAATTAATATCAGTTTCTATTATCAAAGATGAGAAAGTTGAAAAAAGGAAAAAGTACCTAGTTAGAAGAGATAAATATGAAATATAATGTTGCCGAATTTCACTAAATAATAACCAACCAATCTACTGCAACAATGATTGTATGACAATCAATATTCAAGGTTTTCACAAATAGCAACAAATTCTTCCATTTCATCCATCGCCTCCCTCATTACTCTCGTTACTGGCCTTTCGTACATGTATACATGCTAGCATTAAATCTTTTAAGCACGTCATCTGTAACTTGAAAATCTTTACGAGATTGATCATAAATATACGATCTTATCATCAGACACTACATTTTTTTCACGTCTTTAAGGTCCACCTCAGGAAGTGTCCAGTCAACCAGTCTGATTTTGGTAAGTTTCTAGCTTCTGCAGGTCAGGTCAGTATTGAAGGAATCAAACTCCTCTGGATTTAAACAATGGAATTTTGCATAGTTGCATTGAGAAAGCAGCTCTTCTGGGTGAAAGCACTTAAAGAAGTATAAAAACTGAATTTTTCAAGAAGTCGTCTAGTTACATCCACTCTTTAACTCATGCTTCTGTTTCCGTGTTAGGTTTGATTCCTCTGGTTCCTTGTAAAAAAATCGTTCCAAAATCCATATCATTAATAGAACGTATGTGCGACTCTTCAGCAATATCATACCTTTAAAAAAAATCACCCTTTCGCACTCAACTTTTAAGTGATAAATAAGACAAGTTGTATCAAACACGAGGTCACTAAAATAGTTGGCATTTGTCGGCATTTATGTGCTGTAAAGATGCATTCATCTGCTTAAATTCATTGATCAGTGGACGTTTAAAAACCAGGTATAAATAATTTGCCTTATCATTTGCATATCCAAAAGAATTTTGTGCGTATAATTTTCTATATAGTTAATTGACCTAAAATATGCAGTAAGCTCGCGCCATGTGTGATGACAGAAAAAGTCACTTTTCCAGTCGTAAGTTTCCAACGGGCTGGTGAATTTACTAGGATGTAAGTTGGGAATATTGGCATTCATATCATGAAATGACATATTTAGTTCGCCTCTCAGAACTAAATTTAAACCAATTTGAAGTTTCGCTTAACAGAAAACCAAGGTGAGGGGGGAGTTCTGTAAAAGCATATTTTGCGCACAAACTTAAACTATGGCAATTGTATTTCACTGAAACACAATGAAGGGAATGTACTTTGATTTCAGTGAAGACTGAGTTATGAGTACCACCTGTCCCAAAACTGTTTATAGTACACAAGGAAACTGAATATAGGTCCAAAAAGTACCTGATATCTGTAAGGAGGGCAAGAGTTGTGGTGGAAGTAACTGGCAAGTGTCAGAAATGTTGTGATTAAATTCGCATTTTCCTCCTTGAGATACCTGACACACAAACACAAACTAGCACCGGCTTCAGTCACCTTCCATCCTCTGGTAACGAAACATCCTCATACGTATGTGTTCCATCGTATTCCTTTGATAAATATAATTTTTGAAGTCTCACTGTTTTCCTTTTTATGCCCCAACACTAACATTTCTCCTTTATGTTTGGGTAGTATCTAATTGCACAGCTTTTGGTTTATATACATTCAAAGGTAATTTGTTTCATTTAAACAAATCATCAATATTACCGCCATCTTAAGCAGCGGTAGCGTTAAAAGTTTCAGCAGTTGTCCCTATCTTCCTTTTTCATTGAAACTGAGAAATAGTATTGCAGATGATCGATGACCACATCAGTCAGTTTTTCACGCCTTCTTATTGACAGCTTTCTCCCTTTTTTTTTTTTTTTTTTTTTTTTTTTTTGGGGGGGGGGGGGGGGTGTTGGTTGGTTGCTATTGTAGATGCCCCAACCTTACTAGAACATAGAGTTAAAAGGTTAAGCTATGTTTCCAACTTTCCATGTATGCGGTTGTGGTAGTGACTGCGGCTGCGGCAAAAATAAATACGCCAGTAATTTCAAATAGTGTTCCCAAGACTTCTTGAATGATTTTACCGCACACAAGGAAAACGAATGCGGCAGCCAAATTTTAACGCTACCGCACCTTATAAAAGGAAGCATAGCTTAAGATGGCGTTAATATTAATGACTGGTTTAAATTAAACAAATTATCTTTATATATGAATAAAACAAAGGCTATGCTTTTTCGTGATCCATGATAAGAAAATTAACATTTATTGATTTGTAAATGCTAGAGGCTTCTTGGGCGTTACATTTACGAGTAGCTACCATTGCAATTAAAGATTAATGTATTTAGTTCTCTGCTTTGTTTCCACTTCATCCCGTCTTTATTTATCGCATGTTTGATTTACAGCATTTGATGTACAATTTTTACATTATGTTAATAATTACGCTTTGTGCATTCTGCCACTAAAATGGATAAGCAGTTTTATAAATACTCGGAAGAATTGGTAAATATCTCTGTATCTTATTTGCCATGAGCGAATTATATATATTTCGTGTTTTTTTTTTATATGAAACATCCTCATGGCATTAAAACAATTATGATACGAAGTACAGATCACAAAAGTATATATTAGTCTATTATCATTTCTAATGTAGTTCTGCTTAACACTACTTAACTGCCAACGAAACAAGCTCCGTATTTTCAAAATATTTCGATTTATATTTTATTGTTTGGTTCAACTATAGTAGCATCTTCAAGTGAAGGGATAACGCACCAAGGGTATGCAATTTTAATGTGAATACGTTGCAATTAGGTACTCGATTATTTTCTCACAAATTTCTACATAAATACACCATTTACGTGAAGGTAAATGAGGCAGTGAACATAGAAATGAGCGAAAACCCGAACGAATTGTCAAGGCAAAGATGTCCAGCGGTTTCTGGTAGGTACTGCCAACGTCCAAGGTGGAACTTAAGAAGCCGGTTGATTATGTTTCCCCAGAGTGACGGGAGATGGCAGCACTTTGCAGGCTGACATGATTCTATTTCAACTCCAGAAGAAAAATATAAAAGACCGTGAAAGAATGATGTGCGTCCAGTACTAAAATTATATAACATTAATTTTCAATAATAATGCTAAGATTACAAAAACCTTTGGAAATTTTTGAAGGAATTACTTCATTATAGTACTGTTATTTATATTTAGTAGAACCAAGGCATGCTAATTTCATTGTAAAGAACTATTGTAAAGATTGTATGTAATTATAAAAAAAAAAAAATCGTTTAGATATGCGATTAGACTGGCATTTTTACTTGATTTATTAACCTAAATTTATCAGTAACAATGCCTGAATGAATGTTTGGAGTACATTGGCACATTACATGCATGTACACTGGTCAGGTGACAGTATCATGCACCTATACAGGCCTAAAGCAGGTCACATAGGAACCGGGGAACATAGGACCCGAGGAACATAGAACTTGGGGAACATAGGCCCGCTCCCCCTGACGCTAACGGGTTTTACCAAACCTTTACTGTTACCCGTCCGAAATTTTCGAATGGTTCGTTAATCTTTGGCGATATCGAAATTGCTTGTCCATTCGCAGGAAGTTGAGAAACCCATTAGTCTTGAATGATTACTTCCAGTAGTGCCAGCTTTATCATTTAACACCACCTTTTTATGGGGATTTTACATTAAATCCAACCTAGAAAAATTGTTTTATATTCGGAAACTTTCAGCTGGCGAGGTAAACAATTTGGAAAGACATATCCAGTGAATGTAAGATCAAATGATGTTTTTCCACATTGTAGGAGGCTGCTTGGCTAAAATTCAATTCAAAAAAGTTTTGATAATTTTCAGCAAAACTAGGATTTTCATAGGAGGAAGGCGAAATCTCGTTGTTTTAAGTTCATTCGATAAATTGTCAACAAGTTAAGAACCTTATGGAAAAAGGGACGTGTACCTCTGAATGGTTGGGGGTACCCAGTGGATAGTTTTGGGAGGTTAAATTTCAATTCTCGACTGGCGTAAATAGATAAGTTGCGATTGACCAGCAAAGCCACTGTCGTCACTTGCAGAAAGAAATATAGGACCCCATTTGCATTAGTCATAATCGCTTGACCTGAGTTAACAAGCATTGTCCAGTAGCGTGAGGTAGCTCATAATATCATCTAGTTCATTACTGACTGTATTTTATATAGTTTACATCAATTCAAAATTCATAAATGTTAAGTTCTCCAATACTTCGTTTCCAAATATCAGCAAAATACATAAAAATGATTTGCTCAATAATCCATCCGAGTAGCTTAGATAACAGTCCGTGAAAATATTCTTTTATTCAATTTAAAGAATAACTGTCCTCTGAAAGAATCGGTTGCAATGCATTTCTGAAAGTCTCTACACGGCAGCACTCTTTAGTTTTAATTTCGACATTATTTGCCTTCTTTGGTTTTTGGGCTTTTAATTAACCCTGATATTTATGAATTTGCAACCGTGAACCGTGCGCTCTGGAATAAGGTTTTATTACAGTAATTTCCTATCAGGCATCAATTTCAGTGTAGCAGTATGCTGTGGGTTTTCTTCTTGACAATCAAGTATGCACTATATTGTCTAACTCAGGGAGACAAAATACTATGGAATTAACTTGTCAACCCACAACACTTTTCTGGCCCCAAGAATCGGTTAAGAAAAAAGTTCAAGTAATAAAATTTAAAGCCAAAATAGTTTTTCAAATGCAAGACTATCGTTGCAATGCTGCCTTTAATACTTATGACTACATGCCACCACAGAAAGACATTTCACTATGTACTAGACAGAATAAGTATTTGATATCAGCAGCAATGATTTTCGTACGAAGTTGAAGTACCAATTTATGACAAGTGAAAACAGAAGGATATAATTAGGACTAGCAAAGAAAGCCAGAAAAATCATTGAAGAAAATGTCTCGTATCCCCAACAAAAACAGTCATCACAAAAACGCTAAACGATTGGGATGACTTTTCCTTTAGAAAAAAATAAATTACCCTAGCTTCACCAACCAAAGTGTATATTAAGTTACATTAAAATAGTTTAGTTTAAGCATTTTTATTACTCAAAAAAAAACAGGCTCACTATGACATTTTATTACTAAAAATAACAGGCTCACTATGAAAACTAATACATGTTCAGTTTTAGAAAAATTCAAATTCAAATTAACACTAAGTTCAAAATTCCATCATCGAACAATTTATGCACTATGGGCAAATCATAGGCTGTGCTTCAGATGGTCAATCCCTCAGTGTTCTTGCTTAAAGTCCCTCAAAACTATTTTTTAATAGTTGGAATTCACCTGCAATCAAAGAACGAAAAAATCGGGTCACTTTACTAGTATATCAGGATGAGCGGAATTTCAAATGATCAATGAGCAGTTTAATTAGGATTATAAGTACAGTTTGTCTACTTTTAAAATTTATTTGAGCAAGGACAGCAAAGTTAAGTTCTGAAATAGCTCACACAAGCAGTTTCCAAGAAAAAATAGCATAAACCTCTTAATTACATTATTTTAATTCAAGTTAAAAATTTTATTTGTAAATCAACAGAAAACACACTTAAAGTGAGAAAAAGTATTAAGTCAAGGAGTCGAATTTAGATCCTTTCGTTGGATATGCAGGGATGCAAACCACTTCTATCTAGGACTTATAGGGTCTTACCTGAATTATGACCCCGTTATTAAGGCAGGCTTTACTTCCGGGTTTTTCTGGACGTATGTAAATCAATGGGCCTGGCCTCAGTGTCTGCTTAGTGCATTTAAAATGAAAGCACTGCACTCTATCGTTCATTTTGTGGTATTAAATCAAAACCTCTAAATTCCAATATATTTGAAGTTTTTTTTTTTTTTTTTTTTTATCAAGAGTCCTACATCTTTACATTCGCGGTGCCCTCGACAAATTTCCGCCATAATGCCCCTCTGGGCATATCTAGTTCAAGAACTGAACATTTGAGTGTCCTTTGCATAATGTCATGAAAAGTCACAATCATTAGTTCTTTTATAATATATCTTTCTCATCAGACAGTAGCTTCTATCAGTATTTTATATATATCAAACCAGTTTTGTCCCTAACAATGAGGCCGGGAACATTCGCTTTATACCATGCTTCAGTCTGAAAGTTTAGTTTTATATATTTCTTACCTTTTCTTTTAGTGGAAGTTCTTGAGTTCCATTGAGAGATAGAATTGTACGTTCTTTTTCTTTATTGTTAATAAGGATCAATGAGGAACTGAAGTAAAATACCAATTAGGTGTAA
The DNA here is from genome assembly GCF_015104395.2 of Macrobrachium nipponense. Classification (NCBI taxonomy): domain Eukaryota; kingdom Metazoa; phylum Arthropoda; class Malacostraca; order Decapoda; family Palaemonidae; genus Macrobrachium; species Macrobrachium nipponense. The sequence continues at coordinate 90,871,325 of NC_087204.1, forward strand.
AAGTTAGCAATATAGCGCGTACTTGAATGGAGACCTTGACTCTGTTACAGGTTCTTGGCAATCATTAGTTATATTATCTGCCCAAGCGTAGTTGTAACCTACTTTGCAGTTGTTGATGAGTGGCCCAAAAGGAATGATAAGAGAGCTGTCCTTTTCCTCGGGAACTATTCTAATGATTTTGTGGATGACTTCTTTCCGGAATGTATACATTGTTAGTTTTTCCCCGGATCGTAAAAATCAGCAAACTGAGAGTAACGAGAGAAGTTTGGAAAGTTTCTGTCTCTGAACCTTCGTTTCGTTTCCTGGAACGACTCCGGTGCAGTTTTTCTTCTTCTTCCTCTTCCTTTCAGTCATTCTTCTTCTTCGCTCGAGTCTCACCCACACAAATTGCTAATGACTCCAGGCTCTTTTGTGCTCCAAAGAGCCGCAGTGCCGAGTAAATTATTAGCGATGAGAAACTGCAATGATTTGATTTAACCTGTATATGGAAAATTAGAATAAGGAAGTATATGTATAGAAATGCATATATATATATATATATATATATATATATATATATATATATATATATATAAAACTGTATATGAAAATTAAAATTAGAAATATATGTACAGAAAGGACAAAAGTGTATATTTATTGAAATATATTTATATATATATATATATATATATATATATATATGTGTGTGTGTGTGTGTGTGTGTATGATGTATGTATCTACATATGTGTATGTATGTATATATGTATATAAAAAAAGAAATCCTATATTTGAAAAGTTTCTCATGGTTTAATAGTGAATAAAGACTAAATTTGTAAGATTAATCTTGTGACAGGTTCAACGAGGTTTACCTGAGCAAGAGCAAAAAGAATTACACTCACAAACCGGAGGAAAAGATTAAATTAATGAAGTTCGTTTTAAAATATATAAGTTACTGTCATATAGTTATCCGGGGTTTTGAGTATGATGTTTGCTTAGGCGAATTCAGTGAAATATGGCAGTGTTACACAAAATATTTAGGAAATCGTGTCCTTCTGAAATGAAATTAACATAACGTGCACACATTTACACACACACGCACACACATACGCACACACACACATATATATAATATATGTATATATATATATATATATATATATATATATATATATATATATATATTTATATATATATATATATATATATATATATATATATATATATATATATATATATATGTGTGTGTGTGCGTATATATATATATTATATATATATATATATATATATATATATATATATATATATATATATATATATATATAAGAAAGAGCCCATAAAACGCCAAAATATAGAGGAAAAATACTATATTTCAGAGGACTGCGTCCCTCTCTTCAGTAGAGAGACAGCATGTTTTGAAATATATTTGTCTCTATAGTTTTGGCGTCGTTTTTATGGGCTCCTTTTATTAGATGGAATTCTGTTGTAACAGAACATTTTTACAGTCCTATATATATATATATATATATATATATATATATATATATATATATATATATATATATATATATACACATATATAATGTGTGTGCGTGTGTGTGTAAATGTGTGCACGTTATGTTAAATATATATATATATATATATATATATATATATATATATATATATATGATATATATATACATATATACATACATATGCATATACATATGTATATGTATATATATATATACATATACATATTATATATATGTAGTATACATATACATATGTTTAACATTTCACTTTCAAATGATGTTTCTTTCATAAACTCTTGCACTATGCCATTCCTCATAATAATTTGATTAGCACAGGTGGTGGGGAAATGAAAAAATAAATGAAATGTTCATATAAACAGTGGACTTTAAGACTTCACAGATGGGAAAGTTGATATGTAAGTTGTATAAGCAGAAGCCATGCCATCATCACTTTATGTAAGTCAGCTAAGAGTACGTGGATTATTAATGATGGAAACATTATTTGTAAGGGAATTCGGACAAGAATTTTATTTTGAAGTTTTATCAGCGAATTCATGTTTATCCATATTTTTCCCTTGACTAAACCTGAGCACTATTTACCTTATATAAGTTTATATGCACCATTAGATTTATCTAAGGTCTCTTATCATCATGTTGTTACTTTTTTATATTCACGTTCGGAATATGTTACGGCGCTGTTTTTAAGACGTTATTTTTAACTTTTTATTGTACTATTATTGCATCGTAGACATGTTACTGCCGATATTGTTTCTGATAAATGTCCAGTGCTGGGTTATCACACAAATGACTGTAAAACTGAAATAAGAAACTATCGAAAAATGAAGATACATAGACAATTTTCCAGCATCTTTTTAACTGCCATTTTCAGAGAAGATAAATGTAAACAGTTTTTGCAGTCTAGCTAAAGAACTAACTAGTACCTAATGCAAAAACATACGAAGTTTTTATAAGTTATTATGTTAGCAACTAAGACGGTTGAAAGGAAGAATTTTCCAGCATCTTTATAATTATCTCTTACATGTAAAGATAAATATAATACTTCGTATAGTGTAGCGAAAGAACTAACTAGTACTTAATCCAAAAACATATGATTTACTTCTAATTTATTATGTTAACAACTAAGACGGTTAAAAGGAAGAATTTTCCAGTATCTTTATAATTATCACTTTCAAATAAGGATAAATATGAATACTTCGTATAGTGAGTGTAGCGAACGAACTAACTAGTACAAAAACATGATTTATTTACAAGTAAGTATGCTAAAATCTATTACGGTTTAAAAGAAGAAAATATTACAAAGCCTGGAAATCTTAACCTTTCCAGACCACCATGTCTGGAATACCTCATTACACTTAATGTCACTAACTGCTGCTCCTAAAGAAATCGCTCTGCTTTCAAGACGAAAAATTCTCTTGAGTCATAAGCATGACGTGTTCGCCTCACCAAGACTCAGAGCGAAATCCTCTTTTTCGTTTAATTCTCAAGAAAGTATAGGAAACTGTTTTATTAATAAATTATAGGATGTTTTAAAAAGTCTTTTGATAAAAACCATTACATCAAACAAACTGCGTGAGCTATCAGTTTCTCGCAAAGTCGATTACTTTAATTACAGTGAAGCTAATTAACGACACAGATCAACCTTTCCGATGAGGTTTTACGGAGCAAGGCTAAAAGTAACTAGATCAAGGGGGATGCAGTAGTAAAATATAACAAGTGAAAATGATACTTGTTTTAGTAGTAGTTTATTGCCCAGTGATTATGAACGTTTCCAAGGAGAGGGAGTATTCTTTGAATCGGTATCTCACCAAGACCCTTCCGTATTCATGACTCATTTTGACGACGTAGGGAACACATACTTCTACCATTTTTCCTCTATTTTCCTCTCCATCCTAACTACGACCCTCGACGGTCAAATAATACCTAAGTGCCTTAGTCATTGCTTATGTCAATAGAAATATCCTCAAACGAGCCTTGTCCGGTTCGAAGAGCCGGTAGTGAGATCCAAAAGAGGATGAAAAGCCAAACGTGAGCAGAAAGTAGGCTTTGAAATTATGAGAATTACTGTAATGGGAGACTACGGATTATGGAACAAAGATATAGGATACAGAAGAATATATCAGAATGGAGGAATGGCAGCTCAGTATTTTGTGAAATAGGGATAACCGTTCGAATAGAATTAGGCGTCAGGAAAAAAAAATTGAAATCAGAAAAGAGCTCTTCAGAAGTCAGTTATGAGATCGTAAATACTCCGCTTGAAAGAAGGAGACGGAAATGAAGAGACTTTAATTATGCTGATTTACTGATAATTTGAGATTATTTCAAGTCCCAAGTTTGGGAAGAAATTCCCGAAACGTTTGCGTATGCAAAAGAAGATATTATGATATCCTCTTTTCTCGTTGCTCTGTTTATTATTTAACTTAAGCACGCCAAGAGTGAAAATCTTGCAATCATATATATATATATATATATATATATATATATATATATATATATATATATATATATATATATATAATATATTATATATATATATATATCATATATATATATATATATCTGTGTCGACTGCATATTTGTACGTAATTACGCCACAGAGTACGAAAAGATCATCATTTCGTGGCGAAAGGGGTGGTTGGTATTGGCTATTATGTTTTTCTTTGAAAAGGACTGCTGGAAGCTGCTTTAGAAACTTCCTCAAGTTTTCAGTAATTTTTAATGAGAACCGCCTCAGGATGGGTACACCTGAGGCTAATTAAAAAAAACAGTTATGATATAACTACTTCTTTTACAACTACTGATATTAATGGTTATAGCTGAACAAAAATTTACTTTTATTTCAACAGTATGCTTATTCCAATGCAAAGTCAAGCTCATGACCGAAGGATGGTAGGAAGTGTTCCTAGGTTCCTGTAATGAATTGAAACTACTAGAGACAAAGAAATGGATCCGTCCGCCGAAGAAAATGTCTCTGAATTTCGTTGTATAATTTCTTCATTCCAAGAACTTCTGATTCCTCTCGGAAGGAAAATGTCAAGTTTGCAAATAAGATTTGAGAGAAGATTTTTAATTAAAGAATCAAAGGAGGGTTTCTAAAGGTTGCATTTCCATTCGTAGTAAATTTAGGGAGTTCATAACCCGTCTATCAAAATTGCAGATGATAAAGCCATTGAAATTAGTTGTCCAGTAAGATAAAAAAAAACACTTTTCAATAGGACTGAATTTAAGACCTCCACTACAGTAATCAAATCAAAGCCATCAGATGTTCAGATGTTCTTGCAATCCTTCAAAAGTAAATATTTGGAGTCTTTTTATCGAGTTTTTAGTTTTCTGTAAAAGGAAACTATTGAGGAGGCTATTAGTCTGTCCGTCCGCACTTTTCTGTCCGCCCTCAGATCTTGAAAACACCAAATTGCAGCCCTCTCACCTCTGTAGAATTGATTTCATTTAGGGTTAAAGTTAGCCATGATCGTGCGTATGGCTGAAGGTTTCATGGGCCGTGGCTGAGAGATTTGTACAGTATTATATGCTGTACAGAAAACTCGATTGCACCGAATAAACTCCGGCGCATTTTTTACTTGTTTAATTGTTGATTTCAATTGAATACAAATTCATGTTTGGTTATTTGCAATGACTAAACTTTATTTTATTTGCTTCGTTTTGTTTGTTTGTATGGTGTTTTTACGTTGCTTGGAACCAGTGGTTATTCAGCAACGGGACTTCCGAGCCACGTTGAGAGTGAAGTTCTATCACCAGAAATACACATCTCTCACCACTCTGTGGAATGTCCGAGAATCAAACTCATGGCCACCGAGGTGGCACGCCAGCACCATACCAACCACGCCACTGAGGCGCTTCTCCGGGCTTCGTTATGCCCAATTGCTGCTCACATTCGATTTCAATGGTCGCTGGTATGACCTGAGTCATTTATCGACACCCATTCAAGTACTGACCAAAGCCAAAGTATCTTAACATATCTGAGCAAAAGTCTGGATGTGTGGCAAACATTTTTGCGCATCCTTGATCATGAAAGTCAGACTGCGATGAAACCGTCATTATGATTTAAGAAATGCATAAATTGTCTGCGTTTTCGGTGGCCAAACTTTGCTGAATTTCAGAAGTGTAACGAGCAAAGTTTGTCATGTTTATGTCTCTGCACGTTTATTCCATTACCTGAGGCAGATACTGGGTGTCTCTCGCAGTTTCTGCTGTTTTAGTTATTCAGTTCGTTAGTCCTTCGTGGATGTCAGATAGTTTGGGGTAACGACGTTCCCCAAATTCATGAGAAAAGACGGATGAAATCAATTTAAGAAGAATTTATGATCCGACACTTTTATCCAAATCTTTTCTACCGAAACTAATGATTTCTGATTCCTTTTCATAGCTTGCAATACAAAGAAGGAGAATAATATAAAGGAATCTAAACAGATGACTGTGAAACGCTAGAAAAATCTGAGAAATATGAGAATAATACGAATTTATGTTTCATCTTAGGGAATAACATCAGCTATATCCACTTATCCTTGAATAAAATGTAACCTAATATGAAACGGATGTAAATTTTTCACAGAATAATATAGATAGACCAAGAATTTTCGTAATTCCTTTGTCTTATTATTCTTTTCTTTTTTTCCTGAATGAAGATGGAAGATGCTCTTTTCAGAAGTTTAAATTATGTTAGTCCGATTTATTTTTGGCTTATACCTCCTAGCAGTAGGAGCCATCTAACAAAAAATGATTTATACTACAAAGGTATATAGTTTAATTTATGGACTCTTAAATATTTATTGAAATGGCATGATTTAATCAATAAGGATAGGGCCCTCCCAGGATATCTAATCCCTGTTAGGTACTACAATACAAAAAATAAATGCAAGAAGAACCATAAACAAATATAGAGACGTTCCAAAACGCAACTCAGAACGCACGGAACCAAATTCGTTTAGTAAATTGCCCCAAAAATTAATGAGGCGCTAAAACTTTGAGTCTCTTTCTGGAGAATAATTTCTATATATATTTTTAAAAATCTAATGCCTTGGAAGAACAAATTTTAAAGGCATTAATAAACTGAAAGTAATAAACAATGGGGCATAATGGATGGACGAAACGGGGTCTTCTGGAGGGATTCCTAAGATAAGCAATGGATGATGTATGTATGTATGTATATACACACACATATATATATATACATATATATATATATATATATATATATATATATATATATATTTATTTATATATATATATATATATATATATATATATATATATATATATATATATATATATATTATATATATATATATATATATAAAGGTTTTTGCCACGGAGGAAAAAATGAAAGGCGAGAGAACCAAGAACTTTCGGTCTAGTACGACCCTTTACTTACTAAAGTTGGTATCACACTAGTCATTTCTTGCTCGCGGTTTTGGCCAGCTTGTAGCCAATGCTCGGGAGCGAAAGTGTTGTATCGTCACACTAGGAACTCGTGGTTTCGAGGAGCCGTAGGAAAAAGTAAACAAAACTGATCAGCTGATATCATCATGGCGCCCAGACATTGTCGGACTGTTGCAAGATTTGCTGCAGTGGTGTTTTTCTCGGAAACTTACGTGAATGCAAGAGTAACAAAAAACGTTTGTGGGTTCGAGCATGGCTCAGGAGAAGAGAAACCAAAGGTCTGAGAGTACATCCTATCAGCAGCAGCCATCTTGTTTGTCTACACTACACTGTGGCTCGCGGCTCGTGCTGGCTGCTTCCCGTTCTGCCGGGAAGCTAAAATCTCGAGCTAAAAGCTCCCGATTTATAATTATCGGCAGCAACGGATCGCTGCTCAAGAAAAAAATGCCTAGTCGTAGGCTGGCTAATGGCTGGTAAATCCAATAGTTTAGCAGTTCTGGACAAAACTGACTACATATCACGCAAGCGTACTTTATTAGAAGATAAAACAACTTACAAAAAACTCACAAAAAATCCGTTGGACCAAGTAATTGAAAACTTTAATATCAATATGAAATAAATTCTTAAACTTAAAAAAGAACTCTTGTGTAAACTAACTGTAAAGTGTCCCTCATTACCTTATTTATAAGCCTAGTTAAAACTCATAAGGAAAACAAACCTATGCGTCCAATTATTAGTACTGTAGGATCAATTGCTTATAAACTATCTAGATATATTACTAAATTTTTAACCCCGCTACTTGGAACTGTATCAAATTCACACATCCGGAATTCTCTTGATCTTGTGGAAAAATTAAATGACATTGTACTAAACCCTAGTGATATCTTTGTCAGTTTTGATGTATGTTCCTTGTTTACAAAAGTCCCTATTGACTCTGTGCTAGAATATTTAAGTAAAGAACTTGTATTGTATGAATTACCTATGTCCGTTAGTCACACAATTTCACTGATTAAGTTGTGTATTTGTGATTGCAGATTTATTTTTAATGGAGAATATTACCAACAAATATTTGGTATGGCCAAGGGTAACCCTTTATCACCTCTCCTTTCGAAGTTATATATGGAATTTTTTGAAAGACAACACCTGCCAAATATCACACATGTCCCCTTAAAATGGTACAGATATGTAGATGACATCTTACTAGTCTTACCTGTAAATGATTTATTGTCTAAATTGAATAATTTAGTGCCATCCATAAAATTCACTGTTGAAATTGAAAATAACAATGTCATCCCTTTCATAGATGTATTAATACATAGAGAATCTTTCCAATGTAAATTCCGTATTTATAGAAAACCCACAAACAATTTAACATATGTACATTTTTATTCTGGCCACCATCTTAATATTAAAATTTAAATTTTTTATTCTATGTCCTTACGTGCTTTGCGTATCACAAGTCCAGAATATCTTGACCAGGAAATAGAAAAACATAAAAAAAATAGGAAACGATCTCTGTTACCCAACTTATATAATTGATTTATGTTATCAAAAAGCTCATAAAAAGTTTTATAGTGTTGCTAGTAATGAATAAGAAACCCCTAAAAATGTACTTAGCTTACCTTACTTTCGTGGATTTGAAACCATGAAATCAATATTTAAATCGTTTAGTGTTAATGTAGTGTTCTCTTATAACAATACCATTAAAGATATACTAATTAAGAATAGTCCCGTAACAAATAACAACATCCTTACAAAATTCCTTGTAAGGATTGCCCATCTTTTTACGTTGGTCAGTCAAGTAAAAATTTATGTGTACGTATTAAGCAGCATATGTATTCAGTTAGAACAGCCCAGACTTCAAATGCACTGTTTGTACATCTGAGCGAAAAATCTCATTGTGCAAATTTGGCGATACCTCTGTAATTGCTAGGTCTAATGATTGTTTCAAGAAATTTACTGTAATCAGCAATTATACAAATCACTATACTCTGTTTTTTTCGATCTGTCCATCCGCCTGTGGTGTTTTTGCATGGTAACACTGCGTCCCGAGCTTTAAATAGTTATGCTATATGTAAGTTTTAGGTAAATGAAAGGATATCTGGGTGTACATTTGCAACTGAAAAGTGTTTTAATGATTTACTGTATGCGAATTACACCGTTAGTATTCGAAATAGGATATTATTTAAAGCCCAGGATGCAGTGTTACAATGCTCAAACACCACAGGCGGATGAACAGATGGAAAAATAACAGAGTATAGTAAAAACAACCTAAATCTTAGTCTGGGATTGTACCATTTGGACCCATATATTTGTAAAATGTTTTTGAAGGACCTTGAAATAAATCAACTACTAATTAATTAGTCCCACATGTAGTATATAGTTATTATCTCTCTCTCTCTCTCTCTCTCTCTCTCTCTCTCTCGCTATATTTATAACTTATTTTCGTCTTTTCACTCATTTTATGGAACATTTTTGTAAATTTCATGGTACTAAGTCGGATAAGCCTCCTTGTTTTTTTTTAAATGTATTGTTTTCTGGATGAATCATCTATTGACCACGTGTGTGCTCCTCCAAGGTGTGGCTGCCTAAAAATCGCTAATCTTGCCCTCAGGCGTTTCCTCGTTTCTGTAGAGTGAAATCAACCTTATTGCTAATCTTGTAGTGTCAGTTTGGATATTAAACCTTCTTTTACTATGTTTTTGCTTTGTATGATCAGTTGTGCCTAAGTAAAGGGTCGTACTAGAACGAAAGTTCTTGGCTCTCTCGCCTTTAATTTTTTCCTCCGTGGCAAAAACCTTTATTTATACATAGCATCACGTTTTATATACTTTGA